>NC_069704.1:32993298-33302842 GCF_023699985.2 Odocoileus virginianus | reverse complement strand
ATTTGTGGACATTTGAGGAAGGCTGTCGGGCAGCTACGGTGACAGAGAGCTGCAGAGCATGCAATTTTCCAGGCAAATGTCATTCTCAGTGGAGGCTGAGAGAGGGTGTTGTCACCTTGAGGGAGGGGACACTTCAGTAGGAAAGACGGAAGGTATAGTCCAGATTTGGAAAGAGAAGTGCACAACGGGTTTTCTGAGGCTAAAGTTTTTTCTAATGTTCTGTGGGCATTCTTTTAAGAGTCTGGAAGGATGAAAGGAGACGTGTCTGGTGGGTGCCTTTTTATACATAATACATGCACTCTCTTATTTAAGGAAAGTTCAGCAGGAAAATTCAGCCCTCTGATAGATACCTGGTAATCACACACCCTTCCCAAATCTGATCTATGATGAGAATTACCAGGTGTGGGAGTGTTAAGAGTAGTAGCATGTAACCAGGGCAAGGAGACAACCTAAATGTCCATTAAGAGATGAATGGGTGAAGATGTGGTACATATATACAGTAAAATACTACTCAGCCACAAGAAAGTCACTTGCGGCAACATAGATGACATGAGGTTATTACACTAAGTGAAATGTCAGAAAGACAAATACCATATGATATCATTTATATGTGGAACCTAAAATATGGCACAAGTGAACCTATCTACAAAACAGAAACAGACTCAGACATAGAGACCAAACTTGTGGTTGCCGAGGGGGAGTGCGGAGGGAAGAGGGATGTTTGGGGTTAGTAGATGCAAACGATTCATTTAGAATGGATAAACAACAAGGTCCTACTGTATAGCACAGAGAACTGCATCCAATCTCCTAGGATAAACCTTAATGGAAAAGAAAATTTAAAAATGTATATATATGTATTAATGAGTCACTTTTCTTTACAGAAGAAATTAACACAACAGTGTAAATCAACTATACTTCAATTTAAATAAAAGCTGATAAATTCCACAAACATAAAAAGAAAGAGTAGTATTGTGGACATAAAGATTTTTTTTGACATCCATCCAGATAAGTACTTCTCTTATTGGTAAATGCTTTGTACTCTGTCTGCCATGAAGGCCAAACCAGGGGCTGGAGGAGGGAAGGAAGATGTGTAGGGGATGTAGCTCCCATTAATGCAGGGAATTAGCTCTTTGGCATATAAAAAGAATCAAAGGAAAGATGGACAGTGGAAACAATATCACTGGCCTGAGTCCTAAGGGCTAGGGTTTCCACCAGGCTTGGAGTAGGGATAGGATGAAGGATGAAGGTAGGGAGAAGAAGCTTCTAAAAAATTTTAGGGTGTCTACTTGCGCTCTGAGAGGAAACAGAGGCACACACCATTGTTTTGGGACAGTGAGTGGCTCAAAATGAGGTCAGGAAGGCAGAAAAACATTCTAGTTGTGAAAGAAAGACATAGGAAGAGAAGCTCGTTCCAGGAACTCTGAGCATTGACAGGGTGGACTGAGGTGGTGGAAACAGTAGAAAGGGGTGGACACATCTGGAATTTGCCTTGAAGGTTGAGAGGGGAGGACTTGCTGATGTGGGGTGTGGAAGAAAGAGAGGAGTCAGAGATGATGGCTTGATTTTGGTCTGTGTGTCTGGATCAATGATGGTTATCTACTGGGACTGAGAAGATGTGGTGTAGAGTCCACAGTGTGGTTTAAGGGGAGTTTTGGGTAGCCTGGGGAAAACGTCATATAGGCAGTTAGACAAGTGGATCTGGAATCTAGGGGGAAGGTCGGAGCTGAAAATACAACTTTGGGAGTCACTGACGAGGGGATGCCTATATAAAACATAGGCACTGGGCAATATCATTTGAACTTGGGTGTCTAGAGAGAAGAAAAGAGTGAGGACTAAGCCTGAGGGCTCTCCACCATTTAGAGATCAAAGAGGAGGAGCAACCAACAAAAGAGAGCAGTCCTGTATGTTTTCTTAAATAGAAATACAATCAGTTCAGTTCAGTTCAGTTGCTCTGTTGTTTCCGACTCTTTGCAATCCCATGGACTGCAGCCCGCCAGGCTTCCCTGTCTGTCACCAACTCCCAGAGTTTACTCAAACTCATGTCCATTAAGTTGGTGATGCCATCCAACCATCTTATCCTCTGTCATTCCATTCTCCTCCCGCCTTCAATCATTCCCAGCATCAGGGTCTTTTTCAATGAGTCAGCTCTTCATATCATGTGGCCAAAATAATGGAGTTTCAGCTTCAGCATCAGTTCTTACAATGAATATTCAGGACTGATTTCCTTTAGGATGGACTGGTTGGATCTCCTTGCAGTCCAAGAGACTCTTAAGAGTCTTCTTCAACACCACAGTTCAAAAGCATCAATTCTTCAGTGCTCAACTTTCCTTATCGTCCAACTCTTGCATCCATACGTGACTACTGGAAAAACCAAAGCTTTGACTAGACAGACCTTTGTTGGCAAAGTAATCTCTCAGCTTTTTTTTTTTAAGTTTTCTTTTTTTTTAAAATTATTTTTTATTGAAGGATAATTGCTTTACAGAATTTTGCTCTTTTCTGTCAAACCTCAACATGAATCAGCTACAGGTATACATACATCCCCTCCCTTTTGAACCTCCCTCCCATCTCCTTCCCCACCCCACCCCTCTAGGTTGATGCAGAGCCCCTGTTTGAGTTTCCTGAGCCACACAGCAAACTCCCATTGGCTATCTATTTTACATATAGTAATGTAAGTTTCCATGTTACTCTTTCCATACGTCTCACCCTCTCCTCCCCTCTCCCCATGTCCATAAGTCTATTCTCTATGTCTGTTTCTCCATCGTTGCCCTGTAAGTAAGTTCTTCAATGCCACTTTTCTAGATTCCATATATGTGCATTAGAATATGATATTTATCTTTCTCTTTCTGACTCACTTTACTCTGTATAATAGGTTCTAGGTTCATCCACCTCATTAGAACTGACTCAAATGCATTCCTTTTTATGGCTGTGTAATATTCCATTGTGTATATATTACACAACTTCTTTATGCATTCATCTGTCGATGGACATCTAGGTTGCTTAAATGTTCTAGCTATTGTAAACAGTGCTGCAGTGAACAATGGGGTACATGTGTCTCTTTCAATTTTGGCTTCCTCAGGATGTATGGCTAGGAGTGGGATTGCTGGGTCATCTGGTGGCTTTATTCCTAGTTTTCTAAGGAATCTCCATACCGTCTTCCATAGTGGCTGTATCAATTTACATTCCCACCAACAGTGCAAGAGCGTTCCCTTTTCTCCACTCCCTCTCCAGCATTTATTATGTGTAGACTTTTTGATGAGGGCCATTAATGAACCTAACATTCCAGGTTCCTATGCAATATTGCTCTTTACAGCATCAGACTTTACTTCCATCACCAGTCACATCCACAGCTGGGTGTTGTTTTTGCTTTGGCTCCGTCTCTTCATTCGTTCTGGAGCTATTTCTCTGCTGATCTCCAGTAGCATATTGGGCACCTACCGACCTGGAGAGTTCATCTTTCAGTATCCTATCTTTTTTCCTTTTCATACTGTTCATGGGGTTCTCAAGGCAAGAGTGCTGAAGTGGATTGCCATTCCCTTCTCTAGTGGACCACATTTTGACCGAACTCTCCACTATGACCCATCCATCTTGGGTTGCCCTACACAGCATGGCTCATAGTTTCACTGAGTTAGACAAGGCTATGGTCCATGTGGTCAGATTGATTAGTTTTCTGTGATTGTGGTTTTCATTCTGTCTGCCCTCTGATGGAGAAGGATAAGAGGCTTATGGAATCTTCCTGATGGGAGAGACTGACTGAGGAGGAAAGTGGGTCTTGTTCTGATGGGTGGGGCCATGCTCAGTAAATCTTTAATAGTAAATTTTCTATTGATGGGTGGAGCTGTGTTCCCTCCCTGTTATCTGACCTGAGACCAAACTACAGTGAAGGTAATGAAGATAATGGACCTCCTTCAGAAGTCCCAGCATGCACTGCTGCACTCAGTGCCCCCAACCCTGCAGCAGGCCACTGCTGACCCACACCTCCACCAGGGACTTCTGGACACTCATGGACAAGTCTGGGTCAGTCTCTTGTGGGGTCACTGCTCATTTTTCCTGGGTTCTGGCATGCACAAGGTTTTGTTTGTGACCTCCAAGAGTCTGTTTCCCAGTTCTCTGTAAGTTCTGGTGGCTCCATGGTGGGGTTAGTGGCGACTTCCTCCAAGAGCGCTTATGCCATACCCAAGTCTACTGCACCCAGAGCCCCTGCCCCTGAAGACCCTTTTCCAGCTTGTATTTGTAATCAGGGCTAGTGCCTATAAAATAGATTCAACCAACTTTATCCTTCCATAGTTTGAGAATTTAAGAGACCTGAATCATCAAATGGTCCTGTGTTTTCCACACTATAGATCACTGAGGGTCAAGAAGTCAGTTTATTTGCATTCTGACCAGCACATTTTAGAAAGTGAACTATAATAGGAGACCTTAGAGTGTTGTATGTAGGAAGGATAAGCACTGCTTCTGAAGCTACTGTTTCACACTGTGTGTGTGCATATGCACACGTGTGTGTCTGTGTATTGATCACCACATAAAGCCCCCCCCCCCCCATTTGGTGCTCAACCACACTAAATTGGAGTAATACTAATTCTTGGTTTGTGGCACCATATATCAGCATTGGTATATGACTATATACATATCAACACTTTCATTTTTTCTGTCATCTTCTGTTTTAGTGTCAAATAACATAATACTTAAAATATATACATTTAAAATAGTACAAAGGTCACTTGCAACCAGGAACTAGAACATTTCCAATAATGTCAACTACTCTCTACTTCTCCTTCCCCATGTAACTACATTCTTAATTTTGTCTTTATATTCCTATACTGTTTGTATTTTTTTGTTTGTTTTTTACTATGGAAAATTTCAAATACATTAAATAAAAAATGCAGAGGAGATGGTATAATAAACAGTAATGTACCCACTTTTGAACTTCAGCATTGATTAACTCACAGTCCATCTTGTTTTGTCACCATCCTCATTACCCCCATTTGGAAGTAAATCCCAGGTAATGTATCATTTTATCCATGAGCATTTCAGAATAATACTTAAAAAACACAAAATCATTATTTCATCTAAAAAATTTAACAATAGTTTAAAAATATCCCATCATTTTCAGAGTCTTAATTGTTTTAAGAATGATCATATTTATGAAAAAAAATTGAAAATTTGAACTTTGACCTGAGAATTAAGGCTATTAAGAAATGATTCTTAAAAAAAAAAAAAAAAAGAAATGATTCTTATTTTGTCTTTGATGTAACAAGCTATTATGGTTATTGTTACTTTCAGTTATTTTAAAAGAGTTTTATTATTTATATTATATTCAGATATATTCAGAATGTGTGATATAATTATACTAAAATATTTATGGATGAGATGGTATGATGTTTGGGATGGGCCTTGAAATAATAATACAAGAGTGGTGGTGAGTGGTTGGGGTTTAGATGAGATGAAATTGGCCATGACTTGATTATTATTGAAGTTGAGGAATAGGCATACTGGGGTTTATTAAATTCCTCTGTTAGCTTTTATATCAATATGTATTTGAAATTTTCCATAGGAAAAAAATTAATAAAAAAAAGAAGTCATACTGAAATAAACATTCTAGTGCATAACTCCTTGTGCACATGTGAGGTTTTCTTGAGGGGATAAATTTGGAAGTGCAGCTTCAGCTCTCCTGGATGGTGTCAAGTTTTGCTCCCCGGAGTCAGTGGCAGCCTCTGACAGACAAGGTAAGAACTGCCTCACTTTGAGGACAGTGAGTCCCATCTCTGTGTCTGCGCCTTCGTGCAGACTGTCCTGGTTGAGGAGGAGGAGAGGAGGAATGTGCTGACCAATGTCCCTTCTCCTGAGGGCGACAGAAGTGTGACAGGATGCAGTTGGATCAGAATAGCAATTTCTGGAACATGAGTACTTGCCTAAGTCTACCTACTGTTTGTTTTTCTACCTTTGAGCCCTCGTTTCAGGTTTAAGACACACAGTTTACAAAAATCTACATACACTATTTTTGTTTTGTTACAAAAGAAATATCTGCTCATTATAGAAATTTGAACATTGCAAATAAATAAAAAGAAGAAAATAAAAATCAGCCTAACTTACCACAGCTGTCAGCATTTGGTGTTTACTTTCTTTTTTCTTTGCTAATAATCTCCATTCTATTTGAAATGTGCTTTCTTAACTTTAGATGATTTTTTGTATTATTAAACATTCTTTTACAACATAGTTTTTGATGGTAGCTTGGTATTTGGTTGTCTAGAAATGACATACTTCATTTAAATAACTCCCAATTTCCAACACTTGGATTATTTCCAGTATTTCCCTATTTTTTTTCTAGTTTTGCTGTATGCTCATTCTGAAGACGGACTCAGCACTTTGACTTGAATGGCAATTCACTGCAGTATTCTTGCGTGGAGAGTCCCATGGATAGAGGAGACTGGTGGACTACAGTCCATGGGGTCGGACATGACTGAGTGACTGACCCTTTAACTTTCACTTTCAGACTTTACACAACTATGGAAGAGCTAAGGCAGTCAAGTTCTGGAAGGAGACTGGTTGGAGGATCAGAGAAAAGTCGCCGGCTAGTGACTTTGAAAGCCTACGAAGGGGAGTTGTTTGGTGGTTGGCCTGACATGGCTGTAGGTCATCAAGGCAGGCAGTTGGGAAGAAAAGCTGGAGGTGAAGCAGAGGAAAATGAACAGATTGGAACGTATGAAGGCAAACTAACTTTCACTGCATCTAACTCTGGTGATGCCGCTGACCTGTAGGAATGCTGGGGCTTGCTGCTCTGAAGCCATGTGCAGGTCCGGAACTAGGAGGCTCTGAAGGGATCTGGCGGGAGCTGAAGGAGCTGTATGTACAGCCTGTTGCTGCTCCAGGCTGACAAGATGGGCCAGGTCAGCAACGTGTGTGACCTGCATTCAATTCCCAAGCATAACAGCTGCTGCTTACTTCGTGGCTTCCAAATCTCATGCAAATTGCTCTTGCATACAAGTCTAGCTTGAAACTGTACGGGGAAAGCACTTTTGGGAAGAATAGGCCCAGCTTAGCTAAGATGACACAGTGTAAAACCACAGGCGGCTTCTATTAGTCAGTCTCGGAAGCATTTACTATTGACCAGGGAAGTGAACAGACAGGTTGGGGTGAAGGATAGCAAAGGCAAAAGAATCTTTCTCATAGTTTTTCCGGTAAGATAAAAGAACTTTTCAGAAGCAAAAACATATTTACACTGAAGACCAAATTCTGCAGAGAAATTTTACACTTTGGTGTCATTTATAGGAATTACTGAACCATCAGGTCTGTTGCAAGAGGTACTGAAAAGCCAAGCATAGGAATTCCATGTGTTTGCATTATTTTCCTGAAACAGACTTAGTAAGTGACCTGAATTAACCTATGTATGGAAGCCTATATTGGAGAAGGAAATGGCAACACACTCCAGTATTTTAGCCTGAAGAATTCCATTGACATAGGAGCCTGGAGGGCTAAAAGTCCATGGGGTTGCAAGGAGTCAGACATGACTGAGTGATTAACACACACACAAGTGGAAGCTTATATGAAGAATATAAAAATATCCCCTATCAAAAATAGAATTCATTGGCAATAGAGTTGCTGCTAACCTGATTATCATGAAGAACTTTAGAGTAGTTGAATTTGTCTGTAACAGCGGTTTCCCTCTACCACTGGGAGAACCTGCTACATTTTATTGCTGTCATAGAATGTTTGTCATACATTCCAAACATAGGCAACAAAAAGTCTCCTTTCAGTGTTAAAAAATTCAACATTGTCAACTCCTGAATATTCCCACTTTGGAAGAAATTTTCAATGGTAAACAAAAATTTTCAAGATTATCCTGTTCTGTGGCATAGTTTTTTTCCAGTTTTATTGACAACGGTGGTAGTGTGAGAAGGTGAGACTGAATAAAATAGGTGGCAGACT
Source organism: Odocoileus virginianus (assembly GCF_023699985.2). Taxonomy (NCBI): domain Eukaryota; kingdom Metazoa; phylum Chordata; class Mammalia; order Artiodactyla; family Cervidae; genus Odocoileus; species Odocoileus virginianus. Next base: position 33,294,919 of record NC_069704.1, on the reverse strand, counting down.
TTAAATAACTCCATTTTTGTATCCTTGTACTTATTACAGAGGTTGCTGCTGCTGCTAAGTCGCTTCAGTCGTGTCCGACTCTGTACGACCCCATAGACAGCAGCCCACCAGGCTCCCCCGTCCCTGGGATTCTCCAGGCAAGAACACTGGAGTGGGTTGCCATTTTCTTCTCCAATGCATGAAAGTGAAAAGTGAAAGTGAAGTTGCTCAGTTGTGTCTGACTCTTAGCGACCCCATGGACTGCAGCCTACCAGGCTCCTCCATCCAGAGGTTAATTCCCACTAATTACTGATACTTCTAGTATCGGTAAAAAAAAAAAAAAAGATAGTCATGCTTATGTCACTGCCTAACAACGTTTTTCCAACAACGTTTTGCACAATGGTGCTGCATTTTATTATGAAGGATCCTTAAGAAAATTCCCAAAAGGGGCCAGACATTATTGGTACAGCTCTGGAAAACTGCATTTTTTTTTAAAAGAACATTCATACCGATTTTGGAGAGGGAAATGATGACCCACTCCAGTACTCTTGCCTGGAGGATTCCATGGATGGAGGAGCCTGGTAGGCTGAAGTCCATGGGGTCGCAGAGAGTCGGACTCGACTGAGTGACTTCACTTTCTTTCTTTCTATAATTCCTTTCAGAGAAGGAAATGGCAACCCACTCCAGTGTTCTTGCCTGGAGAATCCCAGGGATGGGGGAGCCTGGTGGGCTGCCGTCTGCGGGGTTGCAAAGAGTCGGACACGACTGAGCAACTAACACACACACACACACTGATTTTATTCCCAATGTTCCAAAACTGGAGATAATGAAATATCTAGAAGAATGGATAAAAAATGGTGGCATATTCCTAATATGACATTTTGTTGTTCGGTCACTAAGTCTTGTCTGACTCTTTTGTGACCCCATGGACTGTAGCCCGCCAGGCTCCTTTACACATGGGATCTCCTGGGCAAGAATACTGGAGTGGGTTGCCATTTCTTTCTCCAGGGGATCTTCCTGACCCAGGGATTTGCATTAGCAGGTGGATTCTTTACTGCTGAGCCACCAGGGAAGCCCCAGTATGAGATGCCACACAACAGAAAGAATACATTTCAGCTACATGAAACAACATGGTGAAGGAAAGATCTTGTTTTAACTGAAGTACAATCGGTTTATGATGTTATGTTAATTTCCGCTGTACAGAAAAGTGATTCAGATATAAAATGTATGTATTACTGGAGTATATATATGTACACACATTTGTTTTTATATTCTTTTCCATTATGGTTTATCACAGGATATTGAGTATAGATCTTTATGCTATATAGTAGGACCTCACTGTTTATAAGCTCTTTATGTAATAGCCTGCATCTGCTAACCCTAAATTCCCCCTCCACCCCTTCCCCACCACAACCCCCTTGGCAAAGTCTGTTTTTTAAGTATCTGAGTCTGTTTCTGTTTTGTAGTTGCTTATTGTGCCATATTTTAGATTCCACATGTACGTGACATCATTTGGTATTTGTCTTTCTCTGTCTGACTTACTTCACTTAGAATGATGATCTCTAGGTCCATCCATGTTGCTGCAAATGGCATTATTTCATTCTTTTTTATGGCTGAGTAGCCTTCCATTGTGTGTATGTACCACGTCCTTTTTGTCTATTCATCTGTAGATGGAAACATTTAGGCTGTTTCCATCATCTTGGCTATTGTGGATAGTGCTGCTATGAACATAGGGGTGCGTGTACCTTTTTGATTAAAGTTTTGTCCAGATATATGCCCAGGAGTAGGATTGCTGAATCATATGGCCACTCTATTTTTAGTTTTCTGAGGAACATCCCTACTATTTTCCCATGGTAGCTGCACCAACTTACATTCCCACCAACAATTTAGGAGGTTTTCCTTTTCTCCACACCCTCTCCAGCATTTGTTGTTTATAAACTCTAATGATGGCCATTCTGACCAGTGTGGGGTGATACTAAATTATAGTTTTGATTTGCATTTTTCTAATAATTAGTAATATTGAGCATCTTTTCATGTCCCTGTTTGCCATCTGTATGTCTTCTTTGGAGAAATATCTATTTAGGTTTTCTGCCTATTGTTTTTTTTTTTTCTGCCTGTTTTGATTGAATGTTATGTCTTTTGTTATTGTTGCTGTTGAGTTGTATGAGCTGTTTGTATATTTTGGGAATTAAGCCCTTTTGGAAAGATCTTTTTTATTATTCTCACACTTATAGATGAGACTTATGGATTATCACCACTGCTCTTAAGTGGGGTGTATTGGCCAGAGTTCTGCTGAAAATGACCCTAGACTGAGATTCAAGGGTGCCTTCCAGAACCACACCATCAAACAGCTACTAGGGAGCTGCTGCCTCCAAAAATGAAAGTTGCTGATTTGGGAAGTTTCCCTACAGCTGAAGCCTGCTTCTTCAGCCTTTCTAGCAATCCTAGGAGCTCTTTATATCCTTAACAATCTCTTTGAGTTTAAGCTAATCAAGGTGACTGCAATAAGGACTATGACTTTATAGCAGTTGGCACTGGAATCTATGTTGAGGAGAAGGTAGACTTTTAAAAGTTTTATTTATTCATTCATTTACTCATTCAGTTATATTACAAATGGTAACTATTTAGCCTGTTGACTTTTTCAACTCTGAGAGTCAACTCAGGTATAAGGGCCTCAGCAGAAAGCACCTTTCTGCCTTGGCATAGCTTTATTTCTTTCCCTTCCTGCTTTCAAAGTGGTTACCTAGCCTGAATTTACTATTGAGTCTTCCTGAAAGGTACAAAAAGCAGCCAACACTTGCCAACATACTCTGTTTTTCCCCAAAGCTATCACCCTGGTGGGCACCTTTCACCAAACCCTCCATATCAGAGAGAAAAGCGAACCTGTGGGGACATCCAGATCTGCCTCTGCCCCTTCTGGTCCTCTTCTCTTGGCAGAGAATAATTAATATTGGTCGACATCCGTTGACAGGGGCTCAAACTGCACAATCTGTGTCTGGAGTCAGATCTACGGTTAGTAGAGCCTGAAACTCAGGTAATTCAGGGAATTTCTTGAGGAAAAATTATACAAAACTACAAATGGATTGTTAGTTATCAATAGGCAATGCTTAGAGTTGGAAACCAAATCATGAAACTACATATGTAAAAAAGCAGACAAATATCAGCAACTTCATAAACTGAAGAAAACAATATTGTGGACTCTTATTTGTGTGCCTGAAAAATCTCTAAAATACTTCCCCCCGACTCTGTTTTTGGCTAAATAAAAAAGGACATGTAAAGGACACATAGCAAAGTCACCAAATTCACTGAATTGAAGCCGAAGTGCGTCTCAGGCTTTCTCCATTGTCTGTACCAACTATGTTTTCCTTTACGAGGCCATCCAGCTTCCTTCCTTTTGTTTCCTGTATTAGTGTCCCGATTCTCCAAATCACTTTTATCTTTTCTATTTTAATTTTCATCTACTTTCTATTGGCTGTTGTAATTCTTTTTTCCCCTTATCTTTATGATTTTGATCATCAAAGGTTTTAGTTTCCATTATCTTCTAAAAGCAAGAAAGGTGTTTTTTTTTTTTTTTTTGGACACTTAAAGGCTCTGCTAAATTTTACTTTTTGATTCACATAATTGGCTTCCAATAGGGTGTTTCCCTCCTGTCATATTTCTTTTAGTAGGATCAGTGATTCTGAAAGCAATACATAATCTGAAAATAAGGTCCATATGAGCAATTGAGATGCATTTTGAAATTTCTACCAAGTTGAGGTGTGTTACATAGTTGAGTAATCCAATTACACTTATCAAATTGCACCTCTTGGTTGACCAGGGGCTTCTCTAATGGCTCAGATGCTAAAGAAACTTCCTGCAATGCAGGAGAGCTGGGTTCAATCCCTGGGTCTAGAAGACCTCCTGGAGAACTAAATTGCAACCCACTCCAGTATTCTTGCCTGGAGAATTCCATGGACGAAGGAACTCGGCAGGCTATAGACCACGGAATTGCAAAGAGTTGGACATGACTGAGTGACTAACAATGGGTTGGTTGACCAGTTGATCACTATGTATAGGAGTTTTTTCACTGGAATAGTTTTCTTTTTCTTCTAGGCCACTTCTTGGCATTGGTGGCGATACCACATGCTATCTCATCAGACATTGTTAGACTCTGTCAGGAAAGGATGTGTTAGATACACTAAGATGCAATCTGACACCTTGGAGTACGTAAAATATGGGTACTCACGTGGCAACTATTTGTAGTAGAATTGGTACCCTATATGTTTATCGTGAACACAATGCAGGAATTCTGATACATTCCATTTCGCATAATTTCCAACAAACATGAAAAAATCATATGATAGGTTTATTATTGTATCAGCTGTCTTGAGTATTCCAGATAAGAGGAATTCTGACCAGGGGTCTTCTGCTTACAGTATTACATATCTGATGTCTGGAAGACTTGCCCATAGTCTGGCTTCTGGCTGCACACAGTTCAGTCCTTGTTTTCCCTCTATTATCCTCATCCTTGCAGTAGCAAGTGCCTTTGGGTCCTTTGTCTCCTGATAGAGTCACTGGCCTAGGTCTTCATGCCATGATATTTGGTGTTAGCACAGTGGGCAGCTGGAGTATTTCTAGAAGCCATCCCTACAAAGGGAAGATTAAACCACATACAAATGTGACCGTGAACTGTGTAAACATATTCCAAGCTAAACTCAAGCTGCATGTATCACCAACTCTCCTTTAGTGGTATTCAGAAATAACTGAGGCCACTCCAAAACCACCCTACATAAAGGAAAGTGTGATGGAGGAAAAGACAGAGAGGAATGAGACTGTGGAATTGACCAATGATCATTAAAAATCTAGTTTTTGCAAACTTTATAAAACCCACAACCACATTTTGAACTCTTGGAACTCTTGTCAGGGTCTTGGAAGGTCCAGGAGGCAAGGGTCCCTAGAAAATTCTGGGCAATTGTTCTGTAAACCTAAAACTGCTCTAAAAAATAGAGTCAAATTTTAAAAAATACATTGCGGGCATCATCAGAAGAGTAAACGGGGTGGGAGATAGCATGGTAGTCACTTTTAGAAAACATATAGTCTTCCTCACTGGGGTCTTCTGTGCTCCAGACCGTCTGTTCTCTGGACAGAGACTCAGAATTGGCCCTGTCCTGCAGCCCTTCTCCAGTCATTGGTCTGAAAGAAGAGGGTTGTGCCCATGGGATTGAGGTCCTCCCACTTCCAGACTCACATCCAAAGACCACAGCCGTGATGTGAGTCATAGCCCTGTGATGATGAATAAATTCATGCTCAAAATTCTCTTTCTAGAATAGCTTTCAAAGGAATCCAGGAAACTGGGACATTTATTCAGGGATTTCTGTGCAAAAGGGCAGTTTTGGCTAAAGAAAAATCAGAGAGCTCTAATTTGGGAATCCAGCTCCATCACTGTTAGTTGGGTGGTCTCCAGAAAGTTACTTGACCTCTTTGGATCCCAGTTTTTCCAACTATAAAGTGTATTATATATGCTATAATAATATTAGCAAATAATGATGTGGCACTTGCTATGTGCCAGACACTGTTTTAAGCCCTTTCAGTTTATTTAATCACTTAATAATATGTATCACTCATGGTTGTCAGGTGGATTAGCCCTAAACTGAGTGCCTTATTGTTCCTGGCTTACTGTATGTTCAAAGAAAATTTTCCACTTCCAATAGCACTTGCCCGGGAGTTGTTAAAATAGAATGCCATGCTTCTCCATAGCTGGTTCTAACCTACTGAAGCTAATAAATGACCAGGAGCCTTCAGTAGCTTGGGGGACATCAGACCCTTTCTGGGCCTAACTGAAGACTTTCCTGACCAATAAACAATGGGGCTGTTTAAACCAACTCCCTATAGACCTGTGGACTCATTCACTGCTCTATAGAGTTCTCAATCCTTAATTAGCATAATCACCATGAAACCTCCTGTATTACACTTAAGAATGCCTGACTTTTCCTGTTTTGTGAGTTCTCAGTTGATTTACTCACCAGTGGTTATTTCCTTGCCTGATAACTTTTCCCCCAGGCACTGATGTCTTTGCTTTCCCCCTGATGTGTAGGAAGTCAGTCAATTAATAGGTGTTTTTGTTAACTTTACATGCTATTTACATATGTACCTCTCTCTTTGATGAATGAGGTGAAGGATGGTGTCTCTAGGGCTGGCAATTCCTTTTCTGTACTCAGTACCCCAAGACCACTCTGCTCTTGCCCAACAAATGTAGGACTGTGGGGCAAGCGGATTGCTGGGAACTTCTGCAATCTGGAGGCGGTGGGGTGGGGGTGGGGCTATTTTTTAAGTTAATTAATTCATCTGGCTGCACCAGGTCTTAGCTGTGGCACATTGAGGCTTGTGGGATCTAGTTCCCTTCCAGGGCTCGAACCCGGGCCCCCTGCATTGGGAATGTGAAGAGTTAGGACCACCAGGGAAGTCCCTGGGAGGGGCCTATTTAAGGAAAATAAGTTTTCAAATTTTCAGCAAATTTTTATTTTTGAACAAATACTTATTTAAAGTGAGAAAATAGAATCCAACAAATTACAAATTCAGAAGAAGTGAGAAATGACACTCTCCTGATGGAAATGCTTATGAAGGGTTACCTTTTCATATTACGAACCTCCAAAGGAGCTTATAGAGAAGGAAATGGCAACTCACTCCAGAATTCTTGTCTAGGAAATCCCATGAAAGGAGGAGCCTGGCGGGCTGCAGCTCATGCAGTCGCAGAGTTGGACACTGAGCATGCGCGCAAAGGAGCTTATGTAAGTGCAGGGCCCTGGAGTTGAAGCTTTATCAGCTTCATGGCAAATCTCACTCCAAAGACCACAATACCTCCACCTCTTAAACCCCCTCCCTCAGAAGTTCAGTGCTTCTGGCTTTCTTTCAGCTTCCTGTTAGAAATAGAAGGCTTTGGAATTGGAGACAATGAGTTTCTTATTGGTTAGAATTTGGCCCTTTCCCTGTGGATTGCCCCCATATTTGGAAATTAATTAACTTCGCTGAGCTTCGCTTTCTTTCTTTGTAAATGCAATCAGAGAACATGCAGTCTTGCCACCTATGATTCTTACGTTAGTGGCATCAAGTGATGTGAGTGACAGAGTTTAAAGTTTCTTATCTCCAAATCCAGGAAAACTCGTGTGATTTTTAGTACTGAGGTCCTAGAGGGCTCTACCCCAAGGAAATCCAATCTACAGCCCTCTCTAAAAAGCAAAGTAACCAACAGGTAATTTAAGATATGGAAATTTATACTGTGTGCCTACAGACAAATAATAATGAGTGGTTTTAAGAGATAATGAATAGCATTTCCTCATGGTTGATGGGAGGAGTCTCTTTGATGGCAGTTCTCCAGGTGCTTCCAGATATCTACCTGAGGGCAGTTTCTGTGATTGCCATTGTCTAGCACTTTAATGGGCCCATAGCCACTCCCTAAATGTTTGATGAATAAACACTTATATAACAAAAGAGTTCTGTTTTATAGAAGTGGTAACTAAAAATTGCACTTACGGTGCACTTATACCAACTTTATTCTGTATCCTCCTTCCCTTCCTTAAGTATAAACAACTTTTTCTTTTTCTAAGGTCTGGGATTTGGCCCTTGGGACCATCAGATTGACTCCTTGCTGGCAATTAATCCCCTTAGTTAAGGAGAAGCAAATGGATAAAGGCCTTGTACTTTCTGGTTTGGAAAAGCAGACCGGCCCCAAGGTGGGGTTGGATTTCAGGGCCTGAGAAGGACCAGAGCTCAGGTCCAAGTGACAAGGCCTGAAGAGCACGAAGCCCGGCTCCTGAGGTGGTAGGACCTGGGGGCACAGGAGGTGGTGAGCAGTTGGCTGGGCCAGGAGCCTGCCTCAGGAAACCCGTCTCTGGAGGAGCAATGAGGGGGCCACACAGCAGACCCCTAGCTCTCTGCAAGGAGCAAGAGCAGCCGGGAGGCAGATGCTGAGAGATTCCTTTCCCATCTCTGGAATCGGTGAGCCCCCGATGATGGGGGAAAGGGAAGCGTAGCTGGGCTGGAAAAGGGACAGACGTTGGCCTTTCCACCAGGTCAGGAGAGTGGATACCTGAGAAAAGCCGTAAAAGACGCGTGACACGATTCACGTCCCTGCTGTGGGGACCATGGGGACAGAGGAACAGGCAAGCACATCTTACTTCATCAGGGGAGACTAGTTGAAAGCGGCTTCGTAGTTTGGCAGGCTTCAGCCCGGAAAGCAGTCCCAGAAGTGGAGGAGGAGTCTGGTTGGGGATGAGTTGGATCCCCAGGCTGGAGCACTGGACACCCCTGGGGGGGGGTGTGTGTGATGGGCAATAGGGATGGAGGAAGAGCATGAGGGAAACTGAAGCCCTTGGGCAGACATTTGAGTTTCCTGCAGGGTACCGGCAGAACTCAGGGAAAGGTTCTGATTCATGCCTGTCAGAATGTGGTGGCTGTGGAAGGCAGGTTTTGGGGGCTGGGTGTGGCCTCTAAGAAGCACCAGGTTATTCTGGAGTGTTTAATTATAATTTATGCCATAAAACATCCGGGGTAGTTTTTATGCCAAGGGAACTGATGCCACTCTATTTTGGGGCTTCCAGTGCCTTTTGGGGTTCCCCAGAGCCTGTGCTCTTCCTGGGACCAAGCAGGTTATCATTGAAGACCCTTTGGGAAAACTTTTACCTGAAGGTACCAGAGGATCTGGGCTTCCCAGGTAGCTCAGGTGGTAAAGAGTCTGCCTGCAATGCAGGAGACCCAGATTCGATCCTTGGGTTGGGAAGATCCCCTGGAGAAGGGAATGGCAACCCACTTTAGTATTCTTGCCTGGAGAATTCCACAAATAGAGGAGCCTGGTGGGCTATAGTCCGTGGGGTCACAAAGAGTCAGACACGACTGAGTGACTAACACACACAATACACACGTACCAGAGGATCTGCTTCAGGCTCGATATAGCCGTCTTTTCAGACCTTTGTCCAGGGTGCTCTGGTATAAGTGCTCTTGAACATTAGACCAGGCATCCTGGGGACAATTAAGCTGCATCCCTCTATCTGAGGCAGTCTCAAGGTGCTGAAATCATCCCAGCTTCCAGGGTCATTCTCCACGTTTCCCCAACACTTGGACCAGGTGATTGTGTGGTGATTTGCAGAATGTATCAGGAAGCCCCAGAAACCTGCGTTTTACTTTTCAACAGGAATTTTTCATTTTGTTTTTTAAAAACGTATTTATTTATTTTAATTGGAGATAATGACTTTACAATATTGTGATGGTTTTTACCATACATCAACATGAATTGGCCATAGCTATGCCTGTGTCCCCTCCCTCCTGAATCCCTTCCCACCCTCCTTCCCAGTCCCCTCCCACCTCCCTTCCCATCCCACCCCTCCAGGTTGTCACAAAGCACCAGCCTTGGGTTCCCTGCATCACACACCGAACTACCACTGGCTGTTTATTTCACATATGGTAACGTATATGTTTCAATGCTATTCTCCCAAATCATCCCACCCGCTCCTTTTCCCACTGAGTCCAAAAGTCTGTTCTTTACATCTGTGTCTCTTTTGCTGCCCTGCATGTAGGATGGTCAGTACCATCTTTCTAGATTCTATATATATTCATTAATATACGGTATTTGTCTTTCTCTTTCTGACTTCACTCTATAATAGGTTCTAGGTTCATCCACCTCATTAGAACTGACTCAAATTGCATTCTTTTTTACAGCTGAGTTATATCCCATCGTGTATATGTACCACAACTTTCTTATCCATTCATCTGCTGATGGACATCTAGATTGCATCCATATTCTAGCTATTGTTAATAGTGCTGCAATGAACATTGGGGTACATGTGTCTTTTTCAATTCTGGTTTCCTCAGGGTATGTGCCCAGTACTGGGATTGCTGGGTCATATGGTAGTTTTATTCTTAGTTTTTTAAGGAAGGAATTTTTTTATTAAAGATTTTTTTTTAAATGTGCACCATTTATAAAAATGTCTTTATTAAATTTGTTACAGTGTTGCTTCAGTTTTATGTTTTGGTGTTTTTGGCCACAAGGCATGTGGGATCTTAGCTGCCGGACCAGGAATCAAAGGCAAAGTCTTAACCACTGGACTTCCAGGGAAGTTCCAACAGGAATTTTTGAAACCCTTCAATGGCATGCCTTGATGCTGGGAATTCTGTAACAAACAGACATGTCCTCTCTTTGTTTTCAGAGCAGAAGATTTCCTGCCTTTGTGTGTGCTCTGGGGTGTTGGGCAATCAGGCTGGCTTTGTCATACCAGTTTACACCTGTGATTTATGTAACAATTCATTTCAAGAAATGGTATTTCTTTAAGATCCTGCTGTAAATTGAGATGAGATGATAATGCATTTTTAAACTACTTTAAGTGAGATAGGGACTCAAGTGAGGTCACACATGTTAAATGTTACATGGAGCTGTTGACAGTCAGCATTAAGATTCTTGGCGTTTAAGTAAATTACGGGTGAGGGAAAAGGGTTCCATCAAGTCACCTTTTGACATGAAACTCTCAGCAATTCTCTGTGTAACAGCCTTGCTTAGCAAAAAAGAGCCATGCATTCATAGGAACTCTTGGCAGCTTTTTGTAGATTCATCGTCTATACATGGGCAACAGTTTCAGAAGGAAGGGAGTTTTGTCATCACTTCACTCTCTTCTCTTTCCCTCCTGCTTGGGATTCTACATTAGGGAGGAAGCAGCCCAATGCTTCTTTTCATTTTATGTTACATTTACCATCACAATGAGCAGGCTGTAGGCAATGGAGAGTTTTCCATGTTCAGCCCATGGCCTGGCATTTTGAGTAACATTGCTGAGAATCTCATACAACAAAACATGTGAAATAAATTCTTTTGGAATGTGTTCTGTTAGGTTTGAGTCGCTTAGAAAAACCAAATGTTCTTATATGATGCAGGGATATTTTTCCTTTCTATTCTCTCTCTTTAAAAATATACTTTCCTCTTTTAGATTCTTTCTTTTCTAGTTAAATTTATGTATTTATCAAAGTATCATTTGAATCTATTTTTAAACTCAAATATATCCTCTTTTAAAAAGTCTCTCCTTTAAACTTTTTTCTGATTAGAAAAGCAGTTAATTTTAATTGACGAAAATTCAAAAAAATTGCAAGAAGTTCTAAAGGAAAAAATTTAAACAACATTCTTCTTATAACATCCAAATGGTAACTTCACCTCTCATTTTAAACATAAGAAACATCGAAGCCATATGCTACATGTTTATGGTTGAACAGTTGATTTGCATGTTACATTTATGTTAAATAAAGGGCTTTAATGACTGTATTTTTTTTTCTTTTTATTTTTTTATTGAAGGATAATTGCTTTACAGAATTTTGCTGTTTTCTGTCAAACCTCAACATGAATCAGCCATAGGTATACATCTATCCCCTCCCTTTTAAACCTCCCTCCTATCTCCCTCCCCATCCCACCCTCTAGGTTGATACAGAGCCCCTGTTTGAGTTTCCTGAGACACACAGCAAATTCCCGTTGGCTCTCTGTTTTACACATGGTGATGTAAGTTTCCATGTTACTCTTTCATACATCTCATGCTCTCCTCCACTCTCCCCATGTCAGTAAGCCTGTTCTCTGTCTGTTTCTCCATTGCTGCCCTCTAAGTGAATTCTTCAGTGCCATTTTTCTAGATTCCGTATATGCACATTAGAATATGATATTTATCTTTCTCTTTCTGACTCACTTTGCTCTGTATAATAGGTTTTAGTTTTATCATCAGAACTGATTAAAATGAGTTCCATTATATGGCTGTGTAATATTCCATTGTGTATATGTACAACTTTATCCATTCATCTGTCAATGGACATCTAGGTTGCTTTCATGTTCTAGCTATTGTAAATAGTGCTGCGGTGAACAATGGGGTACATGTGTCTCTATCAGTTTTGCTCTCCTGAGGGTATATGCCTAGGAGTGGGATTACTGGGTCATATGGTGGCTTATTCCTAGTTTTCTAAGGAATCTCCATACCGTCTTCCATTGTGGCTGTATCAATTTATATTCTCACCAACAGTGCAAGAGCATTCCCTTTTCTCCACTCCCTCTCCAGCATTTATTGTGTGTAGACTTTTTGATGAGGGCCATTCTGACCAGTGTGAGGTGATATCTCATTGTGGTTTTGATTTGCATTTCTCTAATAATGAGCAGTGTGGAGCAACTTTTCATGTGTTTGTTAGCCATCTGTATGTCTTCTTTGGAGAAATGTCTGTTTAGGTCTTTTTTCCGCTTTTTGATTGGGTTGTTTATTTTTATGGCATTGAGTTGTATGAGCTGCTTGTATATTTTGGAAATTAATCCTTTGTCAGTTGTTTCAACTGCTATTATTTCCTCCCACCCTGAGGGTTGTCTTTTCCCCTGCTTATAGTTTCCTTTGCTGTGCAAAAGCTTTTAATTTTAATCAGGTCCCCCTTGTTTACTTTTGTTTTTATTTGCATTACTCTAGGAGGTGGGTCACAGAGGATCTTGCTTTGATTTATGTCATCCAGTGTTTTGCCTATGTTTTCCTCTAAGAGATTTATAGTTTCTGGTCTTACATTTAGGTCTTGAATCCATTTCGAGTTTATCTTTGTGTATGGTGTTAGGAAGTGTTCTAATTTCATTCTTTTACATGTAGCTGTCCAGTTTTCCCAGCACCATTTAGTGAAGAGGCTGTCTTTGCCCCATTGTACATTCTTGCCTTTGTCAAAAATAAGGTATCCATGGGTGCATGGGTTTACTTCTGGGCTTTCTATCTTGTTCCATTGATCTATATTTCTGTTTTTGTGCCAGTACCACACTATCTTGATGACTGTAGCTTTGTAGTATAACCTGAAGTCAGGAAGGTTTGTTCCTCCAGCTCCATTCTTCTTTCTCAAGATGGCTTTTGCTATTTGGGCTCTTTCATGCTTCCATATGAATTGTGAAATTTTTTTGTTCTAGTTCTGTGGAAAATTGCCATTGGTGATTTGGTAGGGATTGTGTTGAATCTTCAGATTGCATTTTCACAATATCGATTCCTCCTACCCAGGTATATGGAATATCTCTCCTTCTGCTTATGTTGTCTTTGATATCTTTCATTAGTGTCTTATAATTTTCTGTGTACAGTTCTTTTGTCTCCTTAGGTAAGTTTATTCCTAGATATTTAATTCTTTTTGTTGCAATGGTAAATGGGTTTGATTCCTTAATTTCTCTTTCTGATTTTTCATTGTTAGTATATAGAAATGCAAGTGATTTCTGTGTATTGATTTTTCATCCTGCAACTTTGCTAAATTCACTGATTAGCTCTAGTAATTTTCTGATACTATCTTTATGGTTTTCTGTGTACAGTATTATGTTATCTGCAAACAGTGAGAGCTTTACTTCTTTTTTTCTGATCTGGATTCCCTTTATTTATTTTTCTTCTCTGATTGCTGTAGCTAGGGCTTCCAGAACTACGTTGAATAGCAGTGGTGAAAGTGGACACCCTTGTCTTGTTTCTGATCTCATGGGGAATGCTTTCAGTTTTTCACCATTGAGAATAATGTTTGCTGTAGGCTTATCATATATGGCCTTTACTGTGTTGAGGTAGGTTCCTTCTATGCCCATTTTTGAAGAATTATAATCATAAATCAGTGCTGAATTTTGTCAAAGGCTTTTTCTGCATCTATTGAGGGTATCATATGATTTTTATCTTTCAATTTGTTAATATGGTGTATCATATTGATTGATTTGCATGTATAGAATGATCCTTGCATTCCTGGAATAAGCACAACTTGATCATAGTGAATGAGCTTTTTGATGTATGGCTGAATTCTGTCTGCTAAAATTTTTTAGCAAAAAAATTGTCATTGAGGATTTTTGCATCTATGTTCATCAGGGATAATGGCCTGTGGTTTTCTTTTCTTTGTGTTGTCTTTGTCTGGTTTTGGTATCGGGGTGATGGTGGTCTCAAAAAATGAGTTTGGAAGTGTTCCTTCCTCTGCAATTTTTTGAAAGAGTTTTAGAAGGATAGACAGTAGCTCCTATCTAAATGTTTGATGGACTTCTCCTGTGAAGCCATCTGGTCCTGGGCTTTTGTTTTTTGGGAGACTTTTGATCACAGCTTCAATTTCAGTGCTTGTAATTGGGATATTCATAGTTTCCATTTCTTCCTGGTTCAGTCCTGGAAGATTGAACTTGTCTAAGAACCTGTCCATTTCTTTCAGGTTATCCATTTTATTGCCATGCAGTTGTTTTTAATAGTCTCCTATAATCTGTTGTATTTCTACATTGTCTGTTGTAACCTCTCCTTTTTCATTTTTCATTTTGTTGATTTGATTTTTCTCTTTTTTTTTCTTGATGAGTCTGGCTAAAGGTTTGTCAATTTTGTTTATCTTCTCAAAGAACTAGCTTTTAGTTTTATTAATCTTTATTATTGTTTCTTTCATTTCTTTTTTTTAATTTCTACTTGGATTTTTATGATTTCTTTCTACTAATTTTTTTTTCCTTCTTCTTTTTCCAGTTGCTTTAGGTGCAAATTTAGGTTGTCTATTCGATGTTTTTCTTGTTTCTTGATGTAGGATTGTATTGCCATAAACTTCCCTCTTAGAACTGCTTTTGCTGCATCCCATAAATTTTGAGTTGTCATGTTTTCATTGTCACTTGTTTCTAGAAATTTTTTGATTTCCCTTTTGATTTCTTCAGTAACCTGTTGGTTATTTAGAAACATGTTGTTTAATCTCCATGTGTTTGTGAACTGTAACTGATATCTAGTCTCATAGCGTTGTGGTCAAAGAAGATGCTTGATACAACTTCAATTTTCTTAAATTTACTGAGGTTTGATTTGTGACCCAAGATGTGATCTATCCTGGAGAATGTTCCATGTGCACTTGAGAAGGAGGTGTGCTCTTCTGCATTTGGATGGAATGTCTTGAAGATATCAGTGAGATCCATCTCATCTAATGTATCATTTAAGACTTGTGTTTCCTTATTAATTTTCTGTTTTGATGATCTGTCCATTGGTGTGAGTGGGATGTTAAAGTCTCCTACCATTATTGTGTTACTGTCAATTTTTTCTTTTATGTCTGTTAGTGTCTGTCTTCTGTATTGAGGTGCTCCTATGTTGGGTGCATAGATATTTAAAATTGTTATGTCTTTCTCTTAGGTTGATCCCTTGATCATTATATAGTGTCCTTTCTTATCTCTTGTAAACTTCTTTATTTTAAGGTCTATTTTTTCTGGCATGAGGATTGCTACTCCAGCTTTCTTTTGCTTCCCATTTGCATGGAATATATTTTTCCATCTTCTCACTTTTAGTCTATATGTTTCTTGAGGTCTGAAGTGCATTTCTTGTAGACAGCATATATATGTGTCTTGCTTTGTATCCATTCAGCTAGTCTGTGTCTTTTGGTTGGAGCATTTAATCCATTTACATTTAAAATAATTATTGATATATATGTTCCTATTGCCATTTTCCTAATTGTTTGGGGTTGATTTTGTAGATCTTTTTTCTTCTGTTGTATTTCTTGACTATATAAGTCCCTTTAACATTTGTTGTAAAGCTGGTTTGGTGGTACTGA
Source organism: Odocoileus virginianus (assembly GCF_023699985.2). Taxonomy (NCBI): domain Eukaryota; kingdom Metazoa; phylum Chordata; class Mammalia; order Artiodactyla; family Cervidae; genus Odocoileus; species Odocoileus virginianus. The sequence continues at coordinate 33,279,424 of NC_069704.1, read as the reverse complement.
ATTCTCTTAACTTTTGCTTGTCTGAAAAGCTTTTTATTTCTCCATCAATTTTGAGTGAGATCCTTGCCAAGTACAGTAATCCTGGTTGTAGATTTTTTCCTTTTAGTAATTTAAATATATCCTGCCATTTCCTACTGACTTGCAGAGTTTCTGCTGAAAGATCAGCTGCTAAGCATATGGGGTTTCCCTTGCATGTTACATGTTGCTTCTCCCTTACTGCATTTAATATTCTTTCTTTGTGTTTAGTCTTTGTTAGTTTGAATACTGTGTGTCTTGCTGTGTTTCTCCTTGAATTTACCCTGTTTGGGACTCTTTGTGCCTCTTGGACTTGATTGACTATTTCCTTTTTCATGTTGGGGAAATTTTCAACTATAATCTCTTCAAAAAATTTCTCATACCCTTTCTTTTTCTGGGACCCCTATAATTCGAACGTTGGTGCATTTGATATTGCCCCAGAGGTCTCTGAGACTATCCTCATCTCTTTTCATTCTTTTTACTTCATTCTGCTCTTCAGAAGTTATTTCCACTATTTTATCTTCCAGCTCACTGATTCGTTCTTCTGCTTCAGATATTCTGCTGTTGATTCCTTCTAGAGTATTTTTAATTTCAGTAACTGTGTTGTTTGTCTCTGCATGCTTATTGTTTAATTTTTCTAGGTCTTTGTTAATTGACTCTTGAATTTTCTCCATTTTGTTTTCAAGGTTTTTGATCATCTTTACTATCATTATTCTGAATTCTTTTTCAGGTAGAATGCCTATTTCCTCTTTATTTATTTGGACTTCTGTGTTTCTAGTTTGTTCCTTCATTTGTGTAGTATTTCTCTGCCTTTTCATTGTTTTCTTTTTTAAACTTATTGTGCTTGAGGTCTCCTTTGCCCAGCCTTCAAGTTTGAATTCTTTTTTTCTTTTGGTTTCTACCCTCCTAAGGTTGGTCCAGTGATTTGTGTAAGCTTGTACAGGGTGAGATTTGTGCTGAGTTTTTGTTTGTTTGTTTTCCTCTGATGGGCAAGGCTGAGTGAGGTGTAATCCTGTCTGCTGATGATTGGGTTTGTATTTTTGTTCTGTTTGTTGTTTAGATTAGGCGTCCTGCACAGGGTGCTGCTGGTGGTTGTGTGATGCCAGGTCTTGTATTAAAGTGGTCTCCTTTGTGTGAGTTCTCACTATTTGATGCTCCCGAGGGTTAGTTCTCTGGTAGTCTAGTGTCTTGGAGACAGTGCTCCCACTCCAAAGGCTCAGGGCTTGATCTGTGAGTTGACTCGACTTCACAAACATCTTCTAAACTCCACGTTTTCAGTGCTGTCTCAGACTTGGCATTCATCTTTATCTTAAAGGAACTGAAGAGCAAGTCTATAACCAAGTTCAAGGAGATGCTCACAGACACCAGGTCAATGTCCAGAAAATGAAACCCCATGCCTCCCATGAACTATCTCCCAAGGCTCTACTAAAAGGTCCCAAGATATATGGTGAATCCTTTTAATTAGTCCTGTCCCATCATCACATTTGGTGGCTCCCTGGGCCACCACAGGGGCAGAATCCAAGGTCACCACCAACTGCGGGGATGTGAGCAGCTGGGCGAGCCCCGGATGCCCAGGCAGCTTCAGGAATCCTCAGAAATTTCACTAGATATGTTTTAAACTTCCTAAATGTTATGTCATATTTAATATTCCATGTTACACCTGAAGAAAGGAATGTCTACCTACTCCAGTATCCTTGCCTCGGAAATCCAGAGGACCCTGGTGGGCTATAGTCCATGGGGTCAGAAAGAGTCAGACGTGGCTAAGCAACTAATACACACACACACATTATATTGTATATGGAAAAAATCATTAACATAACTGAATACTGGAAATCTGGAATAGGTCAGACCCCATATATTTGAGTCAGTAGTCTTTTTTCACACTTCTTGTTAGTCACCTTATTCTTTTAATATAATTGAAAAAATAATAAAATATGATAACTAACGTATATTTTACAAGATTAATTAAAATATTAGTACTAAAATTTTCCTTCCTTTTTTACCCTATATCCCACTTCCCAAAGGCAAATCCTTAAAGGTGTTTTTAACTATTTATTTCAATATTTGCTGCCATTTAACTTCCTTAAAAAGTAAAATTTTGAGAATCTATTTAAAAATATTTCCTCCATTTTCTTTGATCGATTGTTTCACTAGACAGAGTTCTAGGTTGAGAAGCATTTTCATTTAGAATTCTTGAAGGCATCACACCTTGTATCTTCAAGCCAATGTTAACTTGATGGCCAGTTTTTGTATGTGTCATCATTTTTCTCCTAAGATTTCAATTTGAAATTCAGTTTTCATGATTCTTCACTTTCTGTGCAGAGAATTTTCAGTCAGAAATGTATTATCATTATTGTTATGATTAGTCATAATTCCTGCACCTCGACTTTTTTCATTCTCTTTTTTAGAATTTCTCTTCATTGGATGTTGTACTTTCTGAGTTGATTCTCTGTAACCTTTTTCTTTCCCTTCTTATAGTTCATCTTTTTGTTTTATTTTTATTTTTTGGTTCTCTCTAGTCAATTTCTGTTACTCCATGTTATAACATTTCTGGTGAGTTTTACTTATGTTTTGGTCTTGCCAGCAGCTGAGTGCTGCAAAGGCAGTCACTGAATGGCTTGGAGCATCACTTCTCCCTTAGACAATTTGTGACTTGTTTGTTTATGCTGGGTATAATCTGGCCAAAGTTTGCATAATTTCATTTCTTCTGTCAGTATTCTTTGGTTTTGCCTTTAAGTTGCACGTACATAAACACTGGAAATTATTATGTGTGTTTTACTTAAGAATTGAAGTAATTGTGTAGAATTCATTCCAATGCTAGGACTTGAGAGAATATGTCCTAAGGGACACCTTAGTAGAAAAATCTTAGGATGTGTGTGTGTGTGTGTGCGCGCGTGCGCGCACTCTAAGTTGCTACAGTCGTGTCTGACTCTTTGCAACCCCATGGACTGTAACCCACAAGGCTTCTCTGTCCAAGGGATTTTCCAGGTGAGTATACTGGAGTGGGTTGCCATGTCTTCCTCAGAGAATCGTCCCAACCCAGGGATTGAAACTGCTTCTCCTGCAACTCCTTCATTGCAGGCAGATTCTTTATCATTGAGCCACCAGGGAAGCCCATTAGGATGTGCAGAAGGGGTAAATCCTGTGGAGAAGCTTTTCTGTTCCTTCCAGGTTTACATATTCTTGAAGAATCAGCCCCAGGTAACAATGAGAGCTCCTTAGCATCCAGCAACCACAAAGGCTTTCTGAAGTGGGTTTCAGAAGAACTTAATATTACCACCTGCTCAATTTACAATGATGGCTGGAGAAGGAGGCATATAGGGACAACAGGATTCTTGGGACAGTAATATTCAAACTAATGAATCAAACTTGTGTCAATTCACCTGTGTGCAATAAAGCCAATCTACTGACACTGGGTTGGGGTGAAGGAAAGTGTAGTGTTTATTGCAAAGCCAAGCAAGGAGTATGGGCAGCTAATGGTCCAAAGACCTGAACTCCTCTGAAAGGACATGCAAAATTTGCTTCTGAGGTTTGAGGGTAACCCTGGAGCCCAGCCAACAGGCCCACATTGCTCCTGGAATTTGTGGGTTGTCTCAACAAGTAAAACCCCTTCAAGAATTGTGGGATTGGAGGTGCTGGTTAGACCCTCGACTTGCCAAACTCTCCCCTCCCCCAGTTCCCAGGGGAGTACAATAGAGCAGGTGGGAGATTCCACTGTGAAAGTTGAGGACCGAGGATGTTGGGTGAGGGGGATGAACCCAATCAAGTGAAAGATGTGTACCTTAGAGAGATACAGTACCTACTACTGGGGTGGTTTAGAAAGGAGAGGAAAAGCAATGCTGCCATGTCCTGGGCCCCATTAGTGAGCACACTGCCTGGTAGCCCTTACTGCCTAAACAAACACATGCTGGGCAGAAGACTTCACTGTTGGACCAACCATCCAGGAGACAGCACCACGTTTCCACATCCACCTCTGCACAGACGTAGCAGTGACCAGCAGAAAGGGGGTTCAGTTCAGTTCAGTTCAGTTCAGTCGCTCAGTCATGTCCAACTCTTTGCGACCCCATAAACCGCAGCACGCCAGGCCTCCCTGTCCATCACCAACTCCAGGAGTCCACCCATACCCATGTCCATTGAGTTGGTGATGCCATCCAACCATCTCATCCTCGGTCATTCCCTTCTCCTCCAGTCCTCAATCTTTCCCAGCATCAGGGTCTTTTCAAATGAGTCAGTTCTTTGCATCAGGTGGCCAAAGTATTGGAGTTTCAGCCTCAACATCAGTCCTTCCAATGAACACCCAGGACGGGTCTCCTTTAGGATGGACTGGCTGAATCTCCTTGCAGTCCAAGGGACTCTCAAGAGTCTTCTCCAACATCACAGTTGAAAAGCATCAATTCTTCGGCACTCAGCTTTCTTCACAGTCCAACTCTCACATTCATAAATGATCACTGGAAAAACCATAGCCTTGACTAGAAGGACCTTTGTTGACAAAGTAATGTCTCTGCTTTTTAATATGCTGTCTGGGTTGGTCATAACTTTCCTTCCAAGGAGTAAGTGTCTTTTAATTTCATGGCTGCAATCACCATTTGCAGTGATTTTGGAGCCCCCCAAAATAAAGTCTGACACTGTTTCCACTGTTTCCCCATCTATTTGCCTTGAAGTGATGGGACCGGATGCCATGATCTTGTTTTCTGAATGTTGAGCTTTAAGCCAACTTTTTCACTCACCTCTTTCACTTTCATCAAGAGGCTCTTTAGTTCTTCTTCACTTTCTGCCATAAGGGTGGTGTCATCTGCATATCTGAGGTTATTGATATTTCTCCCAGCAATCTTGATTCCAGCTTGTGCTTCTTCCAGCCCAGTGTTTCTCATGATGTACTCTGCATGTAAGTTTAATAAGCAGGGTAACAATATACAGCCTTGACGTACTCCTTTTCCTATTTGGAACCAGTCTGTTGTTCCATGTCCACTTCTAACTATTGTTTCCCAACCTGCATACAGGTTTCTCAAGGGACAGATCAGGTGGTCTGGTATTCCCATCTCTTTCAGAATTGTCCACAGTTATTGTGATCCACACAGTCCAAGGCTTTGGCATAGTCAATAAAGCAGAAATAGATGTTTTTTCTGGAACTCTCTTGCTTTTTCAATGATCCATCGGATGTTGGCAATTTGATCTCTGTTTCCTCTGCCTTTTCTAAAACCAGCTTGATTATCTGGAAGTTCACGCTTCATGTATTGCTGAAGCCTGGCTTGGAGAATTTTGGAGAAATGGGGGTACTCCCTCCAAATGCACACACACACACCAATAAAAGTTGCACTGGAGCAGAGAATAGAGGGCCTGGAAAAGTGGGTCTGACATTCCCTTCTCTGCTTCCAGCATCTTCAGACAAACCTCTGGACTGAGACTTTGAACTGAGCACTAATAATTGTACTTTCCGAATTTCACTGAGTGTTAGTTAACTAAAGAAAGAGATTAAATTTAAACTGGATTTAATCATCACTGGACAATTGAGTTTAACTGGCTGAGCTAGATTCAGTCTTCCTGATGTTGAATGGGTATGGAGACCCTGTTAATGAATCAGCCTCACACTTGTTTCACTGAACTGAGACTCTTCAACCAAAACTGTTGTACAGAGAAGAGAATACCTGAAGGAATATTCAGCAAACTATTGACACTAGTTATCTATGGGAACGTGTGGGGAGTTATAGGACACACACATTTTCTACATTATGGATTTTTGTAGTAATTTATTTTTATAATTATAGTGCTATTTTGTAATTCTAAAAGGACAATAACAAAGTGTAAAAACTCAGAAGCTGATTAGCTTACAGCTGACTAGTTTGATGTGTCAGCTGTACTTGTTGATGGAGCCATTGCTAATGAGGAAGACCAAGACAGTCCAGTGGGGTGGGATGTGAAGACCAATGTAAACCCATTACTTCCATGAGCAAATCGAGTGGAGGCTCTGCTTGGTAATGTGAGTAGCTAGTACGCACGAGCAGGACAAACATTTGATGCATCATCCAAACCATGGCATTTTGAGTGAGCCAGAGCACTGGTACTAGTTCTGCTGGGACCACAGTGTAAACCAGGACTGCCCCCTGGAAAACTGGCATGTTGTCATGTGAGCATAGAGTGTATGCCATGTGGCTGTGCTCTAGGAGTGGAGGTCACCTCAGGGTTGTACCCATGTGCCCTAGAGAAGGTCTGGGCACCCTAAAGTGATCTATGTAGTGAATTTTGGTGATTAAAAAGTCCTAGACTAGTAATGTCCAGTAGAAATATAATATGAGAGCCACATATGCAACTTAAATTTTTTCTAGTAGACACATTAAAAAGGTAATAAAGAAGCTGATGAATTTAATCCTAATAATATATTGTGTTTCATCCATGTGGAAGGCAGAGTAATGGCCTCCAAAGAGGTTCACATTCTAATTTTGCCACCTGTGGGATGTTACCCTTCAGGACATAAGGGATTTAACAGATATGATTAAGTGAAGGGCCTTGAGAAGGGGAGATAAATCTAGATTATTCTGGATTATCTGGGCCTGTTCTAATCACATGAATTGTTAAAAGCTGAGATTCTTTTCTGACTGTGGTCAGAGAAGACTGGTCAGACAGATGGAACACTGTGGGCTTTGGAGATGGATGAAGGGGTCCATGAGTCAAGGACTGTGGGCAGCCTCTAGACACTGGAAAAGACAAGGAAACAGCTTCTCCCCTACGGCCTACAGAGGAGCACACCTGGATTTTAGTTCAGTGAGACCCAGTTTGGATTTCTGACCTCCATAACTGTCATATAAAAAATTGGTGTTGTTTTAAGCCAGTAAATTTAGTAGTAATTTGTTATACTAGCAATAAGAATCTAGTATAATCCAACATGGGCTTCCTGGGTGGCATTAGTGGTAAAGAACCCACCCACCAATCCAGGAGATGTAAGAGATGCAGGTTCAATTCCTGGATAAGGAAGATCCCCTGGAGGAGGGCATGGCAACCCACTCCAATCCTCTTGCCTGGAGAATCACATGGACAGAGGAGCCTGGCAGGTTACAAGTATGTAGGGTCACAAATAGTAAGACATGACTGAAGTGACTTAGCATACATGCATAATCCAACATATTTTCATTTTAACACTTGATCATATAAAAATTATACACAAGATATTTTGCATTCTCTATTTCATGCTAAGTCTTCAAAGTCCCGTGTGTATTTTACACTTTAAAGCCCAGCTCAGATCTCAATTCAGGCTCTCATTTCCAGCATTAGTAGCCACATGTGATTAGCGGCTACAACACTGAAAAGCACAATTCTAGACCCTTAGCTCCAGGATTCTGAAATCTGAGTTTCCCAGCACTGATTCATCCCAGCCTGAAGCATCTGCATAGCATCCTTCTAGGGTAGCCCTATTTCCAGTGTTCTATTTCCAGCCAGTGGCACTTCGCTTCCTCTGAGCATTTAGGCTGTGCCTGTGGGTGGTGGGGCCGGGCCAGCAGCCTTGGCAGACTTCCCACATGGCCCAGGGAAAAAAAAGGGACAGTTTTTGCAGGTCCCAGTTGTCCTCCCAGCGGGAACCAGCCTGCCAACTGACCTCCTGCTAAAGATCCTTTATCATTGCTCTCAGTCCTGCCGGCCTTGGCCAGCAGCTATTTCTGGGTCTCCACAGAGACCAATGTTGACTCATGGAAGGTCTACATTCCATATTTTTTAATTAAAAAATTTTTTTTATTCCAGCTGTGTTGAGGTATAATTGAATGTTGTGTGAGTTTAAGGCACACAGTGATCTGAAAGACTCATGTGTTATGAAATATTTACCGGGATAAGGTGACTTAACACACGTTTCACCTCACCCTTTTATTGTTGTTATGGTGGGAACATTAAGGCTCTACTCTCATAGAAACTTGCCAGGGTACAGTACAGTATTGTTAACTCCAGTCGCATACCCCATTTTGATCTGCTTTCTCGTGCACCTGCATGAAACAGGCAGAGATAGTTGCAGGAGGCTCTAACTGAAGATAGTTCGGTGCCCATTCATGCCAAGCAAGCATCAGCATTTAGGTCATTCTTCGTGGCCTCTTCTAGAGCCTGACCCACAATAAGCAGGTCACACAAGGAATGGGCCAGTCTGGCTGTAGGACTAGGCACCTACTCTCTGGTTTGTTGGCACAGCTTGTCAGCAAAACCAACAGAGAGCAGTGGGCCCTGAATACCTAACTCCCCCATATAATGGCTCTTTACAATATTAGATGCGCAAAAATGTCACAAGGGACACACCGCACTTGCTGAAGGTTGAGCTGCTGTTGCAAAGCAAGCAGAGGAAAAAACCCGCCTGCCCTGAAAAAGCACATGTTATTATCGCCTCTGATTAGATTTCCCAGAGAAATGACCCATCGCCTGGGAGAGTAATCCTAATGTCCCTCAGCTTCTTCCGGGTCTCTGCTTCTGACTATAATTCATTTCTCTCTGGCACATGTTGTTTGTAATTCTGATTAGACTAAGGTGAAAAACAGGTGAATTTATTGGTACAATTTGCTCATGTACTCTATGCTATTGGTAATTGTGAAGTGCATTCAGAGGCACTGGCCTTCTAATTAAGAATTTTCACAGAATTCTGTGATGTGTGCATGATCAACCGTGAATGGAGAAAACCTGCATCCGAGGAGGGCGGTGGTATGGTGCGGGTGGAGCTATTAAGATTGCAGAAAGAATGATTCATTTCAAGGTTATGGTCTAGATAGGGAAATTGCAACCCTGGGCAAGTTTACAAAGTGCTATCCACACAAATAAAAATTATTCATTAAACTGAATATGGGAAATTTTGCCAGGGAAAGTCTAGTCTTAACAGCGCTATGTTCTTATTTTTAACCTCCCAGCAGATTATAGCTCAGTCTCTCATCAGTTTTAAATGTGTGTGTGTGTGTGTGTGTGTGTGTGTGTGTGGCTTATGATGGAGATGTAGCAGTGTTCTCAAGAGGATAAAAGTGTGAGAGCATGGAGTATTCTCACTCTACATGGTTTCTCCTCCTTCCAGCTCAAGGAGCATTTACAGGTTCTGTGGTGGTAAAATCCACTGCTGAAAGCCCTGGTCCGTTTCTACTTTAGTGGATTCCTGCAAGGCAAAATGTGAGCTGACGCTGGATGTCTTATTCTGAGAAATAGTGTATGAGGTTCCTGGACAGTGGGGCTGAGGGATCCTTTGGAGAAGAGCTCAGCAGACTTTCTTCTCACCTTCTTGGACAAATGCCCAGGGCAACCATGTTGCAACACGCTGGGGGCATTTTAGGATGACACAGTGGGGGCAGCTTGGGACTGCTTGCAACTCTGTTCACATACTTGGCCAGGTATACTTTGAACTCTTGTAACTAAGGTAACTTGTAACTTGTACTTGGCATTCCAAGTTCTCCAGGATTGGCCACAACTCTCTTCTCCAAGGGTTTCCCTGGTAGCTCAGTTGGTAAAGAATCTGCCTGTAATGCAGGAGACCCCGGTTCAATTCCTGGGATAGGAAGATCCTCTGGAGAAGGGCTGGGCTACCCATTCCAGTATTTTTGGGCTTCCTTTGTGGCTCAGCTGGTAAAGAATCCGCCTGCCATGCAGGAGACCTGGGTTTGATCCCTGGAGAAAGGAATAGTTCAGTATTCTGGCCTGGAGAATTCCATGGACTGTATAGCCCATGGGGTTGCAAAGAGTCAGACATGACTGAGCAGCTTTCACTTTCACTTTCTCTTCTCCAAGCTTGCTTGCCCTTCTGCCCTTTCTTGCACCATGTGCGCCACACCTGTTAAATGACTTCCTTTCCCCCACTTCCTCATGCTAACCCACTCTGATCATTGCTCACGCCAGCTGTGTTCTGGAATGCCTCCTTTGTTCTTTACCTGCATGCTTGTGCGTAGTCACTTCAGTCATGTCTGACTCTTTGCGACCCTATGGACTGTAGCTTGCCTGTCTCCTCTCTCCGTGGGATTTTCCAGGCAAGAATATTGGAGTGGGTTGCCAAGCCCTCCTCCAGGGGATCTTCCCGACCCAGGGATCGAACTGGAGTCTTCTGTGTCTCCTGTAATGTAAGTGGATATTCTTTACCACTGAGCCACCAGGAAAGCCTCTATTCTACCTCCATGTGCCCAAACACTATGCATTCTTTCAGATTCAGTGTCTATCTCACCTCTCCACAAATCTCTCCAGCTCCCCAGCCCTCTCCAACTCCAAGTTACCTCTTCCTCTTCTGAAATCTTTTCTTCTCTCATGACAAATCTCTTATTCCCTTTGAGTAGACATTTATGTTCATGTCTCCTTTTTCGTGCTAGACCATAAGTTAGTTTCTTGAGGGTAGGGCCCAAGTGAAATTTATCTGCCCCTTGAGGGACAACCTACTCACAGCAGGTCACTGTTGGGTAAATGGATGAACACAGCATTGATCAAAAGGCGTTGAGATGAGCACTCTTGGAGCAGTGTTTGTTAACGTGAGTTCCAAGGACCATTTGCTTGGGGGTGGGGACAGGAGGTTGTTGAAAAATGCAGATTCATGGACCCCAGTAAGACCTAGTGAGTCAGATTCTGTGGGAGGTAATGCCTGGGAGTCTAGTTTTAGGTCAGATCTTTGATAAGTCTGAGCTTTGAGAGCCTCTAGGGATTTGCAAGGAATGTTCAGCCTGGTTGAGGTTAGGTCCCCTAAAGTAAGGATCTAGAGAGTGAGGGCTGGGGGCTCTGGAGAAATTCTATTCCACTGATGTGTCAGAAAGGGCATTTGTATTGGTTTAAGCCACGAAAGGGCAAGCTGCAGTGACTTGCGGTTACGATTGTAAGGAGCCCAGCATTTAATGCAGGGAATCCTTCTAAGTCAGGGAGAAAAATATATCCCATGGCAGACAGTTTAATCTGTTTGTGCCTGTCAACCAAAGCATTGTCAAGTGTTAGCTCCAGGTTTGGAGAACTTTGTTAGAAAACTCAAAGGTCACTGGTTTAATGAACAGAATTGAGTGTTTATTTATTAATTTAAAAAATGTTTTAAACAAGAAAGCAACTAAGAGAAATCAACCAGACTTTAGACCTCAAGCTGGAAAAGAAACTCAAAAGAAAACACAGCACATCCAAGTGATTATTTTAAATGCATATAAAATTCTATAATAGGAAATGGGAAATGGATTTCTGTGGACTTCAGTTACTATGGCCAATGGGTAACTAAGGAAATACTCTACTCTTCCCTACTGATTTTTCCTGGGTGATTTTAACCAAGTATAAAAGCCATCAAGAAAAAATGTAGCATGCATGCCTAGCTACATAGGGAGAAAAGCAAATAAAAAGGCACTTCATTCTTTACACAAAAAGCTTTTTCCCAAAGAAAAGTAGTGCAGTGGTCATGCTTGTCCAAAAAAAAAACCCACAAAAAACCCCAAAACCAAATCACAAAAAGGGACAAATACTTTTAAAATGATGGCATAATGGGGCTGCTGTTAATATTTAGAAAGACAGAGAATTATAGGGTTGAGTTGCAGAGAAAATGGCTCAAGGTTCTATTTACAGCTTTTCTACATGTCAGAGGTGGCCAATGAGGGGTGGCTGGCAGGGCGGCTGGCACGCTTCCAGCTGAACTGGTTTAAAAGCAGAGACCAGAGGAGCCTTCTAGGAGTTGAAGCAGCAGGTAGAACAGCCTCTAGGACCCATTTTTCTATATATTGCATTATTTCTCCTTTTAATTGTCAACTTGATGGCCATTAGGAGGAGATTACCTGGTTGGATCATTTAGTCAGAAGTTATCGAGTTTCCATTTGGCCAAAGGCTGTGTATCTACCAGCCATGCAAGAAACCCCTTTTAACTCTGAGCTCTCATAAGACCTCGGCAGTGGTCCCAGGAGTGCTTTCAAGTCTTCTTTCTGTGTAGTTGAAAAGACAGGAAGACTTATTGGAGCTGCCCTAAGAGTTTCACTTGAACTAGACTGTCTAAATGTATCATATTGCGCGAGGCCAAATTCTGGTTGCCTGTGTGTGTGTGTGTGTGTGTGTGTGTGTGTGTGTGTGTTCTCTGGGCACGTGGTGTTTGTGTTCTCTTCCTCTCACACCTTGGGCCAATTTACCTTATCCAGGTTAGTTGCACATTATTGTGGAAATTAGGTCATCCTGGTAGTCAGACAAGCCACCCTGAGTTACCACATAAATGTTTTGCTCAGAGGCACAGAGGCAAGCATATTCAGAGGCATCTTCTTGTGAGCCTTTCCAGTCAGACTTGCTGAAAAGCCTGACAAATTCAGGTTTTTCCTGCTGTCTGAAACAGTGTGCCCCTCTCATCTTCAGAAAGCCAGCAGCGAAGCAGTGCAACATGTACCATCGTGACTAACAAGAGGACCAGTCGTCCTTGTCCCTGGGAGGGGGGGCGGGGGGTGCCTCATGCTACCTGCTCCTGAGAGGGCTCCGTCTGATGTCCCCTGTCGAGCAGTGAACTCAGTCACCGTAGCTCCACAACCGACCTCACTGCATGAGCTCATTGTCACAAAGCTGTGGCCCCCACGATGGAGAGTGGGACTAAAGCGAGTGTGTGGGGAGATGGGGTCAGATCCTGCTGTTGCCTTGTGGCTGGGACAATACCCAGCACATGGGATTTCAGCTGAAGCAATCACACTCAGATCAGGCTTAGATCAGGCTCCTCTGGGGAGGATTAAACCCAGCTCTTGTTTCTGAAGAACTTGCACACGTGAGCCTGGCATTGTAACTTTGACTAATAAGTGTGAAAAGAGAAATCAGAGGCCTCAATCTGTGAAGAGCTCTTCTGGGGGAAAAAAAATTACATAATACCAGTGCTGCCTTTATCAGGTGTTTAGTCTCTTCAATGCCTCTGGGGCTCATGAGTTTACAACAAGCTGCATTCACGTCTGTCAATCACTTTGAAAAGGGAAAGGCACCATGAATGCCCTAATACTACTCACTCCTCAAGTCTTGGTCTTTCCCATTCTCTTACTCTAACTCCATTCTTGGTCTTTTCTGTTTACTTATGATATATATAGGATCAGGATATTAGCTACAAAGGTTTAGAGTCTCAAAAATTATTTGCTAACGTAACACCCCACAGATTACTTCCTGGCTGAGTGGATTAAGCTTGTCTTCCTTAATCCTGAGGTCAATCATAACGTCACTAATGGTAGGAACTAAGTGTTACTTATCTCCTGGTGTGGGGCAATATGAAGTACACTACAGCTCTCTGATGGATCCTAGCCAGGAAGTGTTCGTGTCTCATCCTTTGGACCTAATCTTTAGCTTACAGGGAATATGAAGATAGGAGGACAAGTTTAAGAGATAGGACTTCTGCTAGGTACCTGGCCTGCTGTCTTCAAGGACTCCGTGATGTGTAACAGAAGATGAGAGTCCTAGATTAAAAGAAAATTAAAGATAATAATCTGATCTAATGCATGGTCCTGGATTGGATGCTGGATTAGCTAAACTAGCATTAACACATTTTGGATACAATGGGAGTGGGGGGTTGAAAAGTATTGGATTAAAAGAAGATTTATTAACATGGAAGGATGAATGATTATATATGTATATGGATATATATGCATAGAAGGAAAGTGTGGAATGCTATACACATAAGTGTTAACTGTGGTAACCTTTGGGAATAAGAATATGATGTTTTGAATTTTCCTGTTTTTTCCTTATTGACATTTTTCATTTTTTCCAACTTCATTGAGATATAATTGACACATAATATTATTTAAGATGTAAAATGTGATGATCCAATACACATGGGATCTAATTTTTTTTAACAGTGAAAACATATTGCTTTTGTAATCACAAAAGTTTGTTAAAAAGAAAACAAACCAAGAAATGCATTTCCAGGCAGCAGTGATGAAAAGGGACAGAAATTCAGGCCAGTCAGGCTGCTCCTGGGCTAACACAAAGGATGTGCGAACGCCTCCAGACCACCCTGAGGCTCATCAGGAAGTCCCCAGCAGAGATCATAATTCTACAGTCCTGTAGCCCCACTTGTTCCATTTTGAGGCACAGGTGAACCATGAAATTTGTCACAATACAATTGAACATGCCGATTGATTTTCCACTGATAATGATTTTTGAGGGCGATGGGCTGTTGGGATGGGGGCTCGGGGTGTGAGCCTCATGGGAAGTGCTGGGCTCTGTCGTCTGCCTTTGTCTTCTCCGGCTATGCTGCGTTCTGAATGGGAAGCATCTCTTCAGCATGGGATCTTCATAACTTTGTGTATTACTTGGTTAATTCCTCAGGGCCAGGTTTTACCAGTGATATTTCCCCTTAGACAAAGCTTTTCCTGAGAGGAGAATTCTGTAGGAGGCAGATGGATGGCACACAGTTTCCACTCAAACATTAAATGACATACAAGCTGAAATAACATCCAGAAGTTCTCTGCTTTAACCCCTTAGTATTTTCTTCCAGGCAGGTTAGTGATACTGAATGACACTTCTTGAATATTCAAATGAAGAGATGGTGGAATAGCTTCTTTAATCCTGTTTTGATGGTAAATACAGGATAAGGAAAAATAAAACTAAAAATGAAGTGAAGAAAAACCAGAGGATTATATCTCAAAACTGGGACAAAAATTTTACTCTTAAAATGAAACCAAATACCTAAAAAAAATTATTCTTGCAACAAAGTAATCTTAAAGAAAAAGAAAGAACCAGAAGGGAAAGACAACAGAGAACAATAACTTCAATCATAATGTGCAAGGTCCCATCCGCCCTGCGGGAGGAAGGTGGAAAGGCCAAGTGTACGTTCTGTTCCTTACTGATCAGTTAAGTTCAAATTGAATCATCTGGCCTATCTAGTTGAGTCCCAGGACCTAGAGAGACCAGGTTGGCAAATCTGCCTCCAAATGTGTGGAATATGGCCATGATGAGTCGGTTATGACTCAGACTGAGACTGCGAACAGTCCTGTTTGTGAGAGGCTGTTTGCTGGCGGGCATGGCTGGCATTTTCACCCTCGAATATGCAGTTTAAATTAGAGTGAAAAATCCCCTAAATATATAAAAAGTAGAACTATGGAGGGAGGAAACTGATGTTTACCTCTCTTGGGGTTGTTCAGCAGCATTTTTTGGTGATTCATTGTTGACACCCATCTCAACATGGTGATATCGCTTCACACTGTTGAACTCCGTTTTGCTGCTTTGCTAAAGATTATGATGTCAAATGTATGTGCTTGAATTGTATGATTTTTGTAGATCAAATATGGCTGAATGGTGCAATTTCATGTTGTTTAATCTAATAATTGGCCTTTTCCCTTAGAGGAACTAAGATGTGAGTGGAGAGACAAAGAGTAACTCATCAGTGGATGCAAAATGATTAAGAACTGGAATTAAGAAGCCTTTATTTTGAAATCAGTAATGCATATATTAGTAATACCTTAATTTTTTTCCCTGACTCCCCTCAATAGGTGACTCTTTCCCTTAGATGAACCGTCTGGTCAAATTTATAAACCACAGGGGGAATTGACCCAATGACTATATGCAACTCAGTTTTATCCCAAAATATTACTGTCTGCCTTGACCACCCATCTTACTTCCAAGAGAAGACTGGAGGTTTTCCAGAAACAAATCCACCCTCACACAACCAAGATTTATGCCCATGGCAGTGATTTGGCAGAATATGGTGAAATTCTGAAGGCAAGTCCCAAAGAAGAGTTAGTGTTTAAGTGGCTGCAACATTTCTGGCACAAATACGAAGCTTCCCAAGGTGACTGCTCACTTAGATGGGTAAGCACTGGTTGTGTTTCTTTTAAAATCAGGCCCATTACTTTATAATCACACCTTCTGAGACAGGCTCTGGGTCTCTAGAGTCCCTGGAGAGGCATTTTGTTCCTTCTGCCTGAATTTTATTCAATCTCATATTTCAGTGGAGTGGCTGTGATCTGGTAGGTTCTTTTTCAAGCCCTAGAGAGACTCACTCCTAGATTATCTGTTAGGGTTTTAATTTTTTCTTTTTTTGTGGAGGGATCTTTATCATTGTAGTAATCATGAAACTTCTCAGATTTTGTCTTAACTGCTGTTGCATTTCTATCACAGAACCAGCTGAACTGCTAGAATACATGACATGATACTGGACTGGTATTTTCTCTTGTTGCAAGTGACTTTTTATTCTATAAGGTAAAGGACAATCATGAATTTTCTGACATAGTTAAATAAAAGATCAAAATTAGTCCAAACTATCCTGAAAGTCCCTGATGCTGGGAAAGATTGAGGGCAGAAAGAGAAGAGGGCGATAGGGGATGAGATGGCAGGACGGCATCATTAATGAAATGAAC
Organism: Odocoileus virginianus; assembly: GCF_023699985.2. Lineage (NCBI taxonomy): Eukaryota > Metazoa > Chordata > Mammalia > Artiodactyla > Cervidae > Odocoileus > Odocoileus virginianus. The sequence continues at coordinate 33,263,156 of NC_069704.1, read as the reverse complement.
ATGAACTTGGGAAAACTCCAGGAGATGGTGAGGGACAGGGATGCCTGGCATGCTGCAGTCTGTGGGGTCCCAAGAGTCAGACACGACTGGGCGACTAATCCTGAAAGTCAGATGACAATAGTTCAGGTCTCAGTTCTGAACTGACTTTCCAACTCAATTTTTTAGATATCTTCACCTTTATAAGAAAATATTATATAAGAGGGCTCTGGGGATTCTGGAGGATGGCTCCCAACACCTAAAGTTATATGTCTAAAAGTTGGGATTAATATAAATAGAAGTAGTCATATGTGTGGAATGGTCATGGTCACCTCAAGGTTCCTTTTTATGGTTGAAGATTGATGAGGTGCCTGTGTTACTGTCTGGAATAAGAGCTGAGCGTTTAGGCAGAAGAACAGCATTTGCAGAATGTTTGGCACTAACTCTAGTTTAGGGCTGATGTTAATTGGACTATTTCTTTTGTCATCTCGGGTGTCAGACACCAGTCAGCGCCCTGGCCTGATTTGCTCCATCGTGAAGTGTGGGCTTGAGTGTCCTTGCTGGTGACATTCTGCCACCTTGTGGCCAGCTGTGGACTTCAGCATTGTGCGTTTTCCCTGTGTCCTGGATCGGACAGATTTTCCAGGCTTTAGGATTCCACGCACCATTCTGTGAGTTCTGTTTATTATGTACAGACTCTTCCATTGATCATCAAATGTTTGTGAGGCCTTCCAGCCCCAAAGAAGAGTCAGTTATCTAATCCTTTCATTCTTTAAGCTCACATTAGCTCACATAGCTGGTGGGATGGCAGAAAGAGAGGTGTAAATGTTGTAAATGTCTGATCTGACCTTGGTTTTGCTCCTTTAAAAAAAAAATTTTTTTTTAATTTATTTTTGGCTGTGCTGGATTTTCATGGCTCTGGATTTTTTTCTCTACTTGTGGTGAGTGGGGCTGCTCTCTAGTTGCGATGCGTGGGCTTCTCATCGTGGTGGCTTTTCTTGTGGAGCACAGGCTGTAGGGCGTGTGGGCTTCGGTAGTTATGGCATGAGAGCTCGGTAGTTGTGGCTCCGTGGCTCTAGAGCGTGGGCCCAGTAGTTGGGGTACACAGGCTTGGTTGCTCTGTGACACATGAGATCTTCTGAATCAGGGACTGAACCCATGTCTCCTGCATTGGCAGGCAGATTCTTTACTACTGAGCCACCAGGGAAGCCCCAGTTTCACTCCTTAATAGATGCTTGCTTCAGGGAAGCCCCAGGTCTGGAGTTGAGAGGCCAGGTTCTTCCTGGTTCTGCAGATTCAACTATCTGTCCTTGGGAAGACCAACTCACCCCTCCATCCTCAACCAGCAGTTACAAAGCTTTATAGGGTTACTGCATGTCTGTTACTGCACATCACAGCACCTGTTTGTGGTAGGTACTATTTTTATCCTCATTTTATATATTTACTGAAAATCAGAGACATCATCATCAGCTTGTCTAAGGTTGATCAGACAAACCACAGTAACATGAGTTTTCACAGTGAACCCCTTTGCCTTGTCCCTGTGAAATGAAATAAAAACACCCACTTTACTAGCACACAAAGCAGATGTAAGATCACAGGAGATGATAATGCAAATAAAAGCTGTTTTAAATGAGAAAAATCTATCCAGATGTTAGTTGGCATTTTAAAAAATTATCACTATTACTTTTATTATGCATGATGCTGAGATTGTTGCTAATGACAGGCAAAATTTGCGTATTTCCTCAATGGAAGAGAAAAGTGATTTCTCAGATAGGAATATCCAGATTGATTAAAAAGTTATTTGTAGCTGCTATAAAGGATATTCTCTAATCCTCTCATTTTCCTATTTGCTGCACAGTTTCAGACTAAGCTGATCCTAATTAGAGATAGTTTGTGGGAAATGAATTTCTTTGTGAATTCCATGTATAAATGAAAAGGTGGCTTTGAACCATGGGGGGATAGCAACTAGACCAGTGTGATAAAAGTTTTGAGATGTTTGCCTGTAGCTGCCTAGGGGAATTGGACAGTTAATTTAAATTAAATGGGGGAAAAGAGATGTTCCATCATCCTCTTTGAGGGGTCAAGAGGAATTCATTTTGTGTTGTTTCTCTGGGACTTGAGTTCCTTGGAATGATTGCAGATAGACTTCTCAGCTCTCTACCAAACTAAGAACAATATCTGCATCATGAAAACAAGTAATGCTCAGGGTAAAAACCACCAAACAAAAAACAATGTATCCTTCTATTCTCAAATCTAATATTGGGTGATAGGAAAGCATGTCTTAACAAAACCTAGCCAAAGTATATAAAGGGACCACACTGGATGTGAAGGATGTAACCAAATGGTCTAGGCAGCACATGTTCACCACTCACTTCCCTCACACACTCTCACAAATCATTCATTCAACAGGACAAAGTCAGAAAGAAACCCAGGCAAAAATAGCAGCAGGTCTTTGGAGGGCAAAATCCTGCTTGAAATGCTGGAGCATCAATGGAGCCGGCATGAGATTCCATCAGAAGGCATCTCACTAGAAAATTTGAAATTGTGTCTCTGTGACTTTTCTGCCCCTAGCAAAAGAATGTTGTGTTGGAAAACATTTTGGTTTGTTTCATGGGATATAAACTGCTAATGTTTGCCACTTTGTATCCATAGTTAGGATACATGACCCATAAGTTAAATTGTTAGTCCCTATGGCCTTTTTTCTTTCTTGGTAAATGATTGCCTTACGTACTTGAATTTTACTCATTATCTACCTGTGTTGTACAATTCAGAGATATGTAGGGATTAGAAATGGAAAAATTACACCCTGAATTCCTCCTCCAGTGCACACAGACACACACACACAAATTTTAACAGGTTTAAAATAATCTATAAAATTTAAATGAAAATAGCTTCAAGGTTTTTTTTTTTAAGGAGAAAATGTCATAAAAAGAAAGCTTGGGGAATATAAAAGAGAAGATATATCAACTCTGCCCATTTCTCGTTGATGGTGGTGATACGAGTGGTAGACAAGTTGGAGATGGGTTGAGTGTATAAGAATTTGGCTTCTTAAACCACTTTTTATCCTCTCACCTGTTACCTCTTTAAGTCCTACCTAGCTAGTGGTTGCGAGAGATAGGAGGGCCATCAATCTAGCACACTATGTAAACCTGTGGACAGGGCAATGTCAAATTACCTAAACTTGATTCTCCTGGCCTGTATTGAAGAACATTGTGAAACAATTGTTTCTACCATAAGGAAGTTGTGTTAGTTGCTGTTATTATATTATGGGGTGGATGCCCTCCTTATGGAGACTCTTAAGATAAATTAATTTGCTCTTAGCATCAGGAACAGTTGTTTTTCTCCTGAGCAATGAAAAGAAAAAAAAAAAAAAAACATTATGACACTGAGATGTGTCCTTAAAGGTCTTGTTGTTGCACTGACCATTAGAAAGCTTGAAGCTAAAGTTGCAACTCATTCACAGCAAATACAGAAGACTTTATGGTATTTATTTTTGTTCTAAGTTTATTTCTGTCTTTATTGTATGTTTTAAAATCTTTTTTCCCTCATTTGCCTTAGTGGTAAGGATTAGGTTTGCCTGTGGAATGAAAAACTCAGAATGCCAGTGGCTTAATCTAGATGAAGTGGAAGTAAAAGTGTTAGGTGCTCATTCCTGTCTAACTCTTTGCAACCCCATGGATAGTAGCCCACCAGGTTCCTCTGGCCATAGAATTCTTCAGGCAAGGATACTAGAGTGTGTTGCCATTCCCTTCTCGGGGGATCTTCCCTACTCAGGGATCAAACCCAGGTCTCCTGCATTGCAGGCAGTTTCTTTACAGTCTGAGCCACCATACAAGCTTCATTTTTTCTCAGGTAAAATTCTGGGTAAGTAGTCCAAGTCTGGAAGGGCAGTTTCACGGTCTTTAGGAGCCCAGACTTCCAATGTGCTGCTCTGTCATCTTCAACACACAGCTTCCAACGCATGATCCAAGAAGGCTACTCTTACCATCATGTCCACAGTTAATCATCAGGAAAGGACACATCAATCCTCCCTTTTAAGGATACTTCCTAGAAGTTGTGCGAACAGCTTTCATTTACATCCCATTGACCAGGCCTTCAGGAAGAGCCCCTGGAGAAGGAAATGACAACCTGCTCCAGTATTCTTGCCTGGGAATTTCCAAGGACAGGGGAACCTGGTGGGTTACAGTCCGTGGGGTCACAAAGAGTCAGACATGACCGAGCACACACCTACACACACAGAGAGACCAGACCTTAGGCATTTGGGTACACCTAGCTATGAGGACCGGAGAAGGCAATGGCACCCCACTCCAGTCCTCTTGCCTGGAAAATCCCATGGACTGAGGAGCCTGGTGGGCTGCAGTCCATGGGGTCGCTAACAGTCGGACATGACTGAGCGACTTCACTTTCACTTTTCACTCTCATGCATTGGAGAAGGAAATGGCAACCCACTCCAGTATTCTTGCCTGGAGAATCCCAGGGACGAGGGAGCCTGCTGGGCTGCCGTCTATAGGGTCGCATAGAGTAGGACACAACTGAAGTAACTTAGCAACAGCTGTAAGGACAGCTGAGAAATGTGGGTAGCCATGTGTTTCAGCGAAAAATGAGGAGTAGTAATACGGTAAAGGAAAGGGAGATGAGCTATTAGGAAATGAGTAGAAGGTTGTTCCAATTTAGCTTATTTTATGAATCTTTGTGAATTACTTTAAATTCTATCCACACTGGGACAGGGATGGTTATAAGTAATGAAAGAATAAATAAGTCTACATTCCTTAGAAGAAGGACAGATCTTGTTATTGCTTCTGTTTAACATGAGTCAGAATCTCTGATGGAGTTCTTCAGCAGTTTCTATAATCTCCACTTGGGATGTTCAGATCACTAGGGGTCAGTGAAGGTAGGACTGAAGAGCTTGAATGATTGCTGTTGATCTCTGAAAGTCTAGTGAGCAATATGCATTCACCTGAGCTGAAGGGGGTTACATGAGTATTTGATAAAAAGGGGAAATCACTATCATTCAATATAGTCATCCCTCGGTATCCGTGGAGATTGGTTTTGGGTCCTCTGAACCAGGCGGTTCACCTAAGTGAACCTAAGGCGGACACCTAAGTCTTGAGTCTGCCTTGAGTCTAATGCTCAAGTTCCTTCTAGAAAATGACACAGTACTGTCAGCCCTGTATCTATGGGTTTCACACCCACTGAGTCAACTGCCTGAGACCAGGACGGGTTGAATCTGTGGATGCGGAGTCCAAGGATACCGAGGGCTGACTGTACATGCAATTTGTTTGGTGGACAAATATCTTTAAAAGAGTGCAGCTCTTAGGGAGCCATGGTGTTGTAAGGACATGACAAAAAGGATCCAGAATGGGGAGATGTTTTGGTTCTCACTGGTGCTCATGCTACACGCTCAGTCGAGTTCTGCCCTTTGTGACCCCACGGACTGTAGTCCGCCAGGCTCCTCTGTCCACGGAATTTCCCAGGCAAGAATACTGGAGTGGCTTGCCATTTCCTATTCCAGGGGATCTTCCAGATCCGGGGATCAAACCTGTGTCTCCAGGAGCTTCTGCATTGGCAGGCAGGTTTTTCACCACTGCGCTACCTGGAAAGCCCATGTTTTGGTGCTAATGATAGGAATTGTTGTTTTGTTATGAGACTTTAAAGTTATATAACTATACTAGAGCAGTATTTTTCAAACATCAGTGCACCTAAAACCTTAGGGACATCGTTACAACTGCTGTGCCTGGGCCCCATCCTCACAGATTCTGATTTGTTAGCTTTAGTTCAGTCACTCAGTCGTGTCCGACTCTTTGTGACCCCATGGACTGCAGCGTGCTAGGCTTCCCTGTCCATCACCAACTGCTGGAGTTTGCTCAAACTCATGTCCATAGAGTTGGTGATACCATTCAACCATCTCATCCTCTGTTATCCCCTTCTCCTCCTGCCTTCAATCTTTCCCAGCATCAGGGTCTTTTCCAATGAGTCAGTTCTTCACATCAGGTGGCCAAAGTATTGGAGTTTCAGCTTCAGCATCAGTCCTTACAATAAATATACAGACAGTCCTTTAGGATGGACTGGTTGGATCTCCTTGCAGTCCAAAGGACTCTCAAGAGTCTTCTCCAACACCACAGTTCAAAAGCATCAATTTTTTGGCACTCAGCCTTCTTTATGGTCCAACTCTCACAACCATACCAGACTCCTGGAAAAAGCATAGCTTTGACTATGCCTTTGTTGGCAAAGTAATGTCTCTGATTTTTAATATGCTGTCTAGGTTGGTTATAGCTTTTCTTCCAAGGAGCAAGCGTCTTTTAATTTCATGGCTGCAGTCACCATCTGCAGTGATTTTGGAGACCAAGAGAATAAAGTCTGTTACTGTTTCCATTGTTTCTCCATCTATTTGCCATGAAGTGATGGGACCGGATGCCATAATCTTTGTTTCTGATTTGTTAGCTTGGGGACAGCATTTCAACAAATATTAGATGAAAGGAAGTTGATTGCCAAAGATTGAACATTTCTTTATGGAGTTAATTAAACTTTCTTTTGAAAAAGATCAAGAACAAGTCAGTTAAAAAACCATGGAATTGGCTTTTGATACTTTGTTTTCCAGGATTCTGAAGGGTCCAGCATTTCTCCTCCCTGTGACAATCTCTTTAGTGAAGCATTACCCTCATACAATTGAGCACAATTGAATTCCTGCCTAAATGTTAACGATTTGATGAGGGCTTTTAGCACTCTCTTGCAGCTCTGGGCTCCTGACATGCCAGGTACCAATGGGTATGGAGGAAGCATGCTTAGGTTCTTCCTCACCATGGCAACCAGTGCACGCTGATCTGTGTCTGTCAGTTTCCAGGCTGGCAACTCTCCAGGGTCACCTGTGCCATAGCAACGAGAGAAAACTACGGTTGACTTTGACATTTCAAGTGCTCTGGAAACAGGGTTTCAGTCCCAGGCCCCATCTGATTCTGCTCTGTAGTTTCCTGGTGAGAAACTATTTGACTCCAGAAGTTGGGGGCCTGAGAACAACAGGGTGCAAGGGAGGATTCTGGGATGTAAGAGACATTGATTGCTGACGTGGACAAATTGGAGCTATCAGCTGAACCAGAAGGAAATAAAAAGTATGACTTCGGGGGGAAGGGAGGGAACCACTTTAATAAAAATAGCTTGCAATTTAGGCCAGGAAGTGAATTACAAGTTCTTCACTCTATGTGAAATATCAAGGCACAAGGAAAAATCAATCATCCTTGCCTTTAAGTATTTGTGTGTGTGGGGTGGGGCAGAGGGGGTGGGTGGGTAGAGGTGGGGGCAATGGGAATGATGCAAGGTTTACAGAAAAGTTAGGATGAGAAGGAGAGAGAAATGGTAGCCTTGAACTTTTCCAAACATTTTACAGTAAAAACAGTTTTTTTTCAAACACACAGCAAACTTAAAATAATTTTGTACTACTTAGATTCTAGTATTATTTGATTTTACCGATTTTATCACATATTACTCACATGTATCACTCTATTCTCCATCAACACTTTCTGCTTTTAAAAACTTAATATTCTGATCATGTGTCCTTTCTTTCCTTCCAGCTCTGGTGCTTATTACCCTCCTTTTTGGTCCTCATTCACAGAAAGCCATCATCTTTAATGATTATGACAAAGAACATGACGATGATAACTACAAAAGTAGCCCTTGGATTGAACATATGGTATATGACAAACAGTACTAGCCACTTTCCTTATCTTAGTTCAGTTCAGTCGCTCAGTCGTGTCCAACTCTTTGCGACCCCATGAATCACAGCACGCCAGGCCTCCCTGTCCATCACCAACTCCCGGAGTTTACTCAAACTCATGTCCATTGAGTCGGTGATGCCATCCAGCCATCTCATCCTCTGTCGTCCCCTTCTCCTCCTGCCCCCAATCCCTCCCAGCATCAGGGTCTTTTCCAATGAGTCAACTCTTCGCATGAGGTGGCCAAAGTATTGGAGTTTCAGCTTCCGCATCAGTCCCTCCAATGAACACCTAAGACTGATCTCCTTTAGGATGGACTGGTTGGATCTCCTTGCAGTCCAAGGGACTCTCAAGAGCCTTCTCCAACACCACAGTTCAGAAGCATCAATTTTTTGACGCTCAGCCTTTTTTTTTTCTTCCAGCTTTCTTTATAGTCCACCTCTCACATCCATACACGACCACTGGAAAAACCATAGCCTTGACTAGATGGACCTTTGTTGGCAAAGTAATGTTTCTGCTTTTTAATATGCTGTCTAGGTTGGTCATTTCTTATCTTACTATCTCATCATTTGTCAGAATGAGGAGGTACAGTTATCTCTCTTCTAATAGAGTCTCGGAGATGAAGTGGCTAAACTAGAATCCAAACCTGGTCTTACCATTTTCACTTTGGCAGACCAGTTTCAGGAGACTGACAGTCCTAGAAATCTCCTTTCAAACTGGGTTAGTGAGAAGTTCAGTAAAATCACTATCAAGACAATTGCTAATGTCACTTTCTGCATGTAGAGAAATCTTTGGTTCAGAGTGTAATAGAAAGACTAATCTTTGAACCATCATTATTGTGAACCCACTGGGTATCTGCGTTTCTTCGCAGAGGAGTGAGCTAGGAAATATTTTCCTTCTCTTTATCATCACTGCTGAAATTTATTGAATTTTTTTTTTTTATTGACTTCTTCCATGGGCCAAACACCACACATTTATTTAATACTTGAAGCTAATTCTTTGGGGTAGCGGTTATAATCTCCAGTTTAGAGATTGTGGGGGTAGGAGAGGATCCTTTCCTCTACCTCTTGGGTTCTCTGGATGGCTAATCCTGCAAAGGAGTGGCCAAGAGCTAAGGACAGAACCGGTGTATAGTGTGGTTGTTTGTGAACCTCTGGTATCGGGAGTTGACTCCCTCTCCCTGCAGACAAGGCACCATGGCTGCTCTCCTGTGCATCCTGAGAAGAGAGGACACAATTCTGGATCCCGCTTTTGCTGGTGAAACTGGTGATCCTCCCCCAACTGGAAGAACAGACCCAGGCCCCAGGACCTAGCGGTGCTCACCCGTCTCTGCCATCAGCATGCCCTGTATCCAACAGTACCAGTGGGAACCATACTTTTTGATTCTCCACGAACTAGGACTTCTTTCCTCTTGGACTAGCTGTAAGTGGGGTCAGGAATTAGCACTCAAACTTCCTTTTGTCTTATTCATACCCAGTTAATCTGTGTTTGCAGTACAAAAACCCATTAAAAAAAATAGAGAAATCATTTTCACTTTCAAATAAGGAACTAGAAAATTAATCTTTAATTGGATGAGGATAACCTGGTGTGTCATTTACCCAGGGTTTTCACAAAGTGGATACCAGTAGTGTATAAAATCCCACACAAGTCCTGACTTGCTATTACATTTCAGTGACCTTCTTGATTGCCAGCGATTGAACTAGTAGGCTGATTTGTACTAGAAATACATTGTCTACTCATAGTTTGATCATTTGGCTTTGTCCTGAGTCTTAGCATTAAATAGGAAACATGCTGGGAGTTAAAATCTCTATGTGTCTCTAGCATTTTTGTATGTGTTACAAGGAACTAATTATGAGTTTGTGCAGAGTTGAATACAAGAATGTGTATTGCTGATAATCAAGAAAAATGGGAAATATCTGGAATAGTCAACCGTAAGAGATTGGTTAGATTCTGGTACAGTGATACAGTGGGATATACGGCAGCCACTTACAAATGATGATGTAGGAGAATACTTAACAATCAAAAGTGTTTATAATAGCGACTTCCCTGGTGGTCCATTGGATAAGGCTCCATGCTTCCAATGCAGGGGGCCGGGGTGCCATCCCTGATCAGGAAACTAGATCCCACATGCCACAACTAAGAGTTTACATGCTGCAATTAAAGATCTTGCATACCCCAACTAAAAAAGATCCCATGTGCCTCAGTGAAGATCGAAGATCCCATGTGCTGCAACTAAGACCTAGCGCAGCCAAATAAATATTTTTTAAAAAGTGTTCATGATATATTAAGAGGGAAAAGCTGGCCTCAGAATAAATCCTAGTAGTGGTCTCATTTTAAAAGTCTTACACACACACCCACCCACACACACACACACACACACACATTGAATGACTATATCCCACAGATTATTAGTACCTGTTATACTTTGTGATGGGATATGGATGTTTTTATTTTCTTCTTCAGGTTATGAATATTTTTCTACAAAAATGCAGCTGATTACTTCTTCAATCAGGCATTTATAAAAGCTTATTATAAGAAGGGGTAGAGAAATAAACTCTTTTCCCTATACAGTTGCAGCAGGCCAACTTAGGAAGTCACTTCTGGAGCCCCAAATCTCACCTCATCCTCTCAGGGCGCCCCAGGCTCTGGCCAGCTTGCTGGGACATTTCTCTTGGTCTCTGACCTGCTCCTTGCTATTGATATCTGGACAATGCCTGTCCTTTTTGGCCAGAGGCACTTGTGAAAAACTGTAACCTGAATGAAATTCTCCTGAAACATATTCCTGTATTAATGGGAAGAGGGAAAAGAGAATATTTAAGAAATTAACTTTATCTTCAGATCATCTAGACGACCACCCCCCCCTGCCAATTTTAGATGGAATTTTAATTGAATTCTTTTTGAGTACTTTCGTAGCTTTTGAGAAAAAACTTTTTCGAGTGTCCAGCTGCAGCCTCCTGTGTGCGCTTGGCTCTTGTTTGCGAACGCTGAAGTCCGTTGCTATGGAAGCAATACTCAAGTCAGCCTGCAACAGGAGGACCTCTCCTGAGTCCCCAGGAACATATTGTTTCCTTCTGTTTGGTTCCTTTTGGTTTAAGTAGATGCAGAAACTCTCACTTTCTGCATAGCCTGTTTTCTATGGCCAGACCTTGATGAGTGGATGGTCAAAGAGAGCAAAACATTCTCAACTATTTGAGATGCCCATCTCAGAAAAGGGCAGGTGGAATTTTGATGGGTGAATTCTAATGAGAATTTGAGCCTTTGTTTTGCACAGATGCTTTGAAGGACTGGCCAACCTGTCCCATAAATGGGATTAAGTTTATCATGGCTCCTAAGTAACATTTTCAGATGATGGATGCTTCTGTACCTTGCAAACTACTGGAGCCTAAATCTGTTATGTTTAACCAAAGCTCACCTCGAAGATGCATGGCGCTTTCCTATAATACTTGCAAACTACAAAGTGTTTCTTATATTTCTTATATATTTTAAATTCATGTTCTCACTTTAGAATTCTATGAGGTTAAATGTTAACATAACTCTTACTTTCATTGGAGACTTAGGAAAACCAAATGATTTTTCTCAGAGTGCAACAGAGTGAGAGTACTCTTACGTGCTGCGTAGGAGCAGCTAATCAACACTCTATTCAACCAAGAGTGACCATGTCATGGAGCTGTAGCCTTTCAGTTTGTGACCTGAAGGCAATCATCTTGAAAGTCCCCATGAAGAATGACATATAAGTAAAAAGATTCAGCAAGATTATGAGGGAGAGGAAGGATGATAAGGAGCAAAATTCCAGGAATTCTTGGTGGTTCAGTGGTTAGGACTCCATGTTTTCACTGCCCAGTGCCCAGGTTTGAACTCTGGTTAAAGAATTAAGATACTGCAAGCCAAGTGGCATGGACAAAAAAAAAAGAAGAGAGAGAGAAAAAAAAGGAGCAAACCTCCATGTGGGTAAACCATGCATTCTTCACATTCCAATTTATATATCCGAAGCTTAAGATATCCTGAAACTCCTTAAGAGTGTGCAACAAATAGAAATTTCTCTGAAAAACAAATATTCTACAAAAACTAAAACAACCTAAATGCCAATCAAGAGTAGAAGGGACATATAAATGGTGGTGTAGTTATACAATGGGGGAACAGTGATAAAAACAGAATGACAGACAAAACTTAAATTCATTATGCTGAATGAGAACAGCAAGAGACAAAACAGCATGTGCTGTATAAATCCATTTATATGAGGTTCTAGCTGAACTGTTTATCTGAACTGATCTCTAGTGAAAAGAAAATCTGTCAGGTTTGCCTGGGGATATGTGAGCATGGGGGTGAGGCAGAGTGGACCGGGGAGCTTTCTGAAATGATGAAAATGTGCTCCATCTTGATTGGGGTGATAGTCACATGGGTGTATGTATTCGTCAAAACATTCACTTAAAATCTATACATTTATTGCCTATAAATTATACCTTGATGAAGAATAAGTGTATTTTATAGGCTTTCTCTGTGAGGGCATTTTTCTAAGTGCTTTACATGATTTAACTTTATTATCACAAAACTATACAGGAGAATATATGTTTATTTGCACTTTACAAATGGGGAAACCGAGGCACAGAGTGGTTACATAAATATCTAAGGTAATGGAGCTGGGATTTGAACTAGGGGCAGGATTTGAACAGATCTGAACAGTGATAGTTCGGATCCAGAGGTGAACGCTTATCTGCTGAATCATATTTCATACTTGCCAGCAGTGGCAACCAGCTTGTTATTCCCCGTTTCCTATAACAGTTTTTCAAATTTGCTCATATAAGCAGAAAGAATCTGGTGACTTAAGTACACCTATTCACATTGGGCTTTGGGGTGTTTTAATGATTCCATTTAGCTTCACGGGAGACAACACCTGAATTGTAGACTGGCCTTGCCAATTATCATGAAGACCAGTTGCCTGAACTTTGTTCTCTAATCATTGTCTAGTACAGTTTATTATAAGATATGCAAAACCATGTGCTTGATGTTGCCAAGAAATAGAAGGTGAAAGTAACTCTGGCAAGAAGATTTGAAAGAAGACTCATTCACCCCAGTTTGATAGTTATAACTTACTGTATAGGTTATTATATGCTGAGAAAAATGAAGTGACACCAGTGTTCACTGTAGCTGACTGTGGGGAATGAGACTGAGGTAGGAGGAAGATTTCTAATTTCTCGGTTATATACTGGCATATCATTTGCAATTTTTGTTCTAAGTATGCATTCTGGATGAGCTATTTTAAAAAGTTTTTTTTTTAACAGTGGTTGAATTAACTATCCCTGCTTCTGTGAAGGTTAGTCCTTTTGCATTAATCATACATTGAAAAAACATGTACTGACTGTCTACTAGACTCCAGGTACTAGTACTGGAGATATCTAGGAATTAGTAGTTTATCTAGTGGGTCAGACAGACATATGAGTGAATAATTATGAAACGAGGTGCATACTCTGAAGTTGAAGGAGCTTAGATCAGACCAGGGAACATTGCCCCAATTCTCCTTTTAGCTATGTGCCTTTGTTTAGTCGCTCAGTCGTGTACGACTTTTTGTGACCCCGTGGACTGTAGCCCACCAGGCTCCTCTGTTCATGGAATTTTCCAGGCAGGAATACTGGAGTGGATTGCCATTCCTACTCCAGGGGATCTTTGTGACCCAGGGATTGAACCTGCGTCTCTTGTGTCTTCTGCAGTGGCAGATGGAATCTTTACCACTGAACCACCTGGGAAGCCCCTATTAGCTATAGTAATCTCTACATGACTTCAAGGTGGGGGTGGGCTGGGGCATGCAAGGAAATGAGACTTTTCTGAGTGACTTAGGATTCTACAGTCCTCCTATTTTGTGAGTATTATTGGAAGCATGCCCAGTACATGGAAGATACGGAGCTGATTCTGCATGTAAACTTGACTTGCAAGACATTGGTTTTTTTCCTAATCTTGGTTTCTCATACTAATGTGGTTGGGGAATTCCCTGGTTGTCCAGTGGTTAGATCTCCATGCTTTCACTGCAGTGGACCTGGGTTCAATCCCTGGTCAGGGAACAAAGATCCTGCAAGCCACAGGATATGATCGAAAAAAGAAGAAAAAGAGTGGTTGGCAGTTGCCAGAGAACTAAACTGCAAGATTGTTATTTGAGTGCTTTTCTCTATTCCATGGCTATGGGATGTATCCCTTATTTCAGTCACTGTCTTCCTATTTTGCTAAAGGCAGAGTGAGTAGGGGAGCTGGCTTGATGCAGATCTATTGTTTACTTTCTAGAGTCTCTTGAAATAGAAATGCCAAGTGGCCCACTAATGACCAGGGTAGAAGAACTCTATGTCCGGGGGCAGTCACAGGGCCTTTGTCATATAAAGGAAAACACACTCATCATCATGAACGCCTGTTGTCTTTAGAGTCAGAAGAAGAATGGACAATGGTACACTTTTCTTCCTGCTTTAGTTTAAATGAAAAGTTCTTTTTATTAACAGATTGTAAAACGTGGCACAAGCGGTAAATAATCCACCTACCAATACAGGAGATGCAAGCAATGCTTTGATCCCTGAGTTGGAAAGACCCCCTGGAGAAGGAAATGGCAACCTACTCCCATATTCTTACTTGGAAAATTCCAGGGACAGAGGAGCCTGGTGAGCTACAATCCACGGGGTTGCAAAGAGACACAACTGAGCACACAGGTGCGCACACAGGTTGTAAAAAGGTAAGTTATTTTTAGGACAATTAGCACCATATGGTGCACCTGTACCAAGCATGTCTTCTTTAATCCCGTGCTCCTGCCTCTTTAAAATGTGAGTGATTGCTTCTGCTTCCCCTGCTCCAGTAGCTTCAGTGTAGTTTAATCCTTCCTGCAACACTGCTGTCCTTCAATACCTTCTTTACAATCATTCCTGATTTTGGAATTGTTCTGTAATTGGAAGTCAGCCTCACTGGGCATGTGCATGTCTTAAGCTCCTCACAATGGCCCACCAGCCTAATTAAACTACAGAAACATGAGAACAATTCGGTGGGGGTGTTTGCAAAATCAATGCATGTTAGTAATCTGTGTAGTTACAGCGACCTTACTCAGACCTAACTGCTTGGATGTGCTGATTTTATCAGTGGAAAGAAAAATAAAAGAAAAATTTCCATATTTCGTGACTCTAGTCTATTCTTAGCTATGAGACTAAGGCTTCTGTGGTGTCAGAGAATTTGTTTGTAACCACAGCTTCTGGATCGGAGAGAGAAATGCCACTTCTGACCTCTTCTCTGTTTGCAAACCAATGGAAAATAATAAGGAGAATAAAGAAGCAGTGAATGTCCCTCTTTACTGAGATTAGGAAATATTCATATCTGGACTCATAATACTGCATTTGAGAAAGGACTTTCAGGTTAATGAAAACTATATCAGTGTGAAGATAGACTCAGAAAGAAGGGTGGAAACTTCAGATTCCAGGCAGAGATAAGACAGAATGCAGAATTCTTCATTTCACAGCCTTGGCTTGAAGCAAGGTCAGAGTGCACAGACTGACAGCAACGTTCTGTGAGCACTGGGTGGCCTTAGGCGGCAGCCAAGGAAACACAGGACACTCCATCTTTGCCATTTCAGAAGACTATGGGTGGGCGGAGGATATACTATGAGCAATAAAGAGTCCTCTAGCATCTATGTCTCCCAAAGAAGAGTGAAGACATCACTGTCCACCAAAACCTGCAACTGAGTGGCTTTACTGGGAAAAGGGAAACTCTCACCTCTCCCAGAGCCACTCACAAAGTTCACAGAGTATTGATAAGATTTCTGGAGGCAGCAAGCCTCAAGTGCTCAGCAGCTCATTTGCCTGATCCTTACACCCTTACTATCTATTCTCATCACATGACTCAGAAATAATATCTCCCTCCTTCAGTTCTAGTCCATTAACAATAACTTCATAGTGTGGTACTGGAAAGAGACTGGAGTGAATAGGATGGAGAGAAAGGGGTATGTGTGTAATATTGCCACTTTTTACTAAAAATGAATATTAATTCTTGAATTTGAAAAGGGGAAAACTAACTCTCAGGAATGAAACAGAGTAGAAAAATGCAAAGAGTTAAAAAGAGATAAAAGAGTGAGAGAGAAGAATAATAGTCATAGTAAACAGAGGAGAACCAACATATGAATAACTGGCATCCCTCACACACTGTGCCTAGGCTTTTATGAAGGCTGACACCAGAACATAAAGAACAGAGGGGAAGGACACGTGAATACCATTGATGTTCCCACTTCATCACCACCACACATGCACACACCCCACACATACAAATCAACTATTTACACATGGATTTAAAAAAATTACTCTTGTGTATGGACAAAAATGAAAACACAAATAAACTACTTAAGGTATTCCAAAACCGTTCTCACATTCTTTCTTTTGGGTGAAGCCCCTTTAATCCAGTCATTAGTGTTTGTGTTTCCTCATATAATGTGGTCTTTATGCCATTAAGATCATTGGTGATGAACGTTTCACTAAAAAGCATCTTTGCATCGTCTCCAGAATCTCCTTCTGAGATAGGAAACATTTTTGGAGACAACATGTCACTTTGGGATACCAAGATGAGTAATTCTCAGTGGTGAGGAGGAGAAGAAAGGGGAGGAGGAAGATGCTATAGATCTGAAGCATTCACTCCTGTTTTTCTTCTTTAAAGCTGAAACTCCATGACAGAAGTATCCATCTGTGGAAATAGCTTGTTTCTCCCCCCTCTCCTCAAAGTAGAAAATTCAGCACCTGTACTTAGAGTTCTGTTGGAGGAGTGGCTGGACTCAGAGTACATTAGGAATCCAACTGCAGTTCAATGTTGGTGGATTCAACAAGTTGCAGCAGTTCTTCAAAGAATATAGGCTATGGTTTCCGGTTGGGATGACCTCACCAGGACCCTTGACAACAGTGCTGGAGCAAGGGAGAATAAAACGATTAGTCGAGACTTCAAAGACAGAAATAGAAGATAAGCGGAAGATGACATATGAGAAATAGCACAGGGTAGGCAGCTGACTTCCCTCACATTCCAGTTAGTAATACTGTTCGTCACTCAGTCGTGTCCGACTCTGTAACCCCATGGACTGTAGCCCACCAGCTCCTCTGTCTATGGAGTTCTGCAGGCAAGGACACTGGAGTGAATTGTGATGCCCTTTTCCAGGAAATCTTTCCAACCCAGGGATCGAACCTGGGTCTGCCCCATTGCAGGCAGATTCTTTACCATCTAAGCCACCAGGGAAGCCTAACATTCTGGTTAGGGTGGGTTAAGGACAAAGTAGTTTTTACTCTTAAATCCTGTTTGGCCTGAAAGACTCCTCTTATTTCCTCCAGAGTAAACAAATAAAGGATAGAATCAATCTTTATAGAACACTTGCACATGGGGCTTCCCTGGTGGCTCAGTGGAAAGGAATCCTCCTGCCAAAGAGGAGACATAAGTTTGATCCCTGGACTCGGAGAATCCTGCATGCTGCGGACCAGCTAACCCCATACACCGCAACTACTGAGTCTGTGCTCTAGAGCCTGGTAGCCTCAACTACTGAAGCCCACGTGCCCTAGAACTGATGCTCTGCAATAAGAGAGGCCACTGAAATAAGAAGCCCATGCACTGCACCTGGAGAGTCTCCCCTGCTCACTGCAACTAGAGAAAGGCCCACTCCACAGCCAAAGTCCAGCACAGTCAAAAATAAATAAATAAATGAAATTATGTTTTTAAAAAAACCCCAAAACTTGCACCTTAAGAAGGGCAGATGGAGCGGTGATACTGATTTTGAAGATAGAAACTGTACAGGATTGGGGGGCTGGCATGAGACACTGATGGCCCCTCATCCATTGAGGCTCATCACCATCATGCTGTCAGGGTAGCCTGCATTGCTCGATACTCTTGAAAGGGAGGCAGTACCTAGTAACTAGTACTAGGGTCTTAGATAAGGGTCTGGGCTCTGTGGGCAGAAAGACTCAAATTTTCTTGGCTATTTCTATCTTACTCTTGCTTGTAGTCATTTTGCTTCATTAAGTGACATAGTTTTTCCAAGCCCTGATTTTATCTCATGTTTAAAAAAACAATAGTGCTCAACTTACACGGTGGTTGCAAGGTTTAACTGAGCTAATTCATACAAAGCGCCTCATACACAGCTGGGGGCATATTAAAATGTTTGAGCAGCATTGGTTAGTGTTATGGTTTCTAGTCTTCATTGAGCAAAGTCAAGATGAAAGGTGTTTTGGGATCCCCTGGTGGTCAGTGGTTTAGAATCCACGTACCAACATATGGGACATGGGTTCGGTCCCTAGTCCAGGAAGATTCCACATGCTGTGGAGCAACTAAGCCTGTATGCCACAACTACTGAGCCTGCACTCTAGAATCGAGTGTGCCTCAACTGCAGAAGCCTAGGTACCTAAAGCCCATGATCCACAGTGAGAAGTCACTGCAGTGAGAAGCACAATGCACATGCCCATGCACCACAATGCCACAACAAAGAATGGCCCCTGCTGGCTGCACCTGGAGAAAGCCCACACTCAGCAACAAAGAACCAGTATAGTCATAAATAAATGAAAAGATGAAAGGTGCTTAGAACTGCCACACAAGGTCTTAAGAGTGATGAAGTTATAATAAGTGGATGGTCTTTTTTTTATCATTAATGATGCCTATAAAGAAGTTATCATCAAAAGTACAATACCTGCTCAGTAGACGCTGGCAACAAGATACGACGTTGGTTGCATTTCTAACTAAGCTGGAGTTGAAGGCATTCTCCAAAATGTGGTGGCAGTTGATGTCTACAGGGGTGTTGGTAAGTATACCTAGAAGCGGAACAGAGTGCCATTTATTTAATTAACGATGTCACTGAACTCTTCTTCTATTCTTGACTTCTGCACCATGCTCCACACATTTCACGCCACAGTGTGCTTAAGAGCAGCTCTGCCTCTCGGCTCTCTAGAGCAGCGTATGCTGTGTATGTAGGAGGTGGGCACTGTCCCCCGATGCCACCCCGTGAGCGCAGGGAGACAGGACACAAACAACAGAACATAATACCTGCGATGCAGGCCGTCAGGAAGCAGGCGATGGTCCCCGCAATCAGCGCTCTCATTGCTCCTGTGGTGATGTCACGCTTTCTTGAAGGAGCCATGGAACCTGGGGAACGTGGAAGAAAGTATGAAAGGTTAATGTTGAAGATATTGATTTAACTTCCAAATTCCCTGCCTCTGAGAGTTCTAGGGCTGGAGTCTCCGGTCAGCTGACTTTTCTTTTCCTTTTTTAAACTGAGTGGGAAAATTCAAGATTCAAGAGCTAAGTGATGAGCTCCACATCCAGAGAAGTTTCTCTGGTGTAGGAGACCTCACAGTGTGTTGAGGGCATGGCAAGGCAAATGGGTTGCAAGGAGGGATCCAAATATCTGCAACTCATCTCTCACCGTCCCCTTCTTTGCCTATGGTGGCAAAGAATTAATTAATCACAGCATTTTTCCATTGAACTTCCACTGGTCCTCAGAATCCTTCTCCAGGTGGTCATTAAAAATCTATTGGAATTGGCATGCAAAGTGAAATGTATTTGTCATATTTGAGTGGAGTAATAATATCTGTTCATTTGAGCCAATTCTTCCTGATGTTAGCCAGGACGCACATGGGAAAACTACATTGCAGAGTGGGGGAAAAATAGACCCCAAAGAATTTACCACCGTTGCAGTGTCTCTTTTTCTAACACAAATAATGGTACAGAGCAACAGGGAGATCAGAAGCATGTTTACACTATATCTGTTGGTGAAGAATATTCTTTTCACTTACTGAGTCCACCGATCACTATTCCGAGGGAACCAAAATTGGCAAAGCCACAGAGAGCATAAGTGGAGATTGCCTCAGAACGCATCTGGAAATAAGCATAAACACACAGATGTATACATGATGTGATCTAGTTTAGTAAATCTGATATCCTAACTGGGCTTCCAATTCTGACTATGAAATCACTATCGACAGATAAACGTACAGTGTATGGTGTCAAACACCCATTGTTTTTTCCATCTCCCCTTGAATTTCGAGGAAGGAAAAGGGGCTGTGTAAGTTCAGAGACTTCATGAAGTTCTTAGATTGGTAGTCTTGGCCTCTACAAATGCTATTTTCTGCTCAATGATAACTTTTATATTATGTCAGGCAAAGTATTAGCTGCTGATGATACAAAATTGGTTCCAGAAAATACTCACATCACATTTATTTGACAGAGGACTTATTCAGAATGCATAAAGAAATGCTATAACTCATCAAGGAGACAAGCACCCAATAAAAAAACAGATAAAAAGATTTCATGAAAGATATGCAAGTGGCCAAAATAAGCACATGAGAAGATGTTTGACATCAATTGCCACCAGGAAAATGAAAACTAAATGGAAACAATAAACTATCACTGCACATCCATTAAAATGGCAAAAAAAGATGGACAACAGGAAGTGTGGGCAAGGATGTGGAACAATTGGAATTCTTATACACTGTTAGTGGGAATGTAAAGTGACACAGCCTATTCATAAAATATGAACATACCTAGCAGTTTTTTTTGTAATTGAATTAACAGCCTGTATGATCACTAATACCAGTCCTATGAATGTTCCCAGGAGAAATAAAACCGTATGCCTACAACGAGATTGTACATGAGTATTTAAAGCAGCTTTATTCAAAATAGCCCCAAGCTGGAAACAACTCAAATGTCCTTCAATAGCCAAATGATAAATAGATAGATAGATAAATAGATAAATAGATAGATAAATAAAGTGTGGCTATCCATAAAATAGGATACTTCTCTGCAATAGAAAGGAAAAAGCTAACACATGCAACAACATGAATCCTGAATCCATTTATATGAAGTTCTAGAACAAGCAAAAATGATCTGTAGTGAGAGAAAGATCACTGGTTTCCTGGGACTGGGTTGGGGTGGGATGAGGTGTTGTTGACAACTGGCCAAGGGAAGTTTTCTAAGTGTGGTGGAAATGTTCATTATCTTGATTGTGGGCGTGGTTACAAAGGTGACAGATTTATCAAAATATAGGCCTTTTTGGGTATGTAAATTATACTTCAGTGAAAAGAAATTATCTGAGTAAAAAGGAAGTTCACAGATATCAGAGAGGCTCCTTTCAGCTATCCGTGGTATGTGCTTGCCTTTCTTTCTTCCTCAGCTCTGACCAGATTATAGGAACATTAGGTACCAGGAGAGTGAACAGTCTTTTCACAGGGAAAGATGAGAAGATGGCAGGTGGACTCTTGGAAGCATGAGCGTGACCCTCCTCTTCTGTTCCAATGGACAAGACATGCTGCTCAGCCCAGACAATCTTCCTCAGGTTGAGCCGCTGACTGTGGGAGGCTTGGATGATTCACTGGGCTCAGTTGTTCACCAGAGGCACAGCTCATCTGGCAAAGGCACCCACATGACCAAGGCAATAATCTTCTTTACCAAAATCCTGAAAAATCTAAGATTTCGTTTGAAGAACAAACCAGGCTAATGCTCTATCAAAAGTAGCGGTGCCTTTTTTTTTTCTCTAACTTTTTTCCCCCCACTAACTGAATTTTTAAAAGCTCACATTCAAGATTCAAGTGGGAATGGTAAGGTTTTTTTGTTGATTATAAAGCTCCTCTTCTCTTTCACAATTTCTGAGAACTCCTTTGTTGATATTCTCAATCATCATGCAGACAGGAAAAAAAAAATTTCAAGTATTTGGGCAGTCCACTGTTTGTGGAAAAGCTCATTCTTGTCCCCTGCTCTGTCTACAGCTTTTTCATTTAGTTCAATTGGCTTCAAAAATAGGCAAGCTTGTTAAGAGACCATGGGGAAGGAGATGGCAAAAAGTGCTTAAGATTCCCTTCTCATTTCTGAGGATCTAGGGGAAGAAGGGACACAGATGTGGCCATGTAGCGTCTTATAATAAGAGGACAAGGAGGCTGGGATGACTCCACTTAGCCTTTGCTGAAGGGTTATGTGATAGAAAGGGCTGCACTGTACTAGGAAATTAATAATACTTTCAGTTTTCCTTGTACTGGATCAAAGATGCCACAGGAACAAGGAAAGTCAATGTAGCATTGCTTCTAATAGCTAAAAAATTGTAATGTGTTCATCAACAAGGGACTGGTTAAAATAAGTTATGATGTGCTCATATTGTGTCACAGGCATCCAAGATATGTTACCAGGGGCAAAGAGCATTGCTGACAACAGAGAGCATGATGTGAAATGTGGAGAGGAGCTGAATGGTAGAGAAATAGGGAGGATGACTTCCTTGTCCTGTACACCTCTTGTACCTTTCGAGTTCTGTACCATGGTGCGTTTTATGTGTAAACAAACAAACATGCAAAGTATTATCTTTATTCTAAGAAAAAGAAGATGGTGAAAATGGTGGAGTGATAAAGAGCTCATTCTGGGGGTAACATGCTACATATGCATTCCTCTTTTTTTTTTAAAACAGAAGTATATTTGATTTACACTGTTTTGTTAGTTTCTGCTGCTCAGCAAAATAATTCAGATCTATAGATATATATTTATTATATACAGATATGTATTCTTTTCCATTATGGTTTATTACAGGGTATAAATTTAGTTTGCTGTTCTATACAGTAGGACCTTATTGTTTATCTATTTATGTATAGTAGTTTTTATCTGCCAATACCAAACCGAATTTATCCCTTCTTTTCTCTTTCCCCTTTGGTAACTGCAAGTTTGTTTTCCATGTCTGTGAGTCTGTGTCTGCTTCATAAATAATTTCATTTGTGTTATATTTTAGATTTTGCTTAGATATAAGTGACATCATATGGTATTTGTCTTTCTCTTTCTGACTTACTTAGTATGATAATAGCTAGGTTCATCCACGTAGCTGCAAAATGACATTATTTTCTTACTTTTTATGGCTAAGCAGTGTTCTATTGTGTATATGTATCATATCTTCTTTCCATTCATCCATTGATGGACATTTAGGTTGCTTCCATGTCTTGGTTATTGTAAATAGTGCTGCTATGAACACTGGGGTGCATGTATCTTTTCATATTACGCTTTTCTCTGAGTATATTCCCAGGAGTGGGACTGTTGGATCATATGGTCACTCTAGTTTTAGTTTTTTGAGGAAAAGTGAAAGTGAAAGTCTCTCAGTCATGTCTGACTCTTTGTGACCCCATGGACTATACAGTCCATGGAATTCTCCAGGCCAGAATACTGGAGTGGGTAGCCTCTCCCTTCTCCAGGGGATCTTCCCAACCTAGGGATCGAACCCAGGTCTCCTGCATTGCAGGTGGATTCTTTACCAACTTAGCTATCGAGGAACCTCCATACTATTTTCCATAGTGACTGTACCAATTTACATTCCAACCAACGGTGTAGGAGGGCTCCCTTTTCTCCATACCCTCTCCAGCATTTGTTACTTGTAGACTTTTTAATGATGGTCCTTCTGACTGGTGTGCGGTTGTGCTCATTGCAGTTTTGATTTTCATTTCTCTAATAATGAGTGATGGGCATCTTTCCATGTGTCAGTTGGCCATCTGTACATATGCATTCTGAAGGTCATCAGGGTGCATAATTCAATGGATAACACTGGGTTTTTGCCTTATGGGCCCAGGTTGTATGCTTTAGTCACATTGTACCTTTTCCAGGAGATGGTGGGACACTCCTACCACTTGTTGGTTGGTAAACAGAAATTGTAAGAACTCATCCCCATTTAGTTGATTGGAAATAAGACATTTGGAAAAACAAAATGCTTTCCCCTTTGTGACTCAACAATAGCAAAGCCATTGAGTTCCTATCTCCAAATATTCTCCTGTGAGTCTGCCCCTGGTTGGGCTCACTCCCAACCCAAATCAGCTCTACTGTTCTATTTCTATCCTCTTAATAACCTGTTCACAAACCTGCTTAGTACAGCCAGAACTGAGAGCTCACTTTGCTTAATAACAAAACTACTTTTTCCAGGCAACCAGCAGTAGGGGATGGAAAACATTGCACTTAATTTAGCCTATTCTTTACTTTTGGCAGGGAAGCCAGCTAGTTTGTGGCGGCATCCAAACGGTGAGGACGTTTGGCCAAGCTCCATTGCGTGGTCAGTTGAAGAATGAACATTTGAGAAACAGGAGACCTGCAGAGCTATTGTTCATCTCAGATGTGTGGGTCAAAATGCCCCTGACCATAAATACAAATCCATACTCCCCTGGAGTATGCTGTTATATTTGTGTAAGATGTGGGAGTAATCTGCGTGTTTGGTGTTTGGGAGACTGGGAGAGATGGTCAGAGGTGGGCAGTCTCAGAACCTTGAACAGTATGCTTTTCCTCCCCTTTCCCTTTAAAGCCAAATACGTGCCTAGGACATTAATTCCAAGCAGCTTGTTTTGATGAGTAATGCTGGTGGTAGGAAATGTTCACCATTTCCCTCAGTTTCCATGTGTGACAATTCTGTTCTTCAGAAAAGTAGAAGCTGGAGACTCAGCTGCAAATATGGCTTAAATAACAGCCTCACCCAGATTCCCTCATCCCATTCAAGGCCAGGTAGACATGAGCACCTCCTTGCAGGCTATGGACCTGAAATCCTGACATAATTATAGGGCCTGAGTTTTTTCTTCCTACATTCACTTGGAGGATAGTTGTTGTGTCTCACTGCCTCTTTAATATGTCCAGGCACTAGGCAGCACTTAGGCAGTTTCTCAGAGATCAAACAGTTTCTTAAACAGGAAGAAAGAGAACTTCATGATCATTAGATGATGAGTCCCATGAGAACAGAGGCTTTATCACTCATTTAACACTGTGGCAGGCATCCATAGCACAGCGCTCGAAGACATTCCACAAATACCTGATGTGAAAGTGAAGTGAAAGTGAAAGTCACTTAGTTGTGTCTGACTCTTTGCGATCCCATGGACTTCTCCATGGAAGTCCATGAATTCTCCAGGCCAGAATACTGGAGTGTGTAGCCATTCCCTTTTCCCAGGGGATCTTCCCAACCCAGAGATCAAACCCAGGTCTCCTGCATTGCAGGCAGATTCTTTGCCAGCTGAACTACCAGGGAAGTCCAAAAATACTTGAGTGGGTAGCCTATCCCTTCTGAAGCAGATCTTCCCAACCCAGAAATCGAACCAGGGTCTCCTGCATTGCAGATGGATTCTTTACCAGTTGAGCTACTTGTTCTAATCCCAGCTCACGGATTTGCACTGATAGTGGCTCAAAAGTAAATGATCACAGTGGTAAAGATTAGCTGTGTTTTCTTCTACACACAATCACATACACACATGTGTACATGCATACCCTGTGATTAACTCAACATAACCCAATTGTGAAGTCAAAGATTTGGGGCCTGTTTTCTTCTCTGATGTACCCCAAATACCTGGCATGGTACCTGACACACAGAGGCACCAGCAGCTATTTGATGAATGTATGTATGTTCTGAAGTATATCAGGAAGGAAATGTACTCACTGACATATATTGTTGCACACCATCCACAAATTTGGGTCCACCCGCTTGCCTTAAATGGATCAATTTTGAGAGTTGCTGATAAGCCACAAATTCATTGAAGAATGTCTTATAACCTATGAGTTTGGCAACCATAAAGCTATCTTGCCAGTCGACTCCCATCATGAAGGCAAAGGGCATGAAGATGTAGGAGCATATTACCTACACACACACAAAAAAGAAGACTTCATTAGAGCAGTGATTTGCTTCCAGTTCTTGGGCCTCATGCCTGAGACCAGATTGTTCCCATCCCCTCTGTGTCCTTAGGCACAGAAATCCCTGTGCCTCCTCTAGCCTCTCTTTATCCTTTAGGAGTAAAGGTTGAAACTGGTCATTTGAAGTAAGGAAGTATTTGGGGGAAGGAGTCAGGAATGAATGATTCTGTGTTGGGGGAAGGAGGAGAGAGGGGTGGGAAGTTGGGGGGTTCCTGGTCAGTCTGTACATGATAGAAGAGTGCACTATAGCCAGTTAGAGTATATTATAGACAGTTCATAAACCAGTTTTGTTTTTAACAAAGATTGGCAGAAACGAAAAGGAGGAGGAATATGATAGAATTGTACCTCAAAACTCAGTTGTGGGTAGTCAAACATGTTTCCCAACCAGGACAGGGCTGAATTCATAAAAGACAGCAGGGCCAGGAAGGCAATCAAATTAACGGCAATGTTCGCCACCAGGGAGATGGATGAGGATGCTCCCTGTGTTGCAGCTTCTAGAAGATTCCTTGAATCACTTTATCAAAAAATAGCAATTCCAGAATTACTGAAGGATTGTCAGTGGATGGACATCATAGGTGTAGAAATGGCATAATCGGAGCTCATTCGAATGGAGAGACAAACTCTCAGACCCATGTCCTGGCTGAAATACTCACCTGAATTCCATGAAATCCTGAAAGGATTTAGTTTTTGAGCGAAGGTGATGGGCATATGAGTGTCTAAGTGTTATACCACTCTTTTAATTTGGGGAAATAATTTATAATAAAAATTTGGAAAGAATAAAACAGGTTTAAACAAATATATTTGATTAAAAGTGGATTCCAGAGAATATTTATAAAATATTCACAGTATAAGAACTAACAATTCAAGGAAGGTCTGTGTATGCATCCATCATCTCATTTAAGAAATGGAATGTCACATCAGCTTTGAGCACTCCCTCATTAATCATATCTTCCTCTCTCTAACCTCAGAGGTACTTGGCCCACTAGGATTTGCTTAAGATTCCCTTTCTTTTTAATTTTCTTTACCCCTGAATAATATATTGTGTTAGTTTACACATGTGCTAGCTTTATAAGTGAAATCCACATATTCCGTATATGTACTTTGGCAACTTGCTTTTCCACTCATGGTTATGATTCTCTATATACAAACAATGGATGAATCTCAGAAACATATTGGTTGATGAATTCTGTTATATAATGATAAACTTTTGAACACTCTAAATTCCTTATTTTTTTTCCCACCCCTTTCTCTTTCTTTCAAAAAGAGCAAAAAGTAAATGAACCTAAGAGGGGTTAGGAATACTAATATCACATCTCATCATCCCTATTATATAAGAAACTTCTGGAAATGGTGATCCTATGATTTTCCAACAGTCTTGAATCATGGCCCAATGAAGCCTATGTGTGGGTTCAGTTGCTCAGTTGTGTCTGACTCTTTGTGACCCTGTGGACTGCAGCCTGCCAGGCTCCTCTGTCCATGGGATTTTCCTGGCAAGAATACTGGGGTGGGTTGCCATTTCCTTCTCCAGGGGATCTTCCTGACCCAGGGATCAAACCCATGTCTCCTGTGTCTCCTGCATTGTAGGTGGATTCTTTACAGCTGAGCTACCAGGGGAGGCACAGTGAACTCTATATATTATATTTAAAATTAACTATCTATTCACCTGAACCTATTATAATATCACAAACCAACTATACTTCAATCTAAAAAAAAGTTAATTAAATGAAATACCTACACTGGATATTCAAGGAAATGTATTGACATTTAGGTACTGGTAGTTAAAAGATATTTCCTTGAGTGTTGAAAGAAGATATTTTGGATGAAGTCTACATCGTTATGGGAAATTAAATTCACTTTAATTCACTGTGTTCTCCGATAATAAAATTTTTGCTGCACATTGAATTTGGACTGGAGCAAACCTCTCCTCCTCCACCCCCAGCCTCCTACTTGGGTAGTAATTAACTATTAACTAGGTGAACTTGTCCTACTTACCCATTTTCCATTTTCATGGCATTCTTGAGGTTTATTTTAGGTGTTTCCGTCTCAGGCCAAAAAAGTTTAGAAATAGCCAATGCTGCAGGTGCAGACATAACTGAAGCAGTTAACAAGTGAGAGGATGAAACCTGTGATTTCAAGAGAAAGACCAGTTTAAGGTTTAGCTTTTCTGTTGTGTTTAGAATGAATGATCCAAACGCCTTACAAGGGAGGAGATGGGCAGGCACTGTTTCTGTGCCAGAAATCAGTGTTTCTTTGAAGGCTTGGAAAAGCTCAATTAGTCATATCCTGGGCATCAACTTGAGAGAAGGGAGGACATGGCATCAATTGACCACATCCTCTTGGAGAAGCACAAACCAAAATTTGACCATTTGAGAAGAGAATTAATCCTGTGTTGCAGGAACTTTCAAAGAAGATAAATCTACATCTCTGTTGTTCTTTCGAATGTTCAAATAGCCCCTAAAGCTGTTTCATTATGTCATCAATTCAGGTGAAGGGTATTTGGGGTGCAGGCATGGATACACCCCTCTCCATCTTCCTTTGTGCCTCTACATAATATCTATTTATTCAGAGTCCCATTAATCTGAAGTTGTTTTTGTTTTCCTCGCTGCAGTTCTGCTTAAACTCTTTCCCTTTCCCTCCCACAACCTCACCTTGTTTCTGGATTCTCTTCCCTGTGTTTCCAGAATTATAGAATCTGCTCCTCTCTCCCCACCCCCATTCCACCTAGCACAGTTTTGTAGGCAGAATTCCTACACCAATCCATCAGGGCATCAGGGGCATGAGTCAAACCCCTCTTCCTGAGGTCTCCACCCTTTTTGTCTTTCCTCTTCTCACTGATTGGCTCTGTAAGATTTGGATGAAGTCCTGCATCGAAACTTGCGTATCTTATAAGAATCCCTCATCACCTGGACCACGCAACTGCTGTGTTATTCCATTTCTCCACTGGAGGTTGTAAGCTCTGTGCTCGGGGCACGTGCACCAGTTACCATAACATTCTTCAGCCCCATCCCAGAGACCAACTGCTCTCAAACTGGGCTATACAATGAAATCTGAGGACCGAGAAATAATACTGATGCCTGGGTCTCATCCCAAGAGATTCTGGATGAATTACTCTGGGGTACGCGCCTGGGCATTAGGGCTTTTAGAAGCTCCCAGGTGATTCCAATGTGAAGTAGGTTTTGAGAATCTCTGCTGTAAGCCAGGAGTCAGAAAAAGCTTTTTGTAAAGGGTAAATAGTTTTTGCTTTTGGGGCCACAACTACTCAACTCTGTATCATAAAAGCTGCTTAGATAAGGAACAGGAATAGCTGGCTTCCAATTAAACTGTAGTTATTAAAAAAACAACAACAATGAGATCTAAATTTGCCCCTGGGCCACAGTTTGCTAATCCATGACCTAGATGGCCTATAACTAGTGTCTGTAATAGTTCAATTTTTTTTTTTACATATTTAAATTTTCACCCGAAGTAACCTCATAATATGAGGTTATGATTGAAATACCAGATTTCATTCTGGTATGGTTGGATATAGTTCATGTTTAGGTGGCTGGGATATGAAGGTGAAACACCAAAGCTCCCTGGGGTCACTCTATTCAAATGCCAAAAGAACTGTGACCATCTTATGGTCACATCTTATGAAACTGTGACCTTGACATCTGGCAGCAGTAGTAAAGGAAAGAATTGAAATAACAATAGCAAAGAAAAAAAAAGATTGAATTTTCCCATAAGTTAAGCCCGAAACATTCTTACCCCAAAAGAGATGTATGCACCTAAGACACTTCCAGCAATGGTAGAGAACCCAGCGGTCATGATCGCGTGGAGTTCAGACTTGGTGACATATGGTAAATACGGTCGGACCAGCAGAGGAGACTCGGTCTGGAAATACAAAGTGACCAGATTAAACCTTCCCTGAGGAGGAGAGGCTACTACTCAAAATTCCCTTCCCTACAGCAGGATTACTAAGAGTGGACTTCAGGCCAGTTCCATCCGCTTGACCCAGGAACTTGTTAGACCCACAAGTTCTCAGAATTACTAAATGGAAAACTCTAGGGCTGGGTCCAGCAGCAGTGTTATAACAAACTTGCTGGTGGTTCTGATGAGTGTTCACGTTTAAAAACCTATACCATAAAAAAAAACAAAAAACAAAAAAAACCCCCCCAAAACCCTATACCATCAATGTCTGGGTCTTTTGGACTCTAGGGCAGTGTATATACAGAGTCATGTATGAAGTTCGCAAGGCCAGTGTATGTAGGGCTCCTGCCTACCCTAGGATTGGACTCTGATGACTTGGTACTCTTTTCTAAGGTTGGACAACCATGGGCCAAGTAACTCTATCCAGTGGCCTGGCCTTAGGAACTATGATTCCCAAACCTCTGTGACTTTCCATCTCCCAGCTTCATCTCAGCATACCCTAACCTCTTTGCTGATATCATAGGGAAACAAAGACACAAGTATTAAAAATTACCAGCAATAACAAGGACAGGGCCCTTCTCCAATTGAAAATCAGAGAACCACCCCTACTTGCATGGAAAGGCATCTATTAGAGTATAGTTGTAAAGGCTTGAGTTCCATTAAGGAGGGCAGGTGGCCTATGGTGTGGGACTCTCCATAAATAATAGCCATACTTTTAGCATATTAAAGTACATACCAAGTATCAAATTGAGCACCACAGGAGCATATGTGCAATTTTACAATTTTCCCCTCATTATTTCTAATTGTTCTATAAGACTGAGTGTGTTGAGCTTCAATTTATGGACTAAATAGAAACTCAGTACCTGAGCCCTCTTACCCTGCAGGTAGGAGTAATCAACTCAAGATGGTGCCCTAATTAGTCCTGAGGGATTTTATGGCTATAATTATAATAATTTCAACTACTAGGGAAAGAAGTATGAGCCTAAAGACTCTGCTCTAGGCTAGTAAGCTAGGCTTACCAATCAGTAGGCTGAGCTGCCTGGAGCAATTGTTAAGCCTTTTAATTTGGGGCCATGTGTTTTTCGGGGTGACTTGATTTTTGCTTCAAATTCAGTTTCCTTGCACAGCCACTCTAGCAAGTATTCATACCTGGTTTCCTTGCTGTGTGATTCCATTCTGCCTGAAATTATGTATCCTAAGTGATGAGGATTTCTTACTTATATACCCCTTAGGAATGCTGCCATTTTGAGAGATGCCCCTTGGCAACATATTTCTTTGCTTAAATGGACTTTGGGCAAAAATGCATGTGATGGATAAGGAAGGTGAAAATGCTTTTGCTCATCAGTATTTTTCTTTAGGCTCAGCAAAGAGACTGTTGGACAGTTCAGATAAGTTGAGAATGAGCTTAAGTACTGATATGGCTGCATGGTTCTTGGGGGAAAGCCTTTCTTGGTCTCTTTCATTGCCACAAGCTTTATATTAATACTAGAGAATGAGAGGCTGCTTGTTACATATTTTCAGCTTCAAGACGAATGGTGAACTCCTTCTGAGTAGATGAGCTGCTAGCCTTTGACGGGTGGGTCAGAAACCTCAACAACTCAGTTAACTCAGAAAAGATTTGTTGAGAATCTGTACATGAGAAGCCCTGTGCTTTGATAAAATGATTCAGTTTTTCTTCCTCTCCATAAACTTCCAAGAACCCAAATTCCACACTAGGGCATGGACTCTCTCAGAAGAGCTCTCTCTCTCTGTCTCTCTCTCTCTCCCCCTTGGAGTCTGCACATTATTAATATTGAGGGTTCCTTATCTTGATACCTTCCTCCTACAGTAAAGGAAATAACACTGTCATTAAAAATTTTTTTTCTTTTTCTGGAAAGAGTATCTATTTTAGCAGATGTTTTGTTTTTTGATATTACAACTTACCTGTCCAACAAATATATTGCCAGAAGCAACTACAGATTCAATAGGAGATGTTCCCATAGTCACTAGCATTACCCATCCAACCTAAAAGGCAAAAAAGGATAAACTCAGTAAAGAACTGTTTGTACACACAGAACTTCAAAGTAGGGATAAAAATCTTTAAAATGGAGGAAAATACTGAGGACTTCAACAATTGTACTAAACTTGAATATATATACCTTATTGATAGGGACAGAATAAAGGGACAAAGTAGGTGATTAAATAGCAAATCACACTAAGGAATTGCAAATAGGAAAAAAAAAAAGGGAGACTCCTGTAAGTTAATGATTACTCAGGAAAGCAGATTTGCTTAAGCATGAAACCAAGCAAGCTTGCTTAGCAACAAGTCCTGTAACAGAAGTACAAGTCATGACCCCCAAAATAAAACAATGGTGGCATGAGACCCACATCCTGCCCAGTGAGTTCAGTAACATGCTCTCTGCACACATAAAAACAATCATTTGGGAAAAGGTGACACTTCAAAGTGAAAGACCCTCATTGTACTGAGATCTGAAATAATTTTCCGTAGTGCCATGACAGTCTTGGCTTGACCCGGTGGGGACAGAAAACTCCTCTGTCAAGCATGGAGGAGGAGCTGATGATGGAAGCATGGCGTCTACTCAAGAATGAGGAAGAACATGGTCTTTTCCCTCTCTGCACTTTTCCTTTGCTTATAAGACTGTAGCCCACTAGTTTCTCAGGGCGTGGCGCCTTCTTGCCTGTCTGCTTGTAAAACTCATAAGTGTCTGATTCTAATAAATAATGCCTTTCGCTGAATTCTTTCTGCACTGAGAAAGGACTGGAGCTCCTTGGTGTCCCTTAAAACGCCACCTAGCGTTTTCATTATATAGTGTATAAAGCAGGCTGATCAAATCTTATTTGAACGGTAAGTCTGAGTCAATATGTCAGCAAATTTGAAAACTCAGCAGTGGCCACAGGACTGGAAAAGGTCAGTTTTCATTTCAATTCCAAAGAAAGGCAATGCCAAAGAATGCTCAAACTACTGCACAATTGCACTCATTTCACACGCTAGCAAAGTAATGCTCCAAATTCTCTAGCCAGGCTTCAACCGTATATGAACCGTGAGC
This sequence comes from Odocoileus virginianus, assembly GCF_023699985.2. Lineage (NCBI taxonomy): Eukaryota > Metazoa > Chordata > Mammalia > Artiodactyla > Cervidae > Odocoileus > Odocoileus virginianus. The sequence goes on along the minus strand of NC_069704.1, from coordinate 33,230,875 downwards.
TTCCAGATGTTCAAGTTGGATTCAGAAAAGCTAGAGGAATCAAAGATCAGATTGCCAACATCCGTTGGATCATTGAAAAAGAAAGAGAGTTCCAAAAGCATCTACTTCTGCTTTATTGCCTACTCCAAAGCCTTTGACTGTATGGATCACAACAAACTGGAAAATTCTTCAAGAGATGGGAATACCAGACCTCCTGACCTGCCTCTTGAGAAATCTGTATGCAGGTCAAGAAGCAATACTTAGAACTAGATATGGAATAACAGACTGGTTCCAAATTGGGAAAGGAGTATGTCAAGGCTGTGTATTGTCATTTATTTAACTTATTAAACTTATTTAACTTATATGCAGAGCACATCATGAGAAATGCCGGGCTGGATGAAGCACAAGCCAGAATCAAGATTGCCGGGAGAAATATCAATAACCTCAAATAGGCAGATAACACCACACTTACAGCAGAAAGCAAAGAACTAAAGAGCCTCTTGATGAAAGTGAAAGAGGAGAGTGAAAAAGTTGGTTAAAGCTCAACATTCAGAAAACTAAGATCATGGCATCCAGTCCCATCACTTCATGGCAAATAGATGGGGAAACAATGGAAACAGTGACAGACTTTCCTTATTGGGCTCCAGAATCACTGCAGATGGTGACTGCAGCCATGAAATTAAAAGACACTTGCTCCTTGGAAGGAAAGTTATGATCAACCTAGACAGCATACTAAAAAGCAGAGACATTACTTTGCCAACAAAGGTCCATCTAGTCAAAGCTATGATTTTTCCAGTATGGATGTGAGAGTTGAACAGTAAAGAAAGCTGAGCACCAAAGAATTGATGCTTTTGAACTGTAGTGTTGGAGAAGACTCTTGAAAGTCCCTTGGACTGCAAGGAGATCCAACCAGTCTATCCTAAAGGGAATTAGTCCTGAATATTCATTGGAACGATTGATGTGGAAGCTGAAACTCCAATATTTTGGCCACCTGATATGAAGAACTGACTCATTGGAAAAGACCCTGATGCTGGGAAAGATTGAAGGCGGGAGGAGAAGGGGTTGACAGAGGATGAGATATTTGGATGGCATCACTAACTCGATGGACATGAGTTTGAGCAAGCTCCAGGAGTTGGTGATGGACAGGGAGGCCTGGTGTGCTGCAGTCCATGGGCTCTCAAAGAGTCGGACAAGACTGAGTGAACAGAACTGAACTGAAGTCTGAGTCGTTGTATATTCCTTGAACACTGTACAATGAATGTCTCTTGATATGTCTATTTTGTATAAGTAATGTCTTGATTTTTTTTTCGGGTAATAAGTCATAATATTTTCTAACAGTCATGCCAGTCTTCACAGCACTCCAAGGACTATTTTAAGCCCTTGTTCTAGTGATGAATTTAATCCTTATAATAACCCTCTCAGGGAGGTCCTATATTTAGACACATTTTACAGAAGAGGAAACCGAGGCACAGAACAGTTAAGTTGTTCTGTCAGAGATTGCTTAGTTAATAAGTAATGGGGGGTAGTTGAGGTTTGGCCTTTTCTACCTGAGTCTCAAACATGGTTGACAGTCCCACTTTTGTAGTAGTTCTTCCAACCAGAGGCTGTAGTGCCAACCTGGGGATGGGGACTTTCTGTTGCATCCGCTCTCCTTCCTTCCTGCTTCGACATGAAATACAGGAATACTAAGTGTTTAAATTGACAGTCAGAAAAGTATGCCTTCTGGCACTCTTGCTGAAACCTTTAATCCTGATGGTATTCTGGCTGTCTCCCCATTTTATTTATATACAGGGATCAAAGGAGGGTTGTGGCTGTGCCCAAAACCTCTACATGCTGCCTTGTTCTCGACTGCATTTAAACTAACTTACAAATTACTGAGTTTTGTGATATAACATGATGTAGGACTGACAGTTGTTGGGGGCAGCTGGACTGAGATGAACTTTTCAGACCTAAAAAATAATTTTTGCATGCTGACAAAACCCCCTCATGAGAGAAGAGCAGCTTTCCTTTCTTCCTTTGTTTCTCTAGCAACTGCTAGACAAGGAGAATCCATTTGGGTTATTATCTGAGGGTAAGCAGTGACTCTGTGTAAGGCATGGGTGGATAGTTAAGATGAAAGGACTATCTGGTGCTGACTTCTTGAAGTCAATTCTTTGGCTAAAGTAGTAGCTGCTGAGGTTTCATGAAGATGTCCAGGGAATCTCAAGTCACAGTGTTATTAGAAGTCCTGGAGATAAAATACGCTCTGTGGATCCATGGAGGATTTTGGGTTTGAATCTAATACCTTGGGGTAGGAATGGATCTCGGTACGAAGGGAAAGACATTTTGGAAAAATCTAGATAAAAGATATTCAAGACTTTGACCCTGAGATAATCAGCTCTACCTCTGTCACCCACTTCCTTGTAGTCCTGGTACCTTTCTAATGATCCACTGCATCAATCCGAGGTAGTACAACATGGACATCACAGTGCTGAAGAAAATCACAATGGGCAGGACCTGGGGGTGGGTGGAGGACAAGAGTGGCCACAGGTTAACACTGATCCAGCGGTACTAGTAGGTTTCAGATCAATCTCCTCCCTTCTGCCTCCTTTTTCCCCTCTGAAATGTCATCAAAATACTGGAAACTTCTCTTGAATAAACAACACTTTTATCAGGCAACTTCCTCATCTACATACAGTCTCTTCTAATTTGTTCAGGATAAACTTGAGTGTATTTCATAGGAAACTTAAAAAAAAATCCTACTATGATGGGCTTTCCTTACTTCAGTTTCTAGAGAACAGTGACATTTTGGGGAGGAAATTTATAATAATTAGATCAAGAAACTGAAAACCACTGGCAGATATCCTTGTCATTCTGATATTCAACAGACATAGGATTCACTACTTATGATCAGAGCAACCTGGATCAAGGTTAACTGCGAGCAACCTCAGGTCTTTATTCATAGTAGTGACACAGTAGCTACTTAAATAATGCCTCCTATAGAGCAAGCATTCATGCATTTAGTTTTTAGAATAATGAATATTTTACTTATAGATTTTTGAATCATTATACAAAGATTAGACTTTGGGACTAGTCTACTTCTGTGTTAATGAAGGTTGTCTGTTTCTAGATCTTCTTTTCCTAATGCTCTTTGGATGCCTTCCGTGCAGGTTGTGTTTCTACAGGAGGCAGTTTCTACCCTGCATGGACCACAATGGGTTGTAGTCTGGATCTCTCACCACCACTTCTCCATTGTTCCCTTCCCCTCTGTTCCCAGCTAAATGGCCAGGAACAAGCTGCCACCAGAGACACAGAATGGCCGAGGACAATTTGTACAGGATCTAATTTAGAAAAATCTATTAATAATACATAGCAAAAGGCTTTTTGTGCCCTTATTCAGAATGCACTCATTTATGTGCTTTTATTGGCTTTAATGGGCAGGCAGAGTCTTCCTGAAAGCTTCAGGGAGTTGAAGGGGCTCATCTCACTAACGTTCCCACAGGGAATCTATTTTGGCAGAAAGGATGCTCTGGGGGAGAGGACAGGTGCTGTCCTTGTTGGTGGTGGTGGTGGGGAGGTCTGAAGACAGTGGTACAACCTGAACAGCAAGTTCCTCCTTTTTTGTGATTTTATTTTTTATAATTCTGGATTCAATTTATGATAGGAACATATTTCTATCTCAATTTGTAAACACTGGACCTTTCAAAGATGGCTTAGTGCCGGGAGCCATTATGGGAGGTCCCGCCTGTGACGAGGTCATGAAGAAAATACCGGGCAGGCAAGGCCGTCCAGGACCCCAATCCATGACGAGGTCACGAGGAAAAAACCTGGCAGGCAAGGCCGTCTAGGATAAGGGACCCTCCAGGTTGGCCTCGGCCTCTACCCCACCCTGTATCCTCCGCCTTTTCTGCTGCTGTTCTTGTTTGCCCTGCTGCGGATTCTAGTGTTGCCTGCGGAGATCTCTCCTGCTCCTCTTTCACTGAATGAGGACCAACTTAAAACCCTAACTAATAAATCTCCTGGACGCTGGTACCCTATGAAGGGGCCAGGGATGAAGGAAATGCTTCAATTCAAACCCTTTTGCTGGCATTCTGGCTTGTTTGATAAATGTGTGCTCTCATTGCAAAAAATGCTCATGATTGTTCTAAACATCCTAGGCACAGGAATGTTTTAAACATTCCTAACAAAAGAAACTATTAAGCACAGGTCCCTCCGCGGGGTGAGAAAAGCCCCACAAATATTATAGCCGCATATACGCCTAATAGAAAATAGTTTAGATAGAGATTAGCTGGTGACTTCTTGCAGGTAATTAACTTTTGGACTAAGAGCCTGTTTTGTGCCATATCTGCTGTTTTTGCAATCCTTTGCATTTCTGTTCTGTGAAAATGTAATCCTATCTAATTCCCTTGGAGATGACACCTAATGAAAGAAAATAGATTAACCACAAAAAAGACAGGGTCGGCTGCTAAAGTTGCTTAAAAGTTGCACCAGGTGCAAGCCATAAATTGTCAACAGGCCTGAAAGCCAAAAGATATTATACATAGAGATTAACCATAAAAAAGGCCCTAATAGGCACAGAGCCCTTTGGGGGGTGAAGAAGCCCTATTAAAAAATATAAAACATATTGTTTTAAAAGTGGTTATTGGATCAACGTTTGATTGATGTTAATGTGCTGAGGTTGTGCAGTGGAAACTATTGTTAATATAGTTGGAGATCTAGAAAAATAAGAGTTTAGCCCTAGTGTAAAAACAATAAGATAATTGTTAATTTTAACCAGGAGTGCTAAACAGGGGCTCCCTCGCCAGAGCCGCAGAGTCTTTGTGTGTTAAACTTTTTAGATAAATTTAGCTGAGAATTTCTGCAAAAAGACTGCCTTTTATGTTAACAGGATTGTATTTCTATTATGTTGCAATTTGCTGTATCATGAGACTGCCACTTTTCTGTTTTCTGCTAACCTCAAGGCCAGAAGATAATGTGCAAAAAATCTATGGGAAAAGAGTCTCGTAAACAAAAAATATACACAGCACACCTGGCTTCGTGAAGGACAAGCTGATGTAATGTTAAACTAAGTCTGTGTGCTTATCTGCCCCTTAGAAATGTACCAACTTAGGGTATAAAGGCTGTGGTGAAAAATAAAGCAACTGCCAGACTCTGCTGCACATCCTGGTCTGGTCTCTTTCTTTCTCTCTCTCTCTCTCCCTAGCAGACTTGGCCCTATCAAGGCCGGTCCTACGTGTCTCTCTCCCCGACGCGGTTCATCCTGAGGGTTCCCCTGGATCCTGCTGGGGCTGGACCCCGGCAGCTTAGTTATTTCAGCACCAAAGTATCAAATCAGTAGTTTAAAAAAAAGATTCAGCATAGCAGTTGGCCGAGGAAACTTGGAGGTAAATGGAGTCCACGAGTGAGAAAACAATAAAAAAGTGTAGGAACAATAGCATACCATAAAAAAAGAAATCTGAAGAAAAAGCCGAATGCTTTTTCTGACTCATCAACAGGATTTGTAGGGACTTCCCAGAGGAAGGTGAGCTTCCGGGGGCTGTGGGAGGCCTGGGAGAGAATTGATTAGGCCTGACCTTGGGGCTAAGTCGCCAAGTTGCCTTTCCCCTGTAAAATAACATCCTTCCTGTGGTTGGGAGAAGGCCCGGCCTGCAGGCCTGCCAAGGTGAAGGCGGTGCTGAAGGAAGGAGGGGAAGGTTTAGCTCGGGGATGGTTCTGCAAGAACAGAGGTTGGTGTGGGTGACCAGCTGTCCCAGTTTGTCTGGGATTAAGGAGTTTCCTGAGTGCAGAGCTGTCACTGAGCCTGGACCAGGAAGGCATTAGCAGCCATTTGTCTATTCATTGCCAGGTACCTCATGTTCTTTCCCCTGAAATCTCAGATCCTATTACTCCATATGAGCTTTCATAAGTATATCAGCAAATGTCACGCAACTCCCCAAAGTACAGGCATAGCTTGTTTTATTGTGCTTTCTGCATGTTGTGTTTTTCACAGATTGAAGAACTGTGACACTCCTTCATTGAGCAAGTCTATCGGTGCCATTTTTCCAACAGCATTTGCTCACTTTGTCTTTGGGTCACATGTTGGTAATGCTCACAAGATTTCAAACTTTTTCATTATTACTATGTTGGTTATGGTAATCAGTGATCTTTGATGTTACTGTTGTGATTGTTTTGGGTTTTTTTTTAGCAATAAAGTGATTTTAAATTATGTACTTCTTTTAGACATACTGCTATGTCACACTTAGTAGATGACAGTAGAGTTGTAAACATAATTTTTACGTGCACTGGGAAACCAAAAAATTTGTGTGATCACTTTATCATGACATTCACTTTACTGTGGTGGTCTGGAACTGAACTTGCAACATCTCTGAGATTTGCCTATGTTTCGATATTTCTGATTTCCTCTATGTGTTCTCTTTAATGTTTAAAAAATTATTTATTTATTTGGCTGCATCGTGGCTTAGCTGTGGCAGGCAGGATATTTGATCTTCATTGTGGCATGCATAATCTTAGTTGTGACATGTGGGATCTAGCTCCCTGACCATTGAACCCAGGTCCCCTGCATTGGGAGCTCAGTGTCTTAGCCATTGGACCACTAGGGAAGTCTTCCTTAATGTTATAATAACAAAATAATATGTTTTCAGCCCATTGACTTCAGGTAAATTGTAAAAGAGAAAGGATGGTGCTGTGCTGTGCCCCTGTGACATGCCTGGGTTCTGGTCAGCTAGGGTCTATCTGAACATCTGCAGATGGAGAAGTCACTGAAAAGGAAATGTCTACACAGAAAAAAAGTGTTTGGTTTTACCTTGAATGCAAAAAAGTGGTCTGTATATTTCTCACCAAAGACAAATGAAGCACCAGCATCAGTGTACCCCAGGAACGTCTGAATTACAGAAAGGAAAAGAGCAGATCATTACAAACACTGAAACAGTTTTTACCTTCCACAAGACCAACCAGGCTCTGCAGAAGGTGAGGACCCAGAGAACTTGTGGAGAGACTTGGAGAGCTAATTTTCTCAACCTCCCCCCTCCAGCAGATGGCCGGGAAATATATTTTAGGACTGTAGCTGCATACAGATTTCCTGGCATTTCTGACATTCACTATGACTCCAGGGTGCTAAAGAATAAGCTGGGTGTGATAATTTGCTCCAGAAGACATAGATGGTACATGGGACGTACTAGTTACTACTGGATGTATAGAAGTTTGTTTCCCTGTTTGGGGAAGCATCTTAGAAGAGTGGCCCCTGGGACAGGATGCAGGGGTCAAATGAGATAGAGAAGTGATGTCATGGATACTTAGTCACTCAGTTGTGTCCGACTCTTTGCGACCCCATGGACTGTAGCCTGCCAGGCTCCTTTGTCCATGGGGATTCTCCAGACTAGAACATTGGAGTGGGTTGCCATGCCCTCCTCCAGGGGATTTTTCCAGCCCAGGGATTGAACCCAGGTCTCCTGCAGGGAAGCCCATGATATGGGTAAGAGACAACCAAAATAATAATGAACTTGGCAGAATAACATATTCCACATAAACAAAATTATTTGTCTAACTCATGCTATGAAATTAAAATTTGAATCAACCAAATAGGAAAAGGAGTACGTCGAGGCTGTATATTGTAACTGTGTTTATTTAACTTAAATGCAGAGTACATCATGAGAAATGCTGGGCTGGAGGAAGCACAAGCTGGAATCAAGATTGCTGGGAGAAATATCAATAAGCTCAGATATGCAGATGACACCACCCTTATGGCAGAAAGTGAAGAACTAAAGAGCCTCTTGATGAAAGTGAAAGAGGGGAGTGAAAAAGTTGGCTAAAACTCAACATTCAGAAAGCTAAGATCATGGCATCTGGTCCCATCACTTCATGACAAATAGATGGGGAAACAGTGGAAACAGTGGCTGACTTTATTTTCCTGTGCTCAAAAATCACTGCAGATGGTGACTGCAGCCATGAAATTAAAAGATGCTTACTCCTTGGAAGGAAAGTTATGACCAACTTAGACAGCATATTGAAAAGTAGAGACATTACTTTGCCAACAAAGGTCCATCTAGTCAAAGCTACAGTTTTTCCAGTAGTCATGTATGGATATGAGAGTTGGACTATAAAGAAAGCTGAGCACTGAAGAATTGATGCTTTTGAACTGTGGTGTTGGAGAAGACTTTTGAGAGGCCCTTGGACTGCAAGGAGAGCCAACCAGTCCATCCTAAAGAAGATCAGTCCTGGGTGTTCATTGGAAGGACCGATGTTGAAGCTGAAACTCCAATACTTTGGCCACCTGATGCGAAGAGCTGACTCATTTGAAAAGACGCTGATGCTGGGAAAGATTGAGGGCAGGAGGAAAAGGGGACGACAGAGGATGAGATGGTTGGATGGCATCACCGACTCAATGGACATGAGTTTGGGTGAACTCCAGGAGTTGGTGATGGACAGGGAGGCCTGGTGTGCTGCAGTCCACAGGGTGGTAAAGAGTCGGACACGACTGAGTGACTGAACTGAACTGAATGCAGATAAATAAATTTACTTCTGACATATCTTAAGGATTATATTCAAATGTTAAAAGCACTATAAAAAACAAGGTAATACTTTGAACCGAACTTACCTGAACTTGTTTGCCCAACCAATCAAAAGCCATAAATCCAGGTTCTGTCCTTAGTATCAAAAGCCCAAGAAGAAACTGTAACCCAATTCCCCAAAAGACAGGCCTCCAGTAAACCTATACAGAAAAAAGAAGAGACGTTTTATTAGAAAATGAATGTTGAACTCAGCATAAATTACCAGAGGATCACTATTTTCTTGGAAGCTTCTCAGATATGGCTTGTGACCCACCTTCTTTCAGAGGTCAAAGCAGCTGTGAGCAAAGAATCCCTCCTTAGAATTATACTAAAAATTTCAGAATTGTACTACTTCTTCTTAAACCTGAGTTTAAGCCTTCAGTCCTGGAAACGTATGTAACCATTTTGTCATGATAAAATCACTTAGACATGAAGAGTAGTTTTAGTAGAGTCAATGAAGGAGGAAGGATCTGGTCTTCCGGTCATGTGGTAAATCTTAGATACATATAAATATTTTCCCATCTGGAAAATGGAAAGGCTGAACATGACTTCTCTGTGTGTCCAAGGTTTGTTGACCTGACAATTTGTAAATGAATTAAGTGAAATTCCACCCTGTGGAGGGGCTTTCATTTCACTGTAAAAGGAACCAATTAACTCTAATGCAGTCCAAGGGAGAGCAGCATGTAAATGGACATTCAAGTGCTTTCCTTTTTTGTGCAGAGATGAGTGTTCTGCAAAGAACTATGGGACTGGAGGCACAGAAAACAGCGGAGATGTTCACCTAAGCAGGGAAAGCAATTTGGATCTTATCAAGTGGCTTTGGTCTTTGATTAATGCTCTTTTTTTTTTGGATCAATTATTCAGCCAGTAAAGTCTTCAGACTTTCAGCTAGTAAAGTTTGCTGTTGTGAATTATATGTGAAAGTTTTACTATCTCAAAATTCTTGCCAATTTAGGGGGTTCCAGGATTATAAAACAAGGATGAGAATTGAATTCAGTGTAAACAAAACTGCTTAAGGACAAATTTTTGGAGTAAAATAGCCTCAATGGCAAATAGAAATTTGATAAACTGCAGAATCCAATGGTAGAATATTGTTATTTACTGGCCTGAAGAAATTTGGATCAAAATGGATGAGTTTTCTTTGTATGTGTGTTTAATGGGGGGGATGGCGGCACAGAAGTAGAAATCAGACTTGACAGAAGAGAATATCTCACTGGTTGAACAACTGGAAAATTACTGAGAATGAAGACTGTAGAGTAATAGAACTATTAACATTCAGGAAAAGGGCACCTTAGCCATTTAAAATATCATAGGAGGTAAGAAAAATATGGAGTAGCAGTTCAATTCTTTCATACTCATTACTTTGAGCAATTTACACATGAGGGAAAAAAAGGGGAAAAAAAAGATTGATTTCATACTTACTTTGGTTGGGTGCTTGGAAAATAGAAATGTCAGGGAAGTGTACATTATGAGTCCTCCAAAAGACACCAGCTGCTGTTGGCCCAGTTTAACAGTGTCAAAGACCAGCCAGAGAATAACTGCCAGGATCAGGCAGCCCCATATCACCCTAAGAAAACCAGGGAGGATGCTTTGGCATCATTTTTTGTGCTACCTTGGAAATCTTAATCAGGCTTAAATGTACAAACAACACATATTGAGTAACACATCCTGGCACTTGGACATTATGCTTCTAGAAATTGCAAGAGACTCTCTTTGGGTGTAGCTAGAAAGGCAAGTAGTCAAAAAATGAAACAATGTATCGCCAGTACTCCACAACTCTTGGACTCTTTGCTGGGGCAGTATTCATAAAGGGATCAGAGAGGAGAAAAGATGCCTGGAGAGGAAGTCTGGTGATTTCTTCCTGAGAGCTGTTGGGCATTCTCTCCTCCATTTAGGGAGATGGGTGAAGCATTACCTTCTTCCTTTCAAGGAAGAACCTGAAGTGTGTCCTCTGCACTGGGGGACCCACCCAAGCCTCGGAGAGCTAAGTTAGACTTTAGACCTGGTTCTGACTCCCTGGAGAACCCAGTGGACACAACAAGAGTGATTCAGTAGATGGCAGAGCCGGAGAGGATACTCTGGAGAGGATGCTCTGTTGGGATTGTAAACCCTGGTCCTTAGGCCAAGAATGTGTGAACTTTCTTGGTAGATCCCATGTTGGCCATCCTGGGGAGAATAGGTTCTGGGTGCTACCCTGTAGGGCCACCTGGAGACAGAGGGGCTCTCAAAGAGACAGGCTGAAAGAAAAGCCCTGAACAGTCACCTGCCGGACAGGGGTCTTATAAGAGAGAGTTGATTTTACTAATTCACAGACCTTTCCTCCTAAAGAAGCCAGCTTCATGCCCAGAGAGAAAGTCACCCCTTCAAGTCAGAACCATCCCAACTTTTGGACAACATTTTATCATTTAGTGGCACTTGAAATGAAGGCAGTTTGTAGGGGCATTTGAGTACATCTTGCATGAATCACTGCCTGATCTAGGCCTTCATGTCCTGCTTGTAAAATGAAGGTTAAAAAAAAATTTTTTTAATGGATTATTCCCTAGGTTGTTTCTAGCTTCAGTATCCCATCAGTGATGAAGCAATTTCAGAATAAATCTATGGAACAGTGTTGGAAAAGACTAACATCTCTCTCAACCACAACAGAACTGAATGTATTTACCACTTCAGCCAGAACCAATGGCTGTTCAGTAGCCTTTGGCCTGGAGACAGGAACCGAGCTATCTGAGACTCATATTTGGCCATGAAGTGATCCCAGACCACAAAGAAGATGGCAACCACGGTGATCACGAAAAGAGGAAGGGCTCTGTGAAAGTTCATCACACAGGCTGCAATCACCAGGGCCAGGTAACCTGTGCAGGAAGCAAACACAGACAGTGAACATCACCAGTCAGCTGGAGACCAGACTTCAGCACTGATCTGGCTCAGCCAAGGGCAGGGCCCACCAGGAAATCATTGAACACAGGGGTGCTCTTGACATAGCTATTGGCCCTTCTGATGATAAGGGTTGTATTTTGGGTTAAATTCCTTTATTTAAAAAAAAAAATAGTCTCCCAAGAATGCTAGAAGGATAGGGTGCCAGGTTTTTTTCTTAAGGAAACTTGTGAATTCCTGAATCTTGTTGCTTGATCACTGGGGCTCTTGCTTAGTGCGTGCATGCTAAGTCACTTTAGTGCTAAGTCCAACTCTGTGCGATGCTATAGGCTACAGCTCCCCAGCTTTTCTGTCCACAGAATTCTCCAGGCAAGAATACTGGAGCGGGCTGCCATGCCCTTCTCCAGGGGATCTTCCCAACCTATTGATCCAACCCGGGTCTTCTGCACTGTAGGCAGATTCTTTACCATCTGAACCACTAGGGAAGCCTCTTGCTTAGTACTGACTACTTTTTCTGATACCCAGACTCAGCAGATGAGCTTCTACAGAGAAAGGCCAGGCACCAAAGCAACCACTGGCAAAAATTATTGAGTTTCCTGGTTTGTGGCCCAGATTTGGCGTAAACTTGAGTAGGAAATTCTCTGAGTACCACAACACTGATATGCTACAGAATCTCTAAAAGAAAGAGGTGGGTGATGACCAGGCTGATAGCTTTGGAAGAGAAGATTCTGGGATAAGAACACAAGGTTTTCCATTAAAAGCTGGCAAACACGGCTTTGTTTGCAAGTTAAATTTGGCCTGCCACTTGTTTTTGTAGGTGGCAAGTACAGTTGTATTTGTATATTTGTATTTGTAGTCTACAAATAAAGTTGCCTTGGCACATGGCCACACCATCTGCTTACTTTGTACTACAATGGCATAGCTGTGTGGTTTTGAGTATGGTCTGCAAAATACTACTTGGGCTGGTAGAAAGCAAGCAAGCAAGCTTTCAACCCTGATGCTCTCTGTTCTGGCAGTGTGAGACCGGAAAACCACTGACCTCTTGGGGTCAGCCATCTTGGACTAATGTCCATGGACTCGGGTGGGAGGGCTCACATTTCATAGACAGTAATGTTCTTTGAAATGGGCCCTGGAGCCCTTTGTTTGGAGGGAGTCAAAGCAGGACACCTGCTCATTTGTGAAGACACCTTGGTCTTGCTTTCAGGTAGGAGGAGAGGGCTGTGTGACCCTAGGCTCATCCTTGTTTTGTTTTCATATAAAGCATTAATTGATTGGTTATATCACCATTTCAATTAGGTTGCTGCCTTGTGATTATCACCGTTTTTCCAGTTGCCTGAATTTGCATTATCCAACCCTCAAATCCATACCATAATAACAAAGACCATGGGAATAGGTAATCTTAAAAAATCAGCTGCTGGCTGCCTAAACAGGACATGGGGCTTCCCCCTGGTGGCTCAGGGGGCAAAGAATCTGCCTGCAGTGCAAGAGACCTGGCTTCAATCCCTGGGTCGGGAAGATGTCCTGGAGGAGGGCATGGCAGCCCCCTCCAGAATTCTTGCCTGGAGAATCCCATGGACAGAGGATCCCGGCAGTCTAAATTCCTGGACCCTATACAGTCTATAGGGTCACAAAGAGTTGGACACAACTGAAGTGACTTAGCACGCAGAACAGCTATCTACATGGGCATTTCAAGCCGAGACCCACCACTCAGGAGCTTTCTGGTGAAATTCTTTCCTCTCTGGATGACTCAGAGATGATTCAGGGAAGGAAATACTTATTTGTTTTCTACAGAAAACTGATATTTGAGAGAACCTGGAAAAGAGACACTAGTATCTCATCCCTTTTGCTACTTACCTGCTATTAAAATGCCCCAGATGATGTACCGAAGGGTTGTTTTGTGTTCCCTACAAAAATCAGACATCCTCCCACACATCCTTCCCAGGCACCTGTAACAAGACAAAGCAAGAAGCAGGAAGATGTAAACACCACATACACGACATATCCTGGCATGCTAAAGCTATAGCAGATTAGGCTTTGTAAATCATCAGGCAAACAAATTCATGAGGTTTGTGTCATACAAAATAAAAATAAGAAATTCCTTTCATTTTAGACCAAAATCAGCCATGGTTTGGCTCAACCTTTGCTGCATGGATGTGCCAAGCCATGAAGGATTATGGAGATGCAGAAAATGTGCTCCCAGAAATAAAGCAGGGGACAGGATAACCAACCAAAAGCTGAGAATGAATCATAGGATGAGACTGTTTCTCACTAGGCTAGATCACCCCCTCTCTAGTGGAAGGGTGACTGTCTTCACAAGATGCTTGAAAAGTGACGTAGGATTTGGGGGATTTGAGGGCTGTCAACCAATGGGTTGTGATATAGCTTTCTCAGAAGGTTCTGGAATTGTTGATGTCTTTGTTTCTGCTCAGAGTTTTGTTACAGGGTGGTGTGGAGTGTGCAAGCCATGTGTGCATCTGATCACTTCTTCCAAGGAAGATGTTGTACACCAGTAAGGGAGTCCGGAGAGGTCACAGGTGGTACCCACAACAACTGTCCTCCCTTCTCCCGGATGTTCCCGGTCCCCCGTGCTTCCTTTGAACCCTGGCTTCCCTGCCTACACCTTTTCCCACAGTGTGCCTCCCAATGCAGGCCTCTCCTCTCCTGCTTGAGGCTAAATGGAAGGAATTTACTTGCACATTTAATCATGACCACTTTCGGCCATTGGACAGGGTTTCTAAAATAACCCTTTCTCCCGTATAGAAGATTCACAATCTCCAGGAGCTCAAAGGACTCAGCCCCCAGCTGGGACCGCCCATGCCCTTGGTAAACATTCTCCAGTTCCCGTCCCTCCAGCAGTCATGCCCACATGTCCATGTCACAGTCCCCTTCACGGTTCAGGGCACTGCTCAAGCCCTTCGCTTCTGCAAAGCCTTCTTGCATTTCCTCAGAGCTAGTCCTCTGCAACCTATTCCTACTATCTCCTTTGATTATGTTTTGTTACGAAGCCTTGACTGACTGTAACTTCATGGAGAATAGATGTCTGAGCCCAGCATCAGCAGCTTGGACACTGAGTGCTTGACAGGCCTTTGCTGAATTCTTAGATAAATGAAATGGGAGTTCTTATTGCTTTTCTGGAACAATATTTTATAGCTGTGGACCCATTCATGAGTTATGAAGTTTGTCATACAGTGTAGGATACCTGTCCTTAAACAAGAGAATAGGACCTCTAAGAGTGTATCACACATAGTGATAACAGGCATTATTTCATGGAAATTTTGTCTTACGTATGTGTATGAATAGGTGTACTGAGAATTAGTGACATTGTTCTGGAACATGTTGAGGGAATATAAATAACAATAAAGACTAAATTTTTCATGGTCTAATTTAGGACAGGCTGCTGATACATTGTCCTCAGTTGTGGATATAGTGTTATAAAGCAGCAGAGTCAGACAGCAACATTCAATAGAGCACATCCATCTACTCTAGGTCAAATTTATCAGATTGTTTAATTGCAGGGAGTGTGTATAGTCCATTACAGCAACCTGACACTGCGAAAAAAAAGGAAGTGGCTGAAAATAGTCGCTTTGGCCATTTGGTTATCCAGGCTGAATGACTCCAAATCTCTTGGTGGTGATTTTTCCATCCATTAACACTGATGAAACCTGAGTACCTCTGACCACCCAAGAGAATCTCTTGGCCCCAAGGGTCAGAGATTCTTGAACTCAAATGAGGATGAAACCAAATTCAGCTTTCCAGCATGGTAAAAATTCTTTGTAAGAAGAAAATTTTTATTGGCGTATAAGCTGCTTTATAAGGTTGCGTTAGTTTCTGCTGTCCAGGAAAGTGAATCACCTATGTGTGTACATAACCACTCTTTTTTGGATTTCCTTCCCATTGAAGTCACCACAGAGCGCTATACAGTAAGTCCTCATGGTGGTGAAAATTCTTTCTGATGTATATGTGATGAGGCCTTTCAATCTGAATTTTGACCAGCTCTATCTTCTGATACACAAAAAGTTCCTCAGAGACTCAGGAATTAACACCAAATTTAAATAGGAATTTAGAAAATTTACAAATACTTCAGTGTTATGATAGAGACAATCTTGGACTAGGAATCAGAAGCTGAAATTTAAATTAGCTTTTTTCCAGCTGACAAACCCTTGCCTAAGTCTGAGCTTCATTTTTCTGATCCAAAAACTAAAAATAATAATTTGCCTCTCCTGCTAATGAGTGATAAGGACTTGGAATATTTTCATGATACCACGAGGTAAGAGCAAGTTTGTTGGGACTTAAAGTGAATTGGGTTTTGTGAAATCAATTGCTCATTGATTGAACATTGAGAAGATGAATTAACTACTTTCGCATGGATTGGAGCAATTAGTTGGCAATTTACAGCTTTAATTAGAAGATTGTCCTGGATATTGGGTTCCTAGGACATCAGCAATTTGAAATTACCACATTGATTATACTAGAGCTTAATTAATTTTTCTGAAAATGCTGTTAGGTGGGTAGTAGGTAGGGGAGATTGGCGGTGACTATCTCTGATAAATCATAATTAATGTTAAAAATTAGATGAGAATAAAAAAGTGGCAAAGCCACTTCGCTTAGGAGGTGCTGTGCTGTGCTTAGTCACTTACTCCACGGACGGTAACCCGCCAGACTCCTCTGTTCCTGGGGATTCTCCAGGCAAGAATACTAGTGTGGGTTGCCATCCTCTCTTCCAAGGGATTTTCCCAACCCAGAGATGCAATCCAGGTCTCCCAAATTGCAGGTGGATTCTTTCCTGTCTGAGCCACCAGAGAAGCCCAAGAATGTCTATGGTTTGAACCTGTACCCTTTTCGATGTGTTTCTTGATCATCCTCCTCTTCTTCATCCTTTCTTAGAGAATCCTGCTCGATGGTGATGTGCTCTTCTACCTGGAAATCAGACATAGGGACAGAGATGGAATGAGGAGAATGCTGAGCATAATGGACTCTGATCTCTTTTGCTCAGAATTTTGGCAAGGAAAAATTTCCAAATTATTTAAATTACTTTAAAATTATTATGCAAGATGATGTCTCCAATTATCAACTGCTCAGAGATTTTTCACCTTGTCACAAAAAAATCTAGTTTCATTCATTTCTCCCTTTACTTAAATTTCCGCTCTGTTTTCAGACGAGTGCTAAATGAAGTTAATACCAGAGGCTACATAAATCTCTCTTTATATTCTGGCAGCCCCCGTTTCCAGAGAACTGAGACTAAGGCTGTTTTTATTTCCCTGGCAGCCAAGGATTGGTCTTCTGATATGAACCGTAGCTCAGTATCTTCCAAAGCTGTTAAACTACCCTCAGGAACTAGGGTTCTTCTATCAACTGGGTTAAGGGGAAATATTTCCTCACTCAATTAGCCCTTGTTCTAGTTATTGAGTGATGTATATGCCTGGGCTTTTCTGGTGGCTCAGACAGTAAAGAATCTGCCTGCAACTCAGGAGACCTGGATTCAATCCCCGGATCAGGAAGATCCCCTGAAGAAGGGAATGGCTATCCACTCCAGTATTCTTGCCTGGAGATTTCCATGGACAGATGCGCCTGGTGGGCTACAGTCCATGGGTCACAAAGAGTCAGACACGACCGAGCAACTTTCACCTTTTCTTTTTCGTACCTGTGCTATCTTTTTCTTTGTGGGGGGTGGGGGGTGGTGCAGCATGTGGGATCTTAGTTTCCCAACTAGAGATGGAACCCATGCCCCCTGCATTGGAAGCATAGAACCTTAACCACTGCACTGTCCTGCTGGGAAGTTCCAACCTGGGCTATCTTTTATGGACAATCTTCACAAGTGCTGTTGGAGCTCTTAAGCATCCATGACCCATTCTATTCCTGCGATGGTGGGAAGGATTTCCTACCTCCCGTCATTCTGTGATAATGTCTCAAACAGGTCCAGCTATTGTAAGCAAAGGCAAAGGAAGGTTGGGAGGGAGTAGGGAGCTTTTAAGCAGTTTTGAACATGCTCAAGAGGTATAATGCCAAATCTCAGGCTTAGTTTGTTGTCCGATCCCATGAGGCTTTCATTTCTCTTTAACAACAAAACCCATGGAAATTAGTTATTAGCTTGTCTCTGAAAGGATCCTCAAAGATTATCTTGTCCTTTGAGGCCAAACTCCCATTATGTTCCTGACTTAGGCTGCCTTCATGTTGTGGGCTGGGCCTCACGCACAGGGATGGTTGTAATAGAGACCAGCTGAGTCCAGGTTGCGGCTGCCAAGGTCAGGGGTTCCGAGAAGCCCTTCTCATTTCCCCCCACCTAACACCAAGCTTGGCCAAGAGAAAAAGTCTGGTAAAATTTTCACTTAAAGGATCTTCATCATTATTTTCTTTGAGTAAAATTGTCCCAAGTTACCTACCACATGGAATGTCTAGCATTTCTTTGTTTTCTTTTTTGTTTTTCCAACCCCTTTTCATCTTTGAAACAAAACAAAACAACAAAACCTTCCTGACCCCACAGCCCACAGTCATGGGACATCTAGCCTCTCTCCTTCCCTTCACAGTCAAACCACTTGAAACAACTTCCTTGCGTCCAGGGACACTCCATATCCTGTTCACTTCTCAACACACCGTGACCAAACTGTTGCTGATGTGGCCTCTGCTAAGGTCACTGCCAAGGCCACCTAAGGACCACTGTGACCAAACCAGTAGTCACTCCTCAGTCTTCATATTTCTATTTACAATAATACTTAATTTTTGTTTTTGACTTCTTTTGTGAAACAATTTTTAAACCAAGACTTTTAAGAGCATATTTATTTAGGTTCATAGCAAAATTGAGAGGAAGGTAGAGTTTCTCATTTATTTTTGCCCCTACCGCAGGCAGCCTTTCCCGTTACTGACTTCTCCACCAAAGCGGTACATTTGTTACAACTGATGGACCCATGAAGTCTATAGTTTACATCAGGCCTCACTCTTGATGTTGTACATCCTATGGGCTTGGTCAAATGTTTAATAACAGGTATCAACCATTATAATATCATACAGAGTATGTTCACCATCCTAAGGATCCCCTGTGCCTGTTCGTCCTTCTCTCCCTCTCATCTGCCCTCCCATCTTGGCAGCCAGTGATCTTTTTACTGTTCCCATAGTTTGCCTTTTCCAGAATGTCATATAGTTGGAACCACACAGTATGGAGTCTTCTCAGATTGCTTCTGTTAATTAGTCATACACATGTAATAGTCCCCCATTTCTTTTGATGTCTTGATAGCTAATTTGTTTTTAGTGCTGAATAATATTTCATTGTCTGGAGGGACCACCATTCATTTATCCATTCACCTACTGAAGGATATTTTGGTTGCTTTTAGGTTTTGGCAATTATGAATCAAGCTTGTATAACCATCCATGTGCAGGCTTTTGTCTGAAAAGAACTATTGTCTTCTCTCTCTCTCTCTTTTTTTTTGGTTGAAGAACACTTACCGATATGAACACTTTAGAATATGTTAAATGAAATAGATAATTACCAAATAATATGAAAGCACAGTCCCAATATACCTGACATGCACATAGATGTATATGTAAGTTGGATTGAAACAAGCTATATTCTAATATGTTAGAAGCTGATTTTTTTTCTGGAATTACAATTCATTATTTGTCTTTCAAATTTTGCTGCAATAATATTTCAAATTTTCTACTTCAAATAAGTTATTCATTTATCATGAGCAAACTCCCCCTAAAATATGGCACCCAAACAAAATTACTTTTTAAAGGATGATATACATGGGTAATTTGCTCCCTTTTTAGCAGCAGGTTTTTTTCAAATGAGATCCTTACACCTGTAGCTTATATAATACTGCATATTAACTATACTTCATAAGAAGTTAATTAAAAAATCTATAATCAGTGAAAATACCCTTCAAAAATAAAGACATAATACAGATATTTTCAGGCAAACAAACAAACAAAAAAAATAAGATCGTACCCAAAATTCAGTATATAAAAGAAATCAGAGGCTTTGTCACAGAGCACCTAAACTTGCTGTGTACACTTAGATATCATCGAGGAGCCCTAGGGTGTCACAAACACAGTTTTAGAACCGTGTCTTAGAACCTTCCTCTTGTCTGCCTCATTCACTTTAAAATTGAGATGTTTTTGTTGAAGTCAGTGCTTTCTGTCTTGGGATGGAATTTGGAATGTGCAATCAGGAAGTGTCAGAGCAAGCCTGGGTGCTCTCTCCATCGGAGAGGACAGGTGTACAAACACAAAATCTTTGCGCATATGTGTTTTCCTCATGACCCTGCCATGCCCACTCTAATTACCCTTTAACTTGTTCCTCTGAGTGCCAGACTTCAGTAGCCGAGGCCGGCAGTTGCCATGGTGACGGACTCACTCGCTCTTTCCCAGTCATACCTGTTTGCCATTTTCATGCTCTCTGTTTTGCACAATTCTGTTCCTTAGCGAGTGGTCATTTCCTGATGTGTTCTGGTTTTCAAAGCCATCTTCATCATTCTAAGAAAAAGTACAGGATTGCAAAAATAAAATTTCAGAGCCAAAAAACAAATGTTCTTTCAATGAGTGATACCCAAAGACTTCTGAGGGATGGGACAACAAAGACGAAGTGTTTAGATGAGTCAGCTGATTAAAGAAAGAAACAATGAATCTTAGTACTTAAAGAAACAGAAATGATTATCAAAAAATTTGAAAATTTACTGTCTGTAAAAGCCACATAAGGAAAAAGATGATCTCAATCCAGAAATGTAAATCCTTTTGTTTTCTTTCCTTTTTTTTGGCTGTGAAATCTTAGTTCCCTGACCAAGGATTGAACCCAAGCCCCTTGCAATGGAAGCACACAGCCCTAACTACTGGACAGCCAGGGAGTTCTCTAAATCCTTTTGTTTTCTAATATAATCTAGGTACATATAGTTGCTGGTACAAAAATATGTTTTAGTTAAAAATTTGGATGGCTTATTTTTCACATATTTTTTTTCCTGAAAGATATGAATGCTGTAAGTACAAGACTAACAAAAGCTTAAATGTTTTGCATTTTTCCACTTCTTTGATTATACATGTTCCTGATCAGTTTCTCTGCTTGTAATCTTTCTTTCCTTCAGATCTGTATATAAATTCTTTCTATGCTATTCTTTCTACATCATAAAATGAGACTCCTGGCCTCTGGAGTCAATTGCACATTCCTCGGCACAGTTCAGGGTTGCTCGATCCTGTTCATTCGTTTTACTCCGCTCGCTTTGCAGGCACCATGAACTATGTGCCCTTCTCCAGGCCCAGATTAAGTTCTCCTGCCTTGTGTTTGCCATATGCTCTCTATCCTGCAAAACATCCTATAAAATACTAGCAGTTCCTTCTAAACAAGATTTAAAGATAAAACATGGTTCAACTACCAAAGATGATGATCTGAAAAATGCATGTGTTGTACTGAAAGTCATTACTTATATTTGAAACATGCATGATTTTTGTTGGTGTTGTTATGATGGAAAAGATTGGTGTGGTCCAACTTGAAGAAGACTGAAGGAAGAAGGTTGCTGGGACTAGGCTATGTAGCCTTCCAACAAGCAGAGCTGAGATGAGAGTGCAGCTTTCCAACCTCCTTTTCAACACTTCACACAGACTTTCAAATTATAAAATGAAACAAAATATAGTTAACTGTGGGCTGGATAATTTTATTCTTAGACATTGGATTTGTGAGATGCTAAAATGTGTTTTGTTTGGTTTAGAGCATTCTCTGGTAGTAATGAGCATGATAAAAAATGCCTTCTTCTCTGAGACCAATTTGGCTTTAACTTTTTCTGATTTTTCTTTCACAAACTGAGTAGAGTTTGCTCTTGGAGGTGTGTCTTGACCTCTAGCTGCTTTTCCCAAATGTGACAAACAGTTGGCTCATTTTTCCTTTACCTTTTTGGGATGGGTCCAATCTTTCTCCCATCTCTTCCCCAACTAGCCTTTTTAGATGGCACTTCATTCCAAGTAAGGCCGCAGATAGATAAACAGTGTCAGATAGGTGCTTTTATCTTTTCAAGAAATGTTTCCTGCTAGCCCTGTCAGCTATGACCTTGATTTGAAAAAGAAACAAGTGTATGAGTTTGATTATTATTTTTAGCCTTGAAGTGTCTCATGTAGGATCTTCCACCAGGGATGGAACCCGTGCTCCACTGCACCACCAGGCAAGTCCCTCTGAGAGTTTCATTTTAACTTTAGATCTTTGGCTGGCCCCACAGATCTAGGGAAAAAAAATACAATTCCAACTTGTAATGTATGTTCCAAACCTGCAACTCCTGCTTGGAATGCAGATTCTTTGCCTCTGAACCATCTGGGAATCCCCTATTGAAACACAGGACTGTATAAACTTGAATAAAGTTTAACTTCCAGCATTACCTGATTTATGCATAAAAGTCTTGTGGCCAAACTGCTTTTTTTTGTGTGTGTTACAAATGCTTACACCTTACTTTAGCCCAGCTCCTTGCTTATAACATTCATGAATGCTGAAAATTTGCTTAATAAAAAGCTAAAAATAAAACCCAACAGGAGTTGGAAAAACAGGACCTAGGTAACTGAGGGGGATTGGCCCTTTGGGTCCCTAAATACACAGGTGACGCCGGGCAGGTCACATCTTTTACCACTCTGTCCATCCATCTCCACGACGGTTTCGACTTGGTCTTCTCCTGGTTCCTTTCCAGCTCCTATCATTTTCTGGCTCCAAGAGCGTCTGCTTCTAGGTGCTGATCACTCCTGCCACCTAGTGGCAGAATTGGAGACGTCCTTGAGCAGCTGGGCGCAGGATGGAGCTGACCTTTGTAGGGTTAACGCAAGGGGAGAGGGGTGGGGACGGCAGTGTACGGGTTAAGGGAGGGGTGAAGCGGGCACCTCTGGACGTGTAATGGGATTGTTTTACCCCCACTATAGTACATGCTTTGGCTTTCCAGCGTTGTTCAGAAGAGCAATATCTCCCGGCTGGGGATTTCCAACAGAAACAAAGGAGGTGTTTATGGGTGTTAACTGGTGCCTGAAAAGTGACCCTTAAAATATCTGTTTATCTGCTTCTTTTTAAATTGGAGTCCTACGGGCTATAACAGGTGTCCCATAATTACTTCTTAGCCCACTGTTTTTTTCCCCCATCTACTTAGCAATTCGGATTGAGGGCATACCTGCTCCCTGAATGGGTAACAACGTTGTGGGGGCGGTGTATGAGTACTTCTAAGCAATTGACAGCACAGCACTTATAACTTCTCTACTTAACCGTAGTGGCTGTGTGTCCTAAGGGGATGATCTCGGATTGGGCCCCCGCTGGAGGCAGATCCTTGAGCCAGGAGTACGTGGTGTTTGTGCTTGTTCTCCTTCCTTGTCTTTTTAATCTTGCATTTCTATGTGATTCAAGCAACTATAGATCCACAGTCTGTGTTCCAGGGAGTACAGATGGACAGAAGCCTTTTAATTTCTTCCTTTCATTCAGTTTCTAAACCACACAACTTCTAGAACATAGTCCTGAAAACTGAAATCATCCTCCTCCCCCCTGGCATCTATTTGTGGGTGGGAGGGGTCTCCTGTAGAATCTTAGCTGAACACATCGCCACCCAAAATAAAGGTGACGATTGCAAGCTTCCCTTTTAACTAGATTCTGGTCAATAAAATGTAAACAGAAATGGAGCCCTGAGTCGGGCAACTTGGGGATGCTCCTTAAGAGCTGGCTGGCAGGTCCTTTTTATTCCTTCTAGCCTTTCTTCTGTGCTGCTGCCTGGTGTGTGGATAGTTCCAGCTGGGTCACGAACACAAAGGCCCCATCCTTGTGATGTCAAAGTGGTGAACTAGAGGGGCCTTGGGCCCCTGGAAACCTTGAGCTCCCACTCTGCCTCTGCACAACCCATCTCCTGACTTACCTGCAGGAAACACACTTCTCCCTTCTTACTTTTGGTTTTTGCTTTTATGTACACCTGAGCTTACATAATATTTAGTGGGTTCAAAACACTGCATGAAACCTTTACAGCATTTTGCATTAGATCTATAGAGGCCTGTGTGGTGACTATTGGGCTCACCCCTTTTACAGGTGAGGAAACTAAGGCAAAGATAAGTAAATTCCCTGACCCAGGTTGTACAACCAGAAGTACAGGAGATGGAATCTGAGTTAAGACTTTCCAGTCTCAGGCCCTAATGTACTCATAGAGTTTAGCCAGTGGGCCAAGGCCTTTTGGCCTCGGAAATGTCTAAAGACATAGTAGTGTACCTACAGATTGAATCCCCTTTCAATTAAGAATGCCTGATTTGGACTCTAGCTATTAACATTTGATTAGAGTAGAAATGACAGAGATACTTAAGATTCCAGAAAGGCTGGGGTCACCTTTAAACTTGTTTTAGGTTCTGGTGGTCATTTCTTATGCCAGCATGATGGCCTTCCGACCTTAGACAGATTCTAAGTCAACTTTGCCCTTTAAATAACATGAGTGGGCACTCCTGCGTGTGTGGGCAGGTCATGTCTCCATGGGGGGCTTCCCTGGTGGCTTGGATGCTAAAAAATCTGCCTGCCATGTGGGAGACTCAGATTCAATCCCCAGGTCAGGAAGATTCCCCTGGAGAAGGAAATGGCAACCCACTCCAGTATTCTTGCCTGGGAAATTTCCATGGACAGAGGAGCCTGGTGGGCTACAGTCCATGGGGTCGCAAAGAGTAGGACATGACTGGGCGGCTAAGCGCTGCATAGCATATGTCTCCGTGACGAGTGTGAGATTCTTTCTTCTTCTAACCATGCCTGCTCCGCTCACTTGGTCTCTCTCCCCCGCTGTGGCCCTGACTGAACCAACATGGCTTCCATTTCTCAGCTGCAGTGTCTCCACCGAGACTCAGGATCACTATGCCAGGAGGGCCTTTCTTTCCACCCTCCTTATACAAACTGCTCTGGCCCCACGTGCTCTGACTGGGGGACTGGCCTTGCTGGGGGGGGCGGGGGGGCACAGCTTGGCTTTGAGACCTGGAGCAAGAATGGGAAACTTCCTCCAAGGAGACTTTGATCCTAATCTTTGGCTGGACATAGAGCATATAGGTTTATCAAAGATGAGATTTCCCTGCAGGCAAAGTGATGTTGACAAGGACCTCCAGGAGTTGCTGTGAAGTTCCTTAATTTGTTCTAGGGCTTGGCATTACATAGCAGGTTTTAGGAGGTATTTGATAATATATCTTGGGTGGAGGGTTTTATATTGCCGATACAGATTAGATTGGTGATCTAAGTTGCTTATTTTATTTACCATGTATTTAAAGTGTATATAAGAGTGTGGTGGTAGTGGTGGTTTAGTCGCTAAATTCTGTCTGACTCTTATAACCCCAGGGACTGTAACCCACCAGGCTCCTCTGTCCATGGAAATTTCCCAGGCAAGAATACTGGAGTGGGTTGCCATTTCCTTCTCCAATATGTGTGTATCTATTTCCAAATCTCTGTCCACCTTTAATGCAAAAAAGTTTCATTCATGCTATGCAGCCCAGGCACTAGGCATAGAAATTGGTTTTCAGCTGTATAGGCTAGTTGTATTTGCTCAACATGATACCACGAAGGCCCGCAGCAAAACCAGATAGTGGACAAAGCAGACTGCGGGTCTCCTTGCCTTGATTTACTCCCTCTGTTTCTATACCAACCCCTGAGAGCTGAGGGACATTTGCCTGATTTATCTCTGAGTTTCTTTCCAAAGTACCTGGTGTTTGGCAGAAATGCTCTGCAGCTGTGCTAGGGGAGATATATGCCTGGAGAGATAAACAGTGGTCAACCACCCAGAGCTGGCTCTGACGTGACCACAGGAAGGCACCTGCGAGGATGAAGCCTGGAGGTCTCCAAGGGTTACCTTTGCTTCATCACCCAAAGCGGGGATTTGTGCTCCGCTAGGTGTAATTGGTGCCATGTGCAAAGGAGGGTGGGAGATGGAGCATGCCCCGGTTGCCCCTGGAGATCCCCACCCCTTTCCTAGAGCCCGATGACCTGTCTGCCTCCTGATCCCGGGAATTCCCTGACTGCTCTCCCTCTGGGAAGAAGGTGCCTTTAGAATGTGAGCTCCCCTTCTCTATCCTCTGGCAGTTGAATAAAAGGTCTTGCTTGCACCAAACTCAGCTTCATTATTGGCAGCATAAAGCTGGGCAGCAAAGAACTCCCTGACCTAGCCAGGAGTGCTTCAGTTTGACTAAAGCCCCAGGAGGGGTGGCCTTGTGTCTGATTTGGTAACAGAAGCAACAACGTGGTACATTCTGAGAGTCAGGGACACCTTAAAGATGGCCACGGATGTTGAAGTCCCAATGCCTGCAACGAAAATGGGAATGTGATGTCATTAGGACTCGGGACTGGGTAAATCTGTATTTTAGCGCCTGGACTCTGAGCCGAGAAGCCAGATACTCTGTCCTTTCTTCTCTGATGAGTACCGAATGCCCAGCACAGTGCCAAGCACGGAAGTGCTCAATGACTGTTTAAGAATCTTACACTGATAGAGAAATCAGTGTCTCTGTGAGTGGCAATCCACTTGAAGTGACTCAGATGGTAAAGAATCAACCTGCAATGCAGGAGACCGGGGTTTCATCCCTGGGTCAAGAAGATCCCCTGGAGGAGGGCATGGCAACCCACTCCAGTATTCTTGCCTGGAGAATCCCATGGACAGAGGAGCCTGGTGGGCTACAGTCCATGGGGTCGCAAAGAATCAGACACAACTGAGTGACTAACACTACCAGTGGTGGGGGCTGGCACAAGACTGCTCTCTCTCCTTCCTTACAAAGGTCATCTTCTGTTCTGATATTCTTAGCCTTAAGTGTCTAAGTGAAGGTGTCAGTAATACATCTCCAATTTCGGCTGCTTTTCTGAGTTTTTTTCAAGTGATCTAACCTTTCTGTATCCATTTCTCTGATCATGGATTAGGACTAGATTAGAGCAACTAACTCAAATAGTAACTTAAAATTCCAAAATGCAATACAAGTAGATCATAGGCAATGACTCAGCATAAATCTCAGGCAACTGCTTCTTGGGATATTGATAAATTATCTATATGAATTGTGGCTGCATTATGATTAAAAAGCGTGAGTTCCATAGTCACACTTGGGTTCAAATCCAGCCTTAATTTCTTGAGGCCTCATACTCTATTACATGGGAATGCAGCATTCTTTACCTAACTGGGGGGCCGTGTGACCAGTCTGGTGCCACTCATAATAAGTACTTATCGACTTTTTTTTTATGTTAATTTTGTGGTTTAGTTTGCTACTTGCTTGCTTGTTCTGGGGCATTTAGTCACTTTGTCCTCTTATCAAAATCTGGCTTGTAAAAGTCAACATCTGTTTTGTGAATCTAATTTCTTCAAATTACCATTATCTACCCCCCCACCACTTATCCACCTATCTATCTAGCCATCATCTATTTAAAAAATCTACAAATGTCAACTATTTTAAGACTATTCCTGGGACTTCGCTGGTGGACCAGTGGTTAAGACACTGCCTTCCAAGGCCAGGAGCATGGGTTTGATCCTGGTTTGGAGAGCTAAGATCCCATATGCTTTGAGGTGCAGCCAAAATAAAACAAAAATTTAAAAAGGCCATTACTTTCCAATATTTTCTTCCAAGTTGCATGAGCATTGCCTTGGAACAGTTGCATTTTCAAAGGCAGTATTCCAGAAGCCTCTAGACTGTACCTGTCACTCCTGACCTGTTGACTCACTCAACCTCTGGCTCAAGTCTTGGGTTTACGTAATCCTTCGTGTGAGGTGATGGGCACTGGCTAGACCGCTCCTCTGTGGAACGTTTCAGTTTTTCCTGCCAAGCCTGTGTGGGTCGACAGGTTGGGTGCAGTATCGTGGGAGGAAAGCACCTGTCCAGCCTGGGGCTCATTGTCACCCTGCTCTGGCACAATCCCATGTTACCTCTGAATGCTCTAGTGGGAGCTCTGAGCTGGGTGCAGGGAGTCAGGCCTGTGGAACACTGATGACATTCTCCCCTCGTGATCTTTGTGAGCCAGAGGCAAGGGGAACCTCTAAAGATAGAAATATAAGGAAAAGTAGAAAGAGGCAGAGTTCATCACCTGGAGGAGAAAAGTTAGAGGAAGGTTTTATTTGTTGGCTTAAAAAGAATTTTTTTTTTAATTTTTAAATGAAAAAAGTATTTTCATTTAAACATGAAAATACTCATGGACTATGACTTCTGTGAACTTTCTAAGAATTTTTTTTTTTGACGTGGACCATTTTTAATGTCTGTATGGAATATATTACAAAATTGCTTCTGCTTTATGTGGTTTATTTTTCTTTTTTAAAAAATTAATTTATTTATTTTAGTTGGAAGCTAATTACTTTACAATATTGTGGTGGTTTTTGCCATTCATTGACATGAAATTAGTTTTTTGGCCATGAGATATATGTGGGATCTTAACTCCCTAGCCAGGGGACGAACTTATATCCGGTACATTGGAAGGCGAAGTCTTAACCACTGGACCACCAGGGAAATCCCTGGTGGGCTTTGTTGAGCAAACTTCTCAAGGAAAAAATAGCCAAATGGAGAAATATTGGCAAAATAAGTAATAGTATGTTTTGAATCTTTTTTTTTGAATCATTTTTTAATGAATCAAAATCCAAAACAATTTACGGATTAAGATTCCAGAACAAATTATAAACATTATAACCCCTACTAATGTAGAAAAAATGATCAGAGCACTGCTTGAGGGAGGAGGAAATAAAAAGATCTATGGTAGGCTAAGTAGGCCTGTTTCTTCAACTTTTAATTTCTGGAACTGGAAGGGATTTTAAGTAGCAGTGTTTAAAGTAGAAAGGTAAATGCTAAAATGTATATAGTCAGCTAAAATCAAGTGATGGAAGAGAAGGAAATAAAATAATGGAAAGTAGAAAATATACAAATTTTGTGATTGTTCACAATTTTAAGTTGGTTATAAAAGGAACCATTAAAATAAACAAAAAATACATCTTCAGAAGAAACCAAACAAAAATAAATCAAACCAAACAATGAAAAGATTAAAAAAAAATTACAACCTGAAATATGATGAGAGGAGCTTTTTTTTTGAAAGTCACTCAGTTGTGTCTGACTCTTTGTGACAATATACAGTCCATGGAATTCTCCAGGTCAGAATACTGGAGTGGATAGCCTTTTTCTTTTCCAGGGGATCTTCCCAACCCAGGGATTGAACCCAGGTCTCCCACATTGCTGGTGGATTCTTTACCAGTTGAGCCACAAGGAAAAACCAAGTATACTGGAGTGGGTAGCCTATCCCTTCTCCAGCAGATCTTCTCGACCCAGGAATTGAACTGGGGTCTCCTGCATTGCAGGAGGATTCTTTACCAACTGAGCTATCAGGGAGAGGAGCTAAGGGCAAGCAAATCAGTTTAAGTCAGATAGAATAACAGAACACAACCATATACTGAAAATGACTCAGTGGTCATCATCTTAATCAATCCAAGCTGAATAGAGCACAAAAAATTCAACGACTATGTCCAAAAAAATACCAGTGGTCAGGGTATACTCACACTCTTTAATGTATTGCCATCTATATACAAGTGGCATGGATTAATAAGGGAAACAGGGAGAAAAATTTAGCCATGTTTAGAAAGAGGTTGAGAGAACTCTTTCAGTCTATGACAAATCAAATGGGAAAGTAAGGATAAAGGAAAACCAAAATAACAACAAAGAATAGAAATCTAACATCTCTTGAACTCCAATAAAAAAGTATATTGTAGCCAAGATGGCTGGTGGTCCATAAAACCTATTCTTCCCCATTTCCTTTAGAAATACAACTCTGAATTTTAGCAGGACCTATGATTTCCCAGAAAAGGGCATGTTTCTTAACCTCCAGCAGTTATGACGAAGTCTGCATTTGTGATCGAAGCTATGTGCAACTTCTGGGAGCTGTTCTAGGAAAGGACAGTGGGTGGAGCTGACAGAGCCTTTCAGAATGTTTTTAAAAACATAAAATTAAATATATAGGATTAAAAGGAAGCCAATTATATTGAAATACCAGTTATTAAATATTGAAATTAATTTGTGATAGGATAACATATATGCATCTCTATTAACACATTATAAAACAGGAAAAAAAGCCCAACAAGGTTCAGTGGCAAGTTCCAATAACCACATTAATTTCAATGCCATGGCTGCAAATTATGCAACAGATCGAATTCTTTTTTCTACTTGTATTTATTAACTCAATGTAGTGAGGCTCCAGTCACATACATTTCAAACATGCGGTTCGACCTCCCCTTGGTCTATGGAGTGGAATGTGCTCCTTTCTCATCAGGCCCATTGGGAAGATTTCACTGCCCATTCTCCAGCTGATGTATCTCCTAATTATGAAGCCACCATAAATGCATACATCTGGGAGAATATGGACTTAAAAAAAAAATAATCTTATTTGTCCCTGGAGGTCCTGGTTTTACATCTGATTCTATTCACATAAACATCCAGTAAATCTACTAGTGAGATAAATCACATAATGCCCAGGAATAAAGAACCTTGCATTTGATTCTTAAAGATTCTTGAAATAAGGAGAAAATGAGTGGTTGGTTAAGCTTCCTGCTTAATTGTCTGAGGCTGACATCATATGATTTTTCTAAATGACTTCTTTTCTATCAGAAATCATCAGAGTCCTGGTTATATTTAAAATATGAAATGCAGATTATTTTCCAGTGTAATTCTGGAACCCTACCAGACCAAGCTCAAAGTAGACTGGAGAGTGGTTGTTGCATGCAACGTCCACTTGGTGGCGCCACTCCCCTACTGCTGCTAGATAAAGGCGCCACGAAGGCCAACCCAAGGGCCCCCTCTGATTCTGGCAGTCTGGAGGCTGGAACCTGGTAAAAACCATTACTATGACCTCATTTTTATATACTCTGAATGCTTACTTAATATCCTGTCTAGGGTGATTATATCTAACAAATAAATCCAGTCATTGGTAAAAAGCATTCTGAGATCACTGACCGAATCTGGGACAAATTGAATACCAAAAAGTAAAAATTATGAATCAAATCTGTAACTTACGTCAAAAAATAAGGTGGAATGACAGATGGATAAAGGACAGCATAGATGAAGAAATATGTGATAAATTGCAGTAAAATATAGATTGTAGGTGATGTGTTCACTACGAATGTATGTTTGAAAAATTTCATAATATAATGTTGGTAATTAATTATAAGATGATGAATAAAAAGGAATGTTAGTCCACAGTGATATTCAAAAAGAGAAAAAAAAAGGGAAGTTCATTCTTTTCAAAAGAAAAGAATAGGGTAAGGAATGTTGACAAAATGAAAGTCAACATTTTGCCAACTCCTAAGGTAATAATTGATCGAGAAAAATGTCATCAATGGATGCAAAAACCATGGGGTGAAATATACTGGGGACCTGAAGAATCCCTGCTCAGATCACTTACTAATTAGAAAGAGAAAAATGTAACTTCATAATGGAATAGTCTACCAAGTTATCCTAATAGATGAGTTAAGTTTCTCTAGCACACATATGTGTATGTTTTCCTTTTTTCACATATGGTTTCTAGATCCTGGAACTTGCTAAAAGTCATATACATGTAGAATTGTACTTTCCTAGACATCACTGCCCTCTGCTGAGCTGCCTTTCCCTCTTATCTTAGTTTTTGGTACCTGTACTTGATAATGTGTGATTATTTCAGCCTGGTTCCAATTTCCTGTTATTGTTCCTTTTGCTTTTCTTTGACTTAAGTTGATTGTTTAAATATTTGAGTCCACTCCCAAGAGGACTCCTAAGATATACTTAAGAGGGAAAGGTCTCAAGACACCCACAGAGAAGCTAATCCTAAGAACAATAATATGACAACTTCTATACTTCTTATTCTGGGTCAGGCACAGGGCTCTGTGCTTTCCCATGAACTACCTTACTCAACCCCCTTTGCCCTTGATTTTCTAGCATTTGCATCTTCATTAATTTTTTTGTTACGTGAAGTCGAGAATTCTTCTTCCATTATAAACCAGTTTTCTATCTGCACTTACTGGTTGCTATGGTCTGAATGTTTGCATCTCCTCAAAACTCATCATGTTGGAATTCTAACCCCCAAAGATGGTATTAAGAAGTGGGGGCTTCAAGAGTTGCTTGAGCCGTGAGGGTGGAGCTCTAATGATTGGGAATAATTAGTGCCCTTGTGAAAGTAAGCCCACATGGGTCCCTACCCCTTCCACCACATGAGGACACAGGGATTTCAAGGGTGCTGACTATAAAACAGGAAGAAGGCTCACACTAGAACCATGACCATGCTGACACCTTGATCTTGGGCTTCCAGTCTCCAGATATAAATTTCTGTTATCTTTAAGCTACTGAGCCTGTGGTATTTTGTTACAGCAGCCTGATCAGATAAGATACTGGTTCTATTTTTTGCCTCATATTCATTCTTTAACCCATGCCGAACTGGCTTTCATTCATACCATGCTAGAAATTACCCTTGCTAAAGTAAATCAATGGTTTCCATTTCCCTAAATGCAGTTTTCATTGTACACAATGGACCAGGTACTCATTGAAATATTCTTGTCCCTGACTTCTGTGATCACATTTTGTTAGTTCTCTCCTACCATTGGGGCTTCTCTTTTCACCCAGCCCTTAACTGTTATCACAATTCCCTGGGGCTCCTTCCCAAGCGCTCTTATTTACTCCTTTAACAAATACTTACTGTGCACCTACTATGGCAGAGACACTGTATTAGTTACTCGGCATTGCATATACAGTCCCCCTTCTCAGGAACTTTAGAGGGAAAGCTGCCAACCATAAACTACCTAACTGATCATTTCATTATAGTCAGTATGCTAGCTAGTGACAGTGCTAGCCACTCAGCCATGTCTGACTCTTTGCGACCCTGTGGACTGTAGCCTGCCGGGCTCCTCTGTCCATGGGGTTATCCAGGCAAGAATGCTGGGGTGGGTTGCCATTTCCTCCTCCAGAGGATCTTCCTGACCCAGGGATCAAATGTGTCTCCTACATTGGTGGGTGGATTCTTTATCACTAGATCCACTTGAGAAGCCCAGTAGTTGGTATAAGGACTATTGGAAAGTTCAAGGTACCACTTCAACAGGTTAACTGGAATAAACGTGGCTGTGTCTGAAATTCCAAAGATTCAACCCATTTAATCACAGGGGGAACCAGAAATGCTCTTATAAGCAAAACATCTTCTCACATTTGAGGGAAAAATTAATAAACAAGAATAAAATCCTTTTGAATTTCTCAGTTGAAATTAAGGTTCTTCTTACTCTCATTTCCTTCTCTGAACTGATTCACTAGGTAAATCTCTAGTCTGTCTGAAGGGATCAAAATTGAGGTGGCGAGGTGATTGCAGATTGTGTTTTGTTTATAAAAATGCTTTTGCCTTGTGCTATGAGGCTGCTGGTGATCTTTCTGTAGGGCTCCTGATTCTCAAAGATCAAAAGATTAAGAGATGTTGGCTATCTATATTTTGTTGCAACTTTTAAATGTACCTTGAACTTCTAAACCACATCACTACAGCCTGGTAGGACAAATATTCTTGGATCTTTGATCAAAACCTGGAATGATAGCTTTAATAGAAGGCAGAAAAATAAAATCACTTTCTCCTTATCCCAACTGTAACAAGATTGTGACTCCATCAAGAGTTCCATCAATGTTGAAGTACAAGTGGTTGGTTGGTTCTGGTATTAGAATCCAAGTTGGAATTACATAATTCTTTGAAATTTGGGGTTTGTATTATTTATATACATTGCCTAAGAACATTGTTCTGTCTCTGTTATTACCTGCCACCCAGACTTCGAGGGTTTGTTGTTGTTCTTGTTGTTATTTTTGTTGTTAACCTTCTTCTCTTAGAGTTCTGGACCTTCTTGGTTCCCTCTTCTCCCTATCTAGACAGTTTCAATTTTAGAATGATTCACATTCTAAGAGGTAATTTGTTACACATTTCCTATGCCTTATGGCATCCAAACACCAAACAAAAGGATAAACACCCCCTCCCCACTTTAATAAACAGAACCCACACAGATATCCAAGTATAACAAAGCCCCACACATTCAGAGCTGTGGCTATTAACAAGGTGGCATTTTCAATTGGTGACAAAGCTGATGTAAGGAGTAAGAGTGTCTCATTTAGTAACAACATCAGAACCTCTTCATGAAATTTCGGGCTCTGTAAAGTACATTTTAAAAGGGTGCCTAAGTCAGTACAGGAGAGGGGTCCTGTTCAGTTCAGTCGCTCAGTCGTGTCCGACTCTTTGCGACCCCATGAACCGCAGCACGCCAGGCCTCCCTGCTCATCACCAACTCTCAGAGTCCGCCCAAACTTATGTCCATGGAGTCGGTGATGCCATCCAACCATCTCATCCTCTGTCGTCCCCTTCTCCTCCTGCCCTCAATCTTTCCCAGCATCAGGGTCTTTTCAAATGAGTCAGCTCTTCGCATCAGGTGGCCAACGTATTGGAGTTTCAGCTTCAACATCAGTCCTTCCAATGAATACCCAGGACTGATCTCCTTTAGGATGGACTGGTTGGATCTCCTTGCAGTCCAAGGGACTCTCAAGAGTCTTCTCCAACACCATAGTTCAAAAACATCAATTCTTCGGCGCTCAGCTTTCTTTATAGTCCAACTCTCACATCCATACATGACCACTGGAAAAATGTAAAGGCATCTAAACTTGCTATGAATGCTAATTGCCACGTGAAGCCATGGGCAGACAGTGGCTCTGCTCTAAAGCACATTTTAGCAATTGTGTTTTTTTCCTGATTATATTTTTAATGTACTTTGATGTTAATGCAGATGAGTTTTTAATGTGCTTTTGGAGATATTTCAGTCTCGTGTACTCTTCTGACATCAGAAAAGTACCCCTGGTTGTTTGTAGTCTTATAGTGTAATCAGCCTACCCCAGGCTTTCATGTACAACAAAGTAATTAATATTGGGCAAGTGTCAAGTATGTCTGCTATAAAAGTAGTTTGAAAAATGAGAAATTATTTAAAATGGTGACAGAATACAAGTTAATTTCCTTTTCCCACTTAAGTCTGTGTTACCAGCAAAAGGATCACTTACCTGTCATTGTGAAATTCTTAGGAAATGTGTTCAATCCTCTTAAATACACTCAGTACTAAAAAATCTGTATTTCTTATTTTGGTAAGTATGGTAAGTTGTGTTGGGTACAGAGTGCAAGGTGCAATCAAACGATGGTGAGGACCTGTCCCACTGCATCTCTTGAGCTGTCTGATTTTTTTTCTCCAGTGTTTTGCTTTACACAGGCTTTGAATTTTTTTACTTTTGTTGTGTGTACTAAATACTGCATATGTACTATTCTGATTGTTTACTACCAATAAAAGACCTGTTAATCACACACATAGAAAAATTAAAATTAAGTATGGTCTAATACTTATACAAAAACTGTGAAGAATATAACACTTGTCTGTGAAGCAATTTGGCCAGACAAATCCTAAATGACTTTATTCTTTCAATTAATTTCTTAATTTCGTTGCTAAAATTAATGGCAGAAAACATAGCTTCAGCTCTTCGTTAATGTCTATTATTGGAGAAAGACAGAGTAAGAAGGAAGAAAAGGGAAAGAGGGAAGAAGAGATGCAGGAGGTATCAAGAGACATTGGATATCACTAATGATACCTTCATTTTGTAACTTCATCTTGTATACCTTGAGTAGCCCGTAAGCTATTCAAAATCTTGCTTTGTCTTTGCAACCTTTGGTTTATATAGTGGGTGTTACAACTTGGGACCTTCCTGCAAGTTCAGTGAAATCAACCCCAAGTCTACTTTTGGTTCTTGCTTCAGCCACTCTCCAGCCCTCTTCATATAAAGATGTGTTTTCAGGGACTTCCCTATCGGTCCAGTGGTTAGGACTCTGAGCTTCCACTGCAGGGGGCCCAGATTCAATCCCTGGTCAGGGAACTAAGATCCCACAAGCTATGTGGTATGGGAAAAAAAACAAGATAGGTTGTTTCATGCCAAAGCCCGAATCACCTGCAGGATAAGGTCTGGGTCAGTCATGCATGATTCTTGAGTTATTGTGGGGAGTTATGGTCACTTAGAAAAGGCAGAGGAAGCAGAGATCAAATTGCCAATATCCGCTGGATCATCAAAAAAGCAAGAGAGTTTCAGAAAAACATCTATTTCTGCTTTATTGACTATACCAAAGCCTTCGACTGTGTGAATCAAAATAAACGTGGAAAATTCTGAAAGAGATGGGAATACCAGACCACCTGACCTGCTTCTTGAGAAACCTGTATGCAGGTCAGGAGGCAACAGTTAGAACTGGACATGGAACAACAGACTGGCTCCAAATAGGAAAAGGGGTACTTCAAGGCTGTATATTGTCACCCTGCTTATTTAACTGATATGCAGAGGACATCATGAGAAACACTGGGCTGGAGGAAGCACAAGCTGGAATCAAGATTGCTGGAGAAATATCAATAACCTCAGATATGCAGATGACACCACCCTTATGGCAGAGAGGGAAGAGGAACTAAAAAGCTTCTTGATGAAAGTGAAAGAGGAGAGTGAAAAAGTTGGCTTAAAGCTTAACATTCAGAAAGCTAAGATCATGGCATCTGGTCCCATCGCTTCATGGGAAATAAATGGGGAGACACTGGAAACAGTGTCAGACTTTATTTTGGGGGGCTCCAAAATCACTGCAGATGGTGACTGCAGCCATGAAATTAAAAGACACTTACTCCTTGGAAGGAAAGTTATGACCAACCTAGACAGCATTTTAAAAAGCAGAGACATTCCAAACAAAGGTCCATCTAGTCAAGGCTACAGTTTTTCCTGTGGTCATGTATGGATGTGAGAGCTGGACTGTGAAGAAAGCTGAGTGCCAAAAAATTGATGCTTTTGAAATACGGTGTTGGAGAAGACTCTTGAGAGTCCCTTGGACTGCAAGGAGATCCAACCAGTCCATCCTAAAGGAGATCAGTCCTGGGTGTTCATTGGAAGGACTGATGCTGAAGCTGAAACTCCAGTACTTTGGCCACCTCATGCAAAGAGTTGACTCATTGGAAAAGACCCTGATGCTGGGAGGGATTGGGGGCAGGAGGAGAAGGGGGAAACAGAGGATGAGATGGCTGGATGGCATCACCAACTCGATGGGCATGAGCTTGAGTAAACTCCAGGAGTTGGTGATGGACAGGGACCGGGTGTGCTTCAGTCCATGGGGTCGCAAAGAGTCGGACACGACTGAGCAACTGAACTGAGCTGATGGTCATTTACTTCTAAATATTGTCCTTACTTAGAACTGCAGTATTTTATGCTGGTGGAGAGCATATCATTATGTGGTAGGCATTTGAATTTGCCCACAACTGGAAAAATTTTGGGTTTTGGCTTCCCTGGTAGCTCAGCTGATAAAGCATCTGCCTGCAGTGCAGGAGACCTAGGTTCACTCCCTGGGTTGGGAAGATCCCCTAGACAAGGGAACGGCTACCCACTCCAGTATTCTGGCCTGGAGAATTCTGTGGACTGTATAGTCCATGGGGTTGCAAAGAGTTGAACATGACTGAGCGACTTTCACTTCACTTCGCTTCAAAATGACCTTAGCCATTAAGCACTTCTTTCCACAGAGTGCTAATTAAGTGCTAGAAACTTACAGTATACAAAAAATTTTAAAAAGAAATTCATTTGACCAAATAGAACATGAATCAAAATGAACCAAAATATCTGTAGTGCCTGCACGTGCTCAGTCATGTCTGACTCTTTGTGACCCCATGGATTGCAGCCCCCCAGACTCCTCCTCTCCATGAAATTTTCCAGGCAAGAATACTGGAGTGGGTTGCTATTTCCTACTCCAGGGGGATCTTCCTGACCCAGGGATCAAGCCTGTGTCTTCTGCAACTCCTGCATTGCAGGTGGATTCTCTACTGCTGAGCCACTGGTGAAGCCCCAGAATAAACCCAAATATTTGTAAATCACTTTTTAAAGTGCTGTGAAGAGCCCCAGGTATTGAGAACTGCGCTCTCCAGTGTGCTGGGGACCTCAGAGACATAAGATTTTACGTTCAGTTGACATGGTAACAATTCAGATCTGTTTGCTGGCATCTCTCACAGTTTTTCCATGAGTGGATTCCAAGATTTGCTATAAGAAGAGACAGACTTCACACTTAGAGTTCAAAATTTGGTTTCACATGCACCAAAATAGCCTCCCCACCTAAATGGTTTAAATAATAGCTGCCTGAGCATTAGTAATAAATACGTGAGCATTTGTTAGGTACCAGTGCTTTACATTTGGAGAAGGAAATGGCAACCAACTCAGGTATTCTTGCCTAGAGAATCCTGTGAACAGAGGAGCCTGGTGGGCTGCTGTCCATAGGGTTGCACAGAGTCGGACACAACTGAAGCGACTTAGCATGCATGCATTCATTGAAGAAGGAAATGGCAACCCACTCCAGTATTCTTGCCTGGAGAATCCCAGGGACAGAGGAGCCTGGTAGGCTGCCATCTATGGGGTCACACAGAGGCGGACACGACTGAAGTGACTTAGCAGCAGCAGCAATGCTTTACATTAATTTCACAAAAGTCTTATGATGAAAGCCATCAGTAACTATTTTTGGATGAGAAAATAGGTATAGAAGTTATGTAACTTGGGAGTTCCTTGCTGGTCCTGTGGTTAAGAATCTGACTTTCAAAGCAGGGGATGCATGTTCAATCTGTGGTTGGGGAACTAAGATCTCACATGTTGTGGGGTAATTAAATCCATACACCTCAACGTCTTGGGCCCACGCTCTAAAGCCTGTGAGCAGCAACTAGAGAAGACGACACTGCAGTGAAGACTCAGTGCACCAAAAAAAAAAAAAAAAAAAAGAAAGAAAGAAAGAAAGAAGAAGTTGTGTAGTGTGCCCAAATCACAGAACTAGTAATCTAGTTCTGAAGCTTCAATCCCAGGGGTTTTGCCCTCCTCAGAATAATTTAATATGTAACTTTCAACCTCAGTGTCTGTGTCCTGTTATCCTCACTTTCCCTAACACCCAACAGTCTGGCCTTTTTCAAGAGTTCACCCCCTTTCTCTCTCCTACTTCTTCCTTAAGGAGAGGCCCTTTGCCATCTCCAGCCAAGGTCAAAGTCACATACGCTATGGCCAGTGCTTGGAACATTGCAGACTACTTCTTACTCCCACCTGTGCTTTTCTGAATTCTTCCTTTCCTACGTCTTTCTTCCCTCTTCCTTGATTGAAAGACCTCTGCAAGGAACAAGGAAGTGGCCGTGTGGAGCAACAGAAAGCCACACATATGCGGTCTCCGGGAAATGTCCTTTGTTGACTCTGCCCCCCTGTGCTGGACCCAACATACCCTGTTTCTAGACCTTTGCTTCTCTCCTGCTTTGCTTGCCTGCATCCGTAGTAATTAAGCAAATACGCTGTTTCAAACCTCGCTGGCTGCACAAGTCAGACCAGTACTCTAACCAACTTCCTCCTTGTAAAAGTTCCTGAGCCTTTAGTCTTGAGCGGATGAGAAACTCAGAATGCAATAACTAGAATCAGAAAAATAAAGATTCTTTAAAAGCTAGCAAAGTTATAAAGTAATATGGATGACAGGGTAGGATGATCAGTATATTTCCAAAGCTGAGCAGGTCAGCAGAGTGAGGTAACTGGGTGGTCCAGAAGGGGAGCT
Organism: Odocoileus virginianus; assembly: GCF_023699985.2. NCBI lineage: Eukaryota > Metazoa > Chordata > Mammalia > Artiodactyla > Cervidae > Odocoileus > Odocoileus virginianus. Next base: position 33,191,962 of record NC_069704.1, on the reverse strand, counting down.
GTTAATGCCTGTTTTGGCCCCTTTTAGACTATGACTGACTCTTTCTCATGATGCAAAGAGCCTTGTCTCATATTAATGGGTTACTTTCTGATCATGTTTCATGGAGGAATATACATATATATTTAATTGATGTATAGTTGATTTATAACACATGTTAGTTTCAGGAGTATAGCAAAATGATTCATATAATTACAAGATTTTGACTACAGTTCCCTATGCTATACAGTAGGTCTTTGTTGTTTATCTATTTTATATATAGTAGTCTGTATAGTGAAGATAAAAGTGAAAGTCGCTTAGTTCTATCCAACTCTTTGAGACCCCATGGACTTTGTTCATGAAATTCTCCAGGCCAAAATACTGGAGTGGGTAGCCTTTCCCTTCTCCAGGGGATCTTCCCAACCCAGGGATTGAATCCAGGTCTCCCACACTGCAGGCAGATTCTTTACCAGCTGAGCCACAAGGGAAGCCCAGTAGTGTGTATATGTAATCCTAATTTATCCCTCCCTTTCATGGAGGAATTTATACCATGACTTTAGTTGCAACCTCTTATAATCTGGCTGGCTAACTTATTCTAGAATGTTCCTAAGTCCACAGAGTATAGAAATTCAGTTTTAAATGTAAACATATTGGTTTTAGATTCTTGGGACCAAGATTTTGAAATTAGCAAAGAGCCATGAGGTAAATAAGAACTGTCCTCTATTCCTGTATGCCTCTCTTTACCACCCCCTCCGCCGCCCCCCCATCTTCCTGTTCATGTCTCTCATATCTTTTCAATCATTGACTTCTCCGTATAATGTCATATGAGAAAAATAGTTCTTGACACGATGGCCTGGGGAATTATACCCTTTGGGCCCTCATGAGTATTTTCTTTCCACTCAGCTCAAAGGTCTGTGTAGTCAAAACTATGGTTTTTCCAGTAGTCATGTATGGATGTGAGCATTGGGCCATAAAGAAGGCTGAGCACCAAAGAAGTGATGCTTTCAAATTGTGGTGCTGGAGAAGATGTTTGAGCTCCCTTGGACTGCAAGGAAATCAAACTAGTCAATTCTAAAGGAAATCAACCCTGAATATTCACTGAAAGGATTGATGCTGAAGCTGACGCTCCATGTACTTTGGCCTCCTGATGCGAAGAGCCAACTCATTGGAAAAGACCCTGATGCTGGGAAAAACTGAAGGCAGTAGCAGAAGAGGGCAACAGAGGATGAGTTGCTTCGATAGCATCATCTACTCAATGGACATGAGTTTGAGTAAACTCTGGGAGATAGTGAAGGACAGGGAAACCTGGTGTCCACGGGTTGCAAAGGGTCGAACCCAACATAGAGACTGAACAACAAACAGCAAAAACTCAGAGTAGGTGCTCAAAAGATATTTGTAGAATGAGTTAATGAAGGAATGAAAGCCTGGGAATATTCATTTTGAACATTTAGGAAGTATTCTCCAACTCCCAGTCTAGGGGAGATCACCTTCTTATATCATGAATAGCACTTTTTACATACTGTGTTGTGCTACTTTGCCATCATTACCTAATTTAACCTAACAGAAGCTCCCTGTTTTCAGTTCCTAGTATAATGTCTGGCATGAGGTCAGAACTCAATAAAATTTTTGTTGAATCAATAAACGTAATGCTTTATGTTGAAAGAGTTTTGGCTCTTGGAAGGAATGAAACAAACAAAGGGTTGAATTTATAAAACCAGGAGACTGGAAGGAACACCAAGATGTCTTTAGGTATATATCCTGACAATCATTCCCGGTAATCATCTCCTTTGTTCCTGAAAACCCATGAGAGGTTTCTAAACCTTGTGACTCCCAGGATTTTCATTAAAAACCTCTATTTACTGTCAAAGGATACAAGACATTTTTATCTTCTCTTTCTTTCTGATTTTCAAAAGAAAAAGAAAGTATGACCAGGCATGTGAAGGCTATAAATGGCTTCTGGGCCAAAGGTCTTAACCCATGTGTGGAGCGGATTTAGATGCCTCCAACTCCAGAGCCTGGCTTTGAGTGAAAATCATGCTGTTCTACGTCTGCCTAAATCTGCAATATGAAGACAAAATTCCAAATTTCTGTGGCATGATATAGATTTGGGGTTCATGCTCCCAATAATCTGTTCTATATAAAATTTCAAATTCTCCCACCTTTGATATTTTTTGACAAATAACAGTTCAGTTAGCATCTGGGGCCTAGTTTGTCATCAACATCAACAGTGTCTCGATAAAATGGGTCTGCAAGCACCACTATCTTCCTTTTAAATTAAGAGCTTATGGAGTGGAAGTTTTATAATCAGTAGTAAAACAGAGTAAAACAGAGAGAGAGGAAGCCTGGTAACCAGTCTTGGATTTGTCTTAACTGCGATAAGAATGTTTTCTTGAAAACCTCGGCAGCCCATCCTTTAGAGGTCTGGAGGTTTGGGCTGTGTTGACAGCACACAATGCCCTGTGAGCCAGTTTCAATTGGTGTTCCCATGACTGATCAAGGGCTTTCAGTCATCACTGTCGTGACATGTGCATGACAATCAGGACTAGAGATAGATAGCAAATCAGGTTTTACTCCATACAATCAGCATGTAGAACCTCAAAAGAACCCTCTTATAATCAGAAGGGATATTCATGGTAGGAAAATAAAGCATTTAATCTCCCTCTTCTCCTTTCCTTTTCCTATGACCAGTAGATGCCTGAATTCTTCCCCAGTTTTGGTAGAAGGCAGCCATGAAGGCTGTAAGCCGCAGAACCTTAGGCCTTGCTGTGTTCATGACTGATCATCCGGTGCGTTCCTCCCAAAGCTACTCTCACTCTCCTGAAGCCTCAGATGTGGCTAGAACCATTTGTCATTTAATCACACACACACTCCTTTATGACATGTCTAACTTCGTTATTTAAATCTCAGGTTATTGGGCTTCCTTGGTGGGTCAGTGGTGAAGAGTCTGCCTGCCAATACAGGAGACACCGGTTCAATCCCTGATCTGGGAAGATCTCTTACACCTTGGAGCAACTAGGACCATGTGCCTCAACTATTGAGCCTATGCTCTAGAGTCAGGCAGCTGCAACTAGAGAATGATCCTTGCTTGCCACAACTAGAGAGAAGGCCCACACAGAAAAGAAGACTCCCCCCAAATTAAAAACATATTAAAAAAACTAAGGTTATTGGTACCATTGCCAGGAATGATGGAGTAAGAACATCTCAAACTCCTCACCCTCATAAAAGCAAAAAGAACACTGGCAAAATTGTCAAAATCACTTTTTCAGAGCTCTAGAAATTAACCAAAGACTTATGACAATCCAGAGAGTATTTTTTCAAAGTGAAATGACTGAATCTCAGAACTGCAGGCTTTGTGGTGTCTGAATTCTCTAGTCATAGTCCACTCTCCCCAGAGTCATGATGACCTTGAAAAACAACTGAAATAGCAGTGAAAACTAAGCAGCCTAGCATCCTAAGGAAGAGGCAAAATGCAGCTGTCATTTTCCCAAAGTCCGGTTCCAAGATTACAGCCCTTATTTGACCTGTCTTGCAGTTCTTCTGCAATTCCCACTCACAAGGTTTGTCTTTATTTAATCCGAGTCTGCGTTTGTGTATGTGTATGCATGCAAAGTCGCTTCAGTCGTGTCCAACTCTTTGTGACCCTATGGACTGTAGCCCACCAGGCTCCTCTGTCCATGGGATTCTCCAGGCAAGAAAACTGGAGTGAGTTGCCATGCATTCCTCCAGCAGATCTTCCAACCCAGGGATCAAACCTGTGTCTCCTGAGTCATCGTTCACCCAATACTATTTCCTTGAGGGCCATGGTTTACCACTGGAGGCAGCTGCTTGAGATGGTGATGACAGTTGGAGAAAACAGCAAGATAAACAAAAATTTAAAGGAAAAGTTGGAGAATGAGAAGGGAAACTAGAAGGGAAACTAGAAGGGAAACTAGAAGCCCAGGGACATGCCTGAGAAAGACCTGAGAAAAATAACAATTCTCATCTCTGGCTGAAGTTGAAACTCCACAGAAGCAGGGAGTGAAGTAAACACAAACTTGGACATTGCCTGTTGGAGGACTGCGGACAATCTCCCCAGCAGTCACAGAGCCCCTGGCGTGGACTGGGAGATCGATTAGTTTCAGGCACTTGGGAATTTATGTCAGATCCATTACTAATTATTAAACTCACTGAACAGAGCCTTTAGTGACTACACATGACAATAAGTCCAGACTCCATAGAATTAATTCAGTTAATTCAATAAACAAACCAATAGGAACAATAACGGCAACAGCAACAACCAGCAACACCAACAAACTCTGGCAAAGGGGGAGGTACTTGTTTTTCAGAATTACTACATTTTCTTAAATCGAAATATAGTTGATTTATATAATGTTTTGGTAGTTTCAGGTGTCCAGCGAAGTGATTCAGTTCTATCTATATATTCTTCTCCAGATTATTTCATTGTAGGTTATTACCGTATGTTGACTAGAGCTCCCTATCTTATTTTGCTATCCTGAGGGAGGGAGGCAGATGAACAGAATGTGCAGGATGGGACTGTCTGAGCTGAGGGATGACAATGTCCTGTTCCTTGACCTGGTTGGTATTTTTTAATACCTTGTCTATCTGATTTTATGTGTTTTTCTGCATGTTACATTTTACAATTATTGGAAAAACCCTGCCTACAACTCTGATCTTGCCTCTTCTGAGCCCACCTCTCTCCCCTCTGCCAGAGGAATGTCTTTTCTATCCTCATTTTCTCCAGGCTCTTAAGGCCTACTTACAACAAAAATTGTCCCTGGCCCCCACTCTGCCCCCAGTGACCAGTGATATCCAAGTTAGCAAATCAAAGGAACTTGTCTCCTCCATGGAGGAGTCTTTGCTTTCGACCTTGCAGTTCTTTTCCCCTCAGCTTCCCCAGACCCTTCCCCCTCACCTGGTTCTGTCCTCTCTTCCTGTGACTTTCCTGTTCCTGAAACACTGACGCTCCCCAGGGTCCCTTCCCATGGTCTCACCCATGCCCTTGCCCACCTCTCTGCTAACAGCCCCCCAAAGTATAGTGTCCCTTCCAGACTCTGGCGCAGGTCTGCATGAAGCTTCCTGCTTCATCTCCATCTTCATCTGAATGTTCGGTATCATCTGAATTTCAAACAACAGGCCTCAAAATGAAGTCATTCTCTTCCTTGCTCCAACCTGATTCCTAAATTTTCTATCTCTGTAAAGGCAATCACTTCCAAGTTGACATCTTAAGCTAGAAATGTGGATGTGTTGTTCTCTTTAACCTGAGTACCAAGAGCTACGATTATTATGTTCACATTGTGCTAGGCACTTGCTACTTATGCCTCGCCCCTTCTTCCAGATTCCTATTTTGAAAATCTCATGCCCTGAGTGGTATGTTAGGAGACGGAAACTTTGGGAGGTGATTAACTCAAGAGGGCAGAGCCTTTGTGAATGGGGTTAGTGTCTTTATAAAAAGAGACCTCAGAAAGCTTCCTGGTATTTTCGCCTTTGTGAGGATGGGGGCCTCCTCACCAGATATTTAATCTGCTGATGCCTTGGTCTTGGACCTCCCAGCTTCCAGAACTGTGAGAAATACATTTCTGTTTATAAGCCACCCAGTTCGAGATATTGGGTTGGCCAAAAAGTTTGTTTGAGTTTTCCTGCAAGATTTTATGGGAAAAGCCTGAATGAACTTTTTGGCCAACACAATATTTTGTTACAGCAGCCTGAGTGAATTAAGACAGTTTTTTAAGAAACATATAGTACATACATCGTTTACATATATTACAGAGGAAGTCGTGAAAATATTCTCAGGCAGGGCAGCTCTTACTCTTCTCCTTGACTCCTGCCAATCCCACTGCAGGGGGGCCTCTAATTAGTATTAATACTGTCACCCTGCATCAGTTCCCATTGCCTATAACCTGGTTCTGACCATCAGATTAACCTAACTGGTGTCTCAGCCACACACAAGTCTCTTCCCATTTCTGTTCACCTTTAAGTAGTAGAGTACTTTAATACTTTGACCATATAAATTTTGGTCATTTCCTTCTTGAACATCTGATGAGCACCCATGGAGGCCACATGGTCTAACACCAGCCTCCCCCACTCCCTTCACCCCCCAACTCCACATCCTCTCTACCCAGAGCACACCGGCTCTTTCAGGCCCCAGGCCAGGGCATAGGCAGTTCTCTTTGTTTGAGATGCTCTGTTCACAACCTTCCCTGTTTATCTGGGAAATCCTTGCCTACCCTTAAGCGACACCTGATGTTCTCTGAACATCTGTGACACAGAATAGTGTGTTATTCCGTCTTGAATTGGCTTCCTCTCTGCTGCTGCTGCTGCTGCTAAGTTGCTCAGTCGTGTCCGACTCTGTGCGACCCCATAGACGGCAGCCCACCAGGCTCCCCCGTCCCTGGGATTCTCCAGGCAAGAACACTGGAGTGGGTTGCCATTTCCTTCTCCAATGCATGAAAGTGAAAAGTGAAAGTGAAGTCTCTCTGTCGGGTCTGACTCTTCGCGACCCCGTGGACTGCAGCCCACCAGGCTCCTCCATCCATGGGATTTTCCAGGCAAGGCTCCCTCCCTAGTGGTGGCCATATCTAGAGGCCAGTTAACAATCGTGCTGAGTAAATAGGTGTCTCTGGAAATTCTTACTGAAGTTCTAGCACTGGACAGATAACCTGGTCAGTGCTTGAACAATCTGTATTACTGGAGGTGGAGATGGTGAGGAGACATCTCACAGGTATCTTAGTCTTATCTTCCATTAGTTACCACCACTTCCCCACAATTTATTAACCCTAACAGCCCAATCCGTCTTTCCTTTGTCTATTCACTTCTCCACAATTTATCATCCTTTTAAAAAAGGTATATAAGCCTCTGAGTCTTACTGCTTCATTGGGATTTTTACTTTCTTTCTGTGAAATTTATGTGTACAGAAAATTAAAAATATCAATAACATTTGTATGCCTTTTCTCCTATTTAATTTCCCATTTGTTAGTTTAATTCAGAGACCTCAGGAGCTGAATCTAAGAGAGTAGAGGGAAAGATTTTCTCTCCCCGACACTTATAACCTGTGAGATGAGCATGACTGTGATAAATACACAGATGATGAAACAGGATCAGGGAGGTTACAATAACTTGTGGAAGACTCAAGGCAACTCAGGCTTGAGTCAAACCCTTTTACCTTCCTTGTTCCTTTCTTTGCTATTGCTTAAACATTTGTTTTGCTTGTGTATTGAAGCTGAAGCCTATGGGATTTCTGACATTTGTTCACATGGGCTTCCCAGGTTGAGTGTCAGCTGAGGAAAGGAAGCATACTTGGGAAAATCCCTGAAAAATCCCTGTCCCAGGCCCAGTTAGAAAGCCTGGTATTTTCTGGTGACTGTCTCCTGTGGCATATAGACCTGGGCTAAGCAGCATGACTCACTCAGTGAGTTTTGGTTGATGACATAAGACAGTTTGCAAAATCCAGCTGTGTGGGGCAGGTACCCAGTCCTGATCTGACAGAGGATTTAACACCTGGTTTAAGAAAAAGAAACTCTGATTTGAATAGACATTTCTTCAAAGAGGACATACAGATGACCAACAGGCACACAAAAAAGACATTCAACACCGCTAGTTATTAGAGAAATGCAGGTCAAAACTGTGATGTGATATCACCTCACACCAGTCAGAATGGTGGTCAGCAAAAAATCCACAAACAGCAAATGCTGGAGGGGGTGTGGAGAGAAGGGAACCCTCCTACAGCGTTGGTGGAAATGTTAATTGGTACAGCCACTATGGAGAACAGTATGGAGGTTCCTTAAAAAACTAAAAATAGAGCTACCATATGACCCTGCAATCTCACTCCTGGGCATATATTCAAACAAAAACATGATCCGAAAGTATCCATGCACCCCAGTGTTCATTGCAGCACAATTTACAACAGCCAAGAAATGGAAGCAACCTAAATGTCCACTGACAGAGGGATAGATAAAGAAGATGTGGTACATATACACAATGGAGTAATACTTAGCCATTAAAAAGAATGAAATAATGCCGTTTGCAGCAATATGGATGAAGCTAGAGAGTGCCATTCTGAGTGAAGTAAGTCAGGCAGAGAAGGAGAAATATTGTATGACATCCCTTATATGTGGAATCTAAAAAGAAATGATACAAATGAACTTAGTTACAAAACACAGAGACTCACAGATTTAGAAAATGAGCTTATGGTTGTTGGGGGAAGGTATAGTTAGGGAATTTGGGAAGGTCAAGTCACACTGCTATATTTAAAATGGATAACCAACAAGGACTGGAACTGCTCAATGCTATGTGCCAGCTTGGGTGGGAGAGGGAGAATGGATACATGTATATGTATCCATATACATGTGTATGTATCCATATACATGTATATGTGTCCATATACATATGTATATGTATATACATATGTATATGTGTATCCATATACATATGTATACATATGGATATATGTATATACATATACATATAGATATATGTATATGAGTCCCTTCGCTGTTTACCTGAAACTGCCACAACCTGGTTAATTTACTACATCCCAATACAAAATAAAAAGTTTGAAGTTTGGTGGGAAAAAAAGAATACACATGTATGCTTAAAGAAGGGAGAGAGGAAGGGACTCTGAGGTGCTGACTATGTTCAGGATCTGGATTCTTCCCCATTCTTCCCTGCTCACCAGTTCTTTGGGAAACTGTCTGTAGGTAAATACTATATCCCTGCCCTAAACAGAGCAGGAGAGGACACTCTTGTTTTCAAATGACAGGGCAGGTCAGGGACCAAAACAAGTTCAGTTAAGAGACTTTTCAGGTTTGTCAACCCAAGAAGGAAAGAATAATAGGCTTAAAGAGAACCATTAAGAACCTTATTGCATTACAATAATCCATTTTCTTTAGTGAAGAAACTTGCCAGAAAGGCCAGGAAAGAACATTACTTACTCGGTCTTAAACGTGAAACAAAAGACCTGCTCACCTGAAAGGCACTGTTGCTGCCACCCTGGGTGGGGAGGGCCGCCACCCTCTGCAGCTCCACAGAGCTTTTGCTGATCATGGGTTTGCGCTCTGGAGTCTTTTCAGATGTCTGGGCTGGGGAGCCGCTGTATCTGTGAAATCAAGCACAGCCTCTGCGGAAGTCAGAATGCCACCTGCTGTCATAGGCACCAGGCCATCGATTCACTTGGGGAACTTTGATCTAAATCTCCTGGTTGGGGTGGGGCAGGAGTGGCGAGGGGTGGGGTGGACGCTTTCAGGTCAGGTCCACCTACCTCATTAATCCTTCTCATTATCCCCATTCCTGCCGGTCCATTTTCACTCGGGGAAGAAGACTCCTGTGCTGCTCAAAACAGAAAAGGACATTTTTTTCTCTACAGTCTTGAGTGAAAGAATCCAATTCCTGTGCCAGTGTTGGGCACTGGGGGTGGTGAGTGGCAGGAAAAATAAGGGCTGGCTATTACCGAGTGACCAGGATTCTGTGCTAGGTCTGTGTTCTACACATTTCAGATGGTGGTCTTGATTTATTTTGAAACAAGGGAAAACTGAGGTGTCCATGAACATCACCTCAGTTAATCGCAGAGTAACAAAAGTTAATGGTTTGCTCAGGGCCACTTGGCTAATGAATGGACAGTGAAAAGTAAATTCAGGTCTGGTGGATTCCAAAGCCTTCTTACTCTATCCCTGCCAGCAAACAGGGTTGCTTCAAAAAATCCAACTCCCAGAGGGACTTCCCTGGTGGTCTAGTGTTTAAGACTTCTAAGACTTTAAAAATGGTCCAGATCAAAATATCTTAAAAATAAATCCAACTCTTAGAAATGGAAAGATGTATCAGGTAAATGAAAAGCGACCAACTTAAAAGATTCTTTCCTCTATGAAATTTTTAGCTGTGGGATTTTTTTTTTGTTTTCAAAACCGCAATTTCTCCTAGTACATTTAAAATGAACTGTCGTGCATCTATTAATTATTATAATTGTGAGGTCTGTATGGAAATGTGAAAAATGTTCATGTTAAGTGAAAAACTAAAATGTATAAATTGAATGCTGTGTACAGTAGACAAAAAATGGAAGAAGATATCAAATTCTACTAGTGTTTATTTCTGGGTTGTGTTTTTTTCTTTAAATCCTCTGCATGTTTTATTTTATTTAGTTACTGGGATTGCGCTGGGTCTACATTGCTGCTTTCCGATTTTCTCTAATTGTGGTGAATGGGGGATACTCTTCCTTGTGGTGCATGGGCCTCTCATTGCGGTGGCTTCTCTTGTTGCAGAGCGCAGGCTCTTGGTGTGTGGGCTTCAGTAATTGCAGCCCATGGGCTCAGTAGTTGCGGCTCCCAGGCTCTGGAGTTCAGTCTAAGTAGGTATGGTGCACGGGCTTAGTTGTTCCAGGGCACGTGGGGTCTTCCTGGACCAGGGATCGAACATGTGACTCCTACATTGGCAGGCAGACTCTTATCCACTGTACCACCACTACCAGGGAAGTCCTGGGTTGTGGTTTTATGGGTGGTTGCTATTTTCTCTTTCATCCTTTGCTAAATTTTCTATAAAGAGTGTGATTTACTATCATTATCATCATACTGAATATATGTATACACACAAATGTGTATATATGAACATATATACATGTATACATGTATACATATATACAATATGATGATCTGAACATATATACACACATGTGTGTGCCTGTGTGTATGTTAAGAGCTCATTGGACCTATACTGCCTGGGTTCAAATCCTGGCTCTGCTACTCACTATAGTGAACTACAACTCAGCTCAAGATCTAAACCCAGGCTTCTGCCTGTCCTTAGGCAGCCCCAGAGCTAAGAATGGTTTCTAGATCTTAAAACAGTTGAAAAAATGGAAAGGATGAATATTTCATGACATACATAGACTATATGAAATTCAAATCCCAGTGTCCATAAATAAAATTTTGTTTGCACACAAACATGCCCATTCATTTATGTATTGTCTATGGCTGCTCAAGACTCAATCTAGTTTATAGTTGGAGAGGATCCTTATTCTCCAAAGAAAAAGAAAAACCTTCATTCTTCTGTTTATGGTTGTAATTGCAGAAATGTGATTCAAATGTCTTGACATTCTTGCGGGTATTGTTATATGAACCTTTTAAAAGGCAACAACCCAGTATTTTCTCTGCCCCTAGGCTGTAGACAGCATGTTTGAAAAGATACAAGCATATTTGAGAGCAGGCCACAGTACAAGCAAGATCACACTACAGTGCTGACTGAAAGACACAATAAACTGCTCATTTCATTCTAAGGCAATACCAGCTAAAAGGAAAACTTGAGAGCTACTTAGGGCAAATTGCATGTACAAGTAGGATGCTAAACTGCAAAAATAGATAGTCACTTCCAGAGAAGTTTTAACTTAAAATGCTATCTATCTGAAACTTTTGGTTAAGAGCTTTTAGAAGTAATGAAAATTCTGACTTTCTTGGCAGCACAAGAATTACCTTGGGACTAATCATGGGACTATCACTTGATGGTACCTTGGTAGAAGCTATGGCTCATTTTAAACAATTTGGATATAGACATTCTGATGAGAAAATGAGGTGAAAGACCCTTGCAACTTTCCAAGACTGCATATTAAATCATTCCTCAGTTACACAGAATCATTATTTGGAAGGAATAATTTGTGCCAAGGCCTGGGAAACGGTCTCTTAACTCCCTGCATCAACTATTTTCATTGCAGGGTTCCTCAAACTCAATTTTAAACTTTGAAACCACTGCATAGCAATCAAATCACTAGACTTTTTAATCAAGGGATCTATGTTCTATTCCATTCCATAAAAGCTGGCTTTGAGACCAAAAACCATGGACTGTATATACAAACTCAAATATTAAAGAAAAACAAAAAACCTCCCAACCCCCTTCAAATTTATTAAAAATATGCAAGTAAAAAATTATAAACATATGATAGTAGATCTTGATTCAAATATGTAGTTCTATAGGAAGGTCATTCTTTTCCTTTTGGTGACATATTTCCAAAAAGAGTAAAATGAATGTAAAAAAATTGTCCACAACATTTCTCCCATGTTGAGAATAATGTATTACATGTTTCAGCATGATTTTTATCTGCTCCTGCTGTCATCCCTGGAAGGACATTTCACATACTACAGACTGACTTTTTTTTTAAAAAGACATCTTGAAGTAGTTTAGTAAATTAAAAATGTAATCCTGTGGTGGCTATAAACCTTAATCTAACCAATTTGAATTTTTGAGTTGGGTAGTTAGATTAAGGGAGAATCCAAGAGTGAGGGGAAAAAAAAGCAATAATGTGTGTTTGAAATAGAAAATACTTTGAGATGTTTCTCCAACAAAATCACCTTTAGTTGAAGATTTTGCTTTTCAACACCCCCGCTATAGAGCTGATACTAGGAAAGGGCAGGTGTAGAATCTGCTGCCTGGATAATGCCTACCCATGATTTATGATTACTTGGCCTTCTGGATCACTTAAGTTATAATCCTTAGACAGATGATCTTGGTGCAAGGGTGGACCAGTAAAGCAAAAGGGAAGCGAACTAGCATCTATTGATCATTGCCATGCCCGGTTTAGGTACTTACAGTGTTTCCATTTCATCTTTGCAACAATCCTACAAATGAGGTGTTAATAGCCCCATTTCACAGATGAAACACTGGAGGCTCAGGGGTGGCAGTGACTTTTCCAAGAACGTAACTAGTAAGTGGCAACATTGTGATTTGAGCCCTAGCATCTGAAATGTAGACCTGTCAAGAGCTAAGTTCTGGAAGGAAATAAAGTCCAAGAGAAGCACAAATGAGTTAACACCCAAAAGTGTTCAGCCCATTAGTGGGAAAAGCAAACTACAAGCAAGATGAATGGGAAAAGCTTAGTAAAATGGAAAAACAAAGAGGTTGTCAGGACAGCAGAGTTTAATCCATCTGCATACTTCAAAATCCCCAAAAGATGTGCCAGCGCTTCACTGAGGCAATTTCTAAGAAGCCCCAGGAGTTGACCTGTCATATCTGATTCCACTGGAAGTATATGCTTGGACCTGCCAGTGACAGGAGGGCAGGGATGGTACCCACCTTAGTCTCTGTATTTAGCATCACTTAGAGCAGAGATCTATGTTCGTTTCCAAGGCAAACCATTCAATATCACAGTAATCCAAACCTATGCCCCAACCAGTAATGCTGAAGCAGCTGAAGTTGAACACTTCTATGAAGACCTATAAGACCTTTTAGAACTAACACCCCAAAAAGATGTCCTTTTCATTATAGGGGACTGGAATGCAAAAGTAAGAAGTCAAGAAACACCTGGAGTAACAGGCAAATTTGGCCTTGGAGTACGGAACGAAGCAGGGCAAAGGCTAATAGAGTTTTGCCAAGAGAACACACTGGTCATAGCAAACACCCTCTTCCAACAACACAACAGGAGACTCTACACATGGACATCACCAGATGGTCAACACTGAAATCAGATTGATTATATTCTTTTCAGCCAAAGATGGAGAAGCTCTATACAGTCAGCAAAAACAAGACTGGGAGCTGACTGTGGCTCAGATCATGAACTCCTTATTGCCAAATTCAGACTTAAACTGAAGAAGGTAGGAAAAACCACTAGACCATTCAGGTATGACCTAAATCAAATCCCTTATGACTATAAAGTGGAAGTGAGAAATAGATTTAAGGGACTAGATCTGATAGACAGAGAGCCTGATGAACTATGGACGGAGGTTCGTGACATTGTATAGGAGACAGGGATCAAGACCATCCCCATGGAAAAGAAATGCAAAAAGGCAAAATGGTTGTCTGAGGAGGCCTTACAAATAGCTGTGAAAAGAAGAGAAGTGAAAAGCAAAGGAGAAAAGGAAAGATATTCCCATTTGAATGCAGAGTTCCAAAGAATAACCAGGAGAGATAAGAAAGCCTTCCTCAGCAATCAGTGCAAAGAAATAGAGGAAAACAACAGAATGGGAAAGACTAGAGATATCTTCAAGAAAATTAGAGATACCAAGGGAACAATTCATGAAAAGATGGGTTATAAAGGACAGAAATGGTATGGAACTAACAGAAGCAGAAGATATTAAGAAGAGGTGGCCAGAATACACAGAAGAACTGTACAAAAAAGATCTTCACGGCCCAGATAAGCACAGTAGTGTGATCACTCACCTAGAGCCAGACATCCTGGAATGTGAAGTCAGGTGGGCCTTAGAAAGCATCACTATGAACAAAGGTAGTGGAGGTGATAGAATTCCAGTTAAGCTATTTCAAATCCTGTAAGATGATGCTGTGAAAGTGCTGCACTCAATATGCCAGCAAATTTGGAAAACTCAGCAGTGGCCACAGGACTGGAAAAGGTCAGTTTTCATTCCAAGCCCTTAATCGCTTCTCGGCCTTTTGGCTAAGATCAAGTGTAGTATCATTCCAAGCCCTTAGAAAGACAATCCCAAAGAATGTTCAAACTACCACACAATTGCACTCATCTCACACGCTAGTAAAGTAATGCTTAAAATTCTCCAAGCCAGGCTTCAGCAATATGTGAACCAGAAGTTCAAGCTGGTTTTAGAAAAACCAGAGGAACCAGAGTTCAAATTGCCAACATCTGCTGGATCATCAAAAAGGCAAGAGAGCTCCAGAAAAACATCTATTTCTGCTTTATTGACTATACCAAAGCCTTCGACTGTGTGGATCACAATAAACTGTGGAAAATTCTGAAAGAGATGGGAGTACCAGACCACCTGACCTGCCTCTTGAGAAACCTATATGCAGGTCAGGAAGCAACAGTTAGATCTGGACATGGAACAACAGACTGGTTCCAAATAGGAAAAGGAGTATGTCAAGGCTGTATATTGTCACCCTGCTTATTTAACTTATATGCAGAGTACATCATGAGAAACGCTGGGCTGGAAGAAGCACAAGCTGAAATCAAGATTGCTGGGAGAAATATCAATAACCTCAGATATGCAGATGACACCTTATGGCAGAGAGTGAAGAGGAACTAAAAAGCCTCTTGATGAAAGTGAAAACGGAGAGTGAAAAAGTTGGCTTAAAGCTCAACATTCAGGAAACTAAGATTATGGCATCTGGTCCCATCACTTCATGGCAAATAGATGGGGAGACAGTGGAAACAGTGTCAGACTTTGTTTTTTTGGGCTCCAAAATCACTGCAGATGGTGGCTGCAGCCATGAAATTAAAAGACGCTTACTCCTTGGAAGGAAAGTGATGACCAACCTAGATAGCATATTAAAAAGCAGAGACATCACTTTGCCAACAAAGGTCCATCTGGTCAAGGCTATGGTTTTTCCAGTGGTCATGTATGGATGTGAAATCTGGACTATGAAGAAAGCTGAGTGCCAAAAAATTGATGCTTTTGAACTGTGGTCTTGGAGAAGACTCTTCAGAGTCCCTTGGACTGCAAGGAGATCCAACCAGTCCATCCTAAAGGAGATGAGTCCTGGGTGTTCATTGGAAGGACTGATGCTGAAGCTGAAACTCCAGTACTTTGGCCACCTCATGCGAAGAGTTGACTCATTGGAAAAGACCCCGATGCTGGGAGGGGTTGGGGGCAGGAGGAGAAGGGGGCGACAGAGGATGAGATGGCTGGATGGCATCACCAACTCAACGGACACGGGTTTGAGTAAACTCCAGGAGTTGGTGATGGACAGGGAGGCCTGGCGTGCTGCGATTCATGGGATGGCAAAGAGTCGGACACGACTGAGCGGTTGAACTGAACTGAACTGAACTGAAGACTGAATAGCTTATCTATTGACCAAAGGAGGAAACTGGAAACCCCTGCATTCCCATTGTCCCAGGAATCTGTGTGAACTGTGTAATGACCTGTGGGGGGGTTAGCTCCCATGGCTGGCCCTGCCCAAGAGTCAGCACTGGGAGGAGGGTGAAGTAAGCAGAATCGAGGGTGCACATTTTCAGGGGCCACTCACTCTCAGTGAGTACAGGGTCAGAGTCTTCTTAAATTTTGTACCCCAGACCCCTCACCCAGATCACCCTGCTCCTGGTCCTGCCGTGAACAAGCCCTGAGACTGTTTTGGATCAGTGCAGGTAGCAGTTAAGCATGTAGGCTCTGGGCTCAGTCTAGTTGCCAGCCCAGGCTCTGCTTCTTACTTACGCTAACTAGCTGGAACCTCAGGCAAGTTACTCACCAGAAACTCTCTAAACATCTGTTGTTACCTGTAAAATGAGGTTCGGAGTCATGCCTACCTTCTAACAGGCCTACTGGGAGAGTTTGATGGGTACGACATGGAAAGTGTCTGGTGCATTGTAGGAAGAAGGCACACACTCAAGATTCCAGGGCAAATCTGCCAGCAGCTGCCCCAAAAGGCAACCCAGGGGAAACACTCTCTGTTCCTTTTCAATGCATGAGAAAGCAAGACACAGTTTGCGAGGCCACGGTAGGTGGTTTTGGGTGGTCAGCAAAATAAGGCTGCTACTAGGAAAAAATATTGCCATCTGTGGAGAAGAGACCACCCAAATGTGTTTTCTTCACCATTTTGCAACTGTGATGGCAAGAAGTATGAATGGATGCTAAAGTTAGTGGCTGGCAGAATTTGATGAGAAGGACAATTATGTGTTTCTTAGTGTCTCCCCAGAAAGTACATATTAATCAAAGAAAAAGTAAGAGAAACTTTACAGTGGGGAAATCTGGAGGACACCACCTTACCAAATAAGTCACCAGAAATGGGGGAAAGTGACATTCTGTGCCTCCTGATATGAGCATTGAGCGGGACACCCCATCACTTTTGTGGAATTATTGTCCCAAATGCATAACCTGAGTCTAATTAGGGCCAATTGGGGGATGTTTTACAAAATAACTGGACTATATTTCTCAAAATTGTTATGGTTGTAGAAAACAAAGAAGACAGAGAGTCCACCCCAGATTACAGAATACCAAACATATCTGACAGATAAATGCAGCACATCATCCTGGAAGGAGTCCTGTACCAAGGGGAAGGTTTGTTATAAAGACCAACATAGGAACAATGGAGCTCATTTGAATTTTGGTTATAGTAAGGTATAATCTTAAATTTCCTCATATTGATAATGATACTGTGGTTATGTTAGAGAATGACCTCAGGAAATAGACTTTGGAATATGGAGGAATAAAGGGGTATGATGTCTATAATTTATTCCTAAGTGGTTCAGAGCAAAACAACACACAAATGTATATGAGAGCTATTGAGGTGTTATATAAAGCTAATGAGGTGTTATCAAATAAAAAAGATACAAAAAGATGTTTTGTGAATTATTCATATGTGCTAACTATAAATTTAACCTCTGTGTCATGTATGTGGACAGGGAAATTAATTTGTATATACATGTTTCCCTTTTACTTTTTTATTTTGCACAGTAAAAGCAACAACAATCAATACCATACTGTTTTTCTTCACATCTGTATGATTTTAAGAAATTGCTTTTTGTCCTGGAGAAATAGCTTATAGATGAAACAAATAGTAACAAATTGTGAAATCTGTGAACCTCAGAAGTCAATAGTGTGAAACCTACCCTCGGGGGCAGGGAGGAAAACAAGTGTCCTGAGAGAAGAGGCAGGCATAAGGACAGCAAGCTGGGGAAATGAACGTTTCCAATGCCACTGACTCAGAACACACAGTAGTTACACTTTCCCTCCTTCACTTGAAAGGATTCTTTTAGGTCTGTAGTCTGAAGAATGACTTCAAATGACACAGGAGTTGCTTTGAGGAAACATACAACAAGAACGTTTCCAGAACAATAAGAATCACTCTAAAGGCCTAGGTCCCAGAAAGAACCCACAGTAGAAAGCAAAGTCAGACAGCTGATGTCTTGCTGCTTCAGCCACCATTTGAGGGAGAGTTCAAATCAGCATATATATGGTGTCCTTACAAACTCTGTAGGGTCACTTTTCTGACCAGATGGTGACAGCTTATGTCCTGAAGAAGCACAGACAGAGATTTCCAGAGTTAAATAAGCTGGAAAATGAATTGGCTTCATAGCTTCCTTTTCTTCTAGTCTAACAACAGCTTTCCCCTCGTGGCTCCCCACCCTCTGTTCCTGCAGGTACTTATTGCTTTATGCTTCAGGCAATGAAGAGGTGAACTTTGAAGATCAAGGGCTGGGCAGTCCTGAGGGCAGGACATCTGGAGGCCCAGGAGCTACATACACTGTGTTCTCATAACGGCTGGGCCCGCCTTCGATCCTGAGAACCTATCCCTGAGGTCAGTAAAGCTCCTTTGCAAGCCTGGTGACCACTCGCTGTTCCACGGGGACACCATGGCAGCCTGAGGTTTTCGGTGTTGCACGGGTCTGAAATACCCGTGAGTTTAGAAAACAAAACCACAGTTCTTCCTGGCTGGGCTGGTCCCCCATCCCAGTCTCAGCAGGACAATGCTGCGACTGCGGGCTCCCGCCGAGCTCTGAGACCCTAAGGAGGGTCAGGCGCTGGCACCAGCATGGAGCTAGGGCACGTGCAGTGGGAGCCCTGGGCTCCCACCCCTCCTCTCCCTGATGGGACTGAAGGCCTCCTTCAGGCAGAGCTGCTTGGTCTTTGTGAGGTTAACCTTGCAGATGGTGGGTGAACGGGGAGTCCAGTTTCCTGGTGGACCACGGCTTCTCCTTCCTCCCCCTGACATTCTGTGAAGCCTATGGCTTCTTGAAAGTGAGAGCTAATGTCAGACTTGGGACTGTCTTCTGCAGGGACCCGTTTGTCGTGTAGACGGGCTGGGCAGGCCTCGGACATCTGTAGGAGACATTCAGCGGGGCTGTGAAATGCAGATTGGTGAGGATCACACACTTGGATGCATGGTAGGCATTTCCAAGGTTGAGGAACAGAAGGACTGTAACGGGGCTGCCTTGTTCAAAAGCTGGCCGATAGCTGATATGAGCACTGGTTCCCACTCTGTCTATTGAGGGCTCTCTTAGCTTCAACCTTGTCTTGTGAAATGAGTGTTATGTCCATGCAATGCTCAGGATATTTCAATTACAAGGTCTCATATCCCCCTTTGAGAAAGTAGACCTGTGGGACTGGGGCCAGCAGACAACCAGGTGTCACCAGAACACACAGTGCAACCCCCTCCCCCCCAAACTCCCACCCTGGCCTGGCTGCTTCCTACCCCAGAAACTCATGTTTATTTGGCTGTGCCACACGGCTTTGCAGGATCTTAGTTCCTTGATCAGGGATTGAACCTACATCCTCAGCAGTGAAAACATGCAGTCCTAACAACTGGACATCCAGAGAACTCCTCAGAAACCCTAATTTATATTTTTTATGTCTCTGAGGCTATGGTTTTTCCAGTGGTCATGTATGGATGTGAGAGTTGGACTATAAAGAAAGTTGAGTGCCAAAGAATTGATGCTTTTGAACTGTGGTGTTGGAGAAGACTCTTGAGAGTCCCTTGGACTGCAAGGAGATCCAACCAGTCCAGCCTAAAGGAGATCAGTCTTGGGTGGTCATTGGAAGGACTGATGTTGAAGTTGACACTCCAATACTTTGGCCACCTGATGCAAATAGCTGACTCATTTGAAAAGACGCTGATGCTGGGAAAGATTGAGGGCAGAAGGAGAAGGGGATAACCGAGGATGAGATGAATGGATGGCATCACCGACTCAATGGACATGGGTTTGGGTGGACTCTGGGAGTTGGTGATGGACAGGGAGGCCTGGCGAGCTGCGGTTCATGAGGTCACAAAGAGTCAGACATGACTGAGTGACTGAATGAATGAAACTATGTTACCCCATGTATTTTTCCCCATCTGGTTAAACACAGATTCCATACATATTTTACTATTTACGTTCAGAGTTGGGATGGACGTATTAATAACAACAAAGATTCTGCTACTTAAAAAGGTTAAGGTTTTTGGAACAGGGGTTTCCTCTTACATAATATATCCTTGAACCAGTAAAACTTGTCATTTCTAGGTCAAGTTATGTGACTTAAAATAATAGAGATGCCCCAAGTAATTGTCAGTGATATTGAATTTTAAAAATTTGAGGATGTACCCCCAAAGTTGTAAGTGGCCCTTAAAAGTTGCTCTAATTCTAAAAGTAATTGTTTAAAACACACCTTGAGCTCATATTTTCAGCCTCATCCATCATTACCCGGTTATTTCACATTTTGGCAGAAGCCTGAGATAGTGTCAGGGCTCTGACAGCAGTTGGTAGAACATCTGGAAGTTGCAGCATTATTTGGGAACACAGGGAAATATTGGTATTTAAGTCTGTTCAATCTACTGTGCAGGAAAGGACAATGTCCTCCATGTGTAGTGTAACAATCACAAACACAGAAAACTATGTAAAAGTAAGCAAGAAAACCTCTGTTTCTGAGTTTTTTTTGTTAACTTTAGTTTCTTACTTACCAATTGCTTTATTAGCATTCATTAGCCTGATTTAACAGTCATCAAAACCAGTCATTCTGGGTAGCTTTCACTCATTCACTCAATACAAATTTTAATTATGAAGAGAAAAAAAAAGAAATCTTATTCTCAGTGTCTCTAGTGAGAATTGCAGGTAATGAGCTACTGTTCATCACTGCTCTGCCAGTGGAGGAACCCGGGAGATTGCCTGGCTCTTGCCTGCCTCATTTTGTTCTACTCTCATCCTTGCTCACAAATCTTCCAGGGCCTTGCGGCTCTGTTCTGGCTTTGGAGCATTTTCCACTTGAACTTGGAGCCTGGACTGCTTCATTCTCACAGTTCGACTCTCAGCTCCTCAGGCGAGCTGCCTGGGACCATCCAGTCTTCTTGAAGGCGCTGACTGTATTGGGTATCTCAAGGCATAGGGCCTGGCCTGGAGGGTGTGCAGAGGCACAGAGCTATATGGGGGCTCTGAAGGCTTATAAATAGCATCCCCCTGAAAAGAACCAGACAGATGCACCTGTGACTTCTAGAAACAAGGACATTTTTAAACCTGAGGTTGCATCTAAACGTGATCTGAAAAGGGCTTCAAAAGTAATCAAAGTTAAGACGATTCTAACATCCAAAAGACAATGTTTACTACAGTGGAAACATATCAAGTCTACAAAAATTAATGAGACCATAACCATTCTTAAAAAAGAAAACTCTAGAAAAATCCCCTCATGCTTATCACCAGTAGGCAAATTTAACTCCTTACTGTGAAAGTTATGGAGAAAAGTAAGCATTTGTATCATCCAATAGGAACAGGATTTCAAGGTAACGAAATAGCCCCAGTTGATGAGAAGCAACATTTTATACAATGCAAGTATAAAAGGAATGACAGGATTTGAAAAGCCTTATTCGGAGACTTCTTGAGCAAAGACGATCAGTTGGTCTTAAATAAGTAAGTGGACAGTAGGTGGGATGCTGGATACTCTATGGAGCCACGTTTGTGGGACACAAGTGACACGCTGGCATGGGGCCCAGTGAAGCAGCAGAATAGAGATCAGGCCAATCGCAAGTGGGTCCATCAGATATTATGAGCTTCTACAGTGGGACAACGTGAAGTATACAACACTTCTGCTTTTGCATATGGATGTCTTGGTGTCTTTTTTCTTAAAAGCTCTAAAGTGAGATTGTTGTTTAGTCACTAAAACAGAAACCGACTCTTCTGCCACCCCACGGACTGTGGCCTGCCAGACTCGTCTGTCCATGGGATTTCCCTGGCGAGAATACTGCAGTGCGTTGCCATTCCCCACTCCAGGGGATCTTCCCCACCCAGGGATTGAACCTGTGTCTCCTGCATTGGGAGGCAGAGTCTTCACCATGGAGCCACCTGGGAAGCCCTGAAGTTAGATTACCTGGTTCGAACCCAAATTTCCCTCTTCAAGGCTGAGTTCTTAGCAGAGTATGCTGTCTCTCAGAGCCTCAGTTTCCTACACCTCTTTGGGTTTTTTTGAGGACCTAATAAGAATATTTGTGAAATTGTTGGACCAGAGCCTGACACTTTCAAGACTCAATAAATTAGCTATTAATGTTTTATTTGCTGTATATGTCTGTATATAATCTCCCCTCTCCTGCCCTCATCCCAGTCCAGTCCATGAGATTCTAGACTTCCAGTTGGGTAACTTTAGAACCCATTAAAGTGTCAGGACCCAAGTTCCAGACTTTTCCATTAATAACCTCCTTGTAGAACCCGAGTGAGTCAGTTGCTCAAAGACTCTGACCTTCAATTTCCTCACTGTGAGCCTGGGAAGAGAGGTGGGCAGGGTGAAGGGGACCTTAACTGTGTGCCATGTGGGGAAGAAAGATGACACAAAACAGGATATTAAGATGTTCTTCAGCACGATTGTGTTTTAAAACCTAGGACACATGCATGTCAGATAAAAGTGATGTTTCCCAGTCAGTGGGCAGGACACTGGTCTTATTTTTCTTAACATCTTCTAAAATAAAACTGAGGGCTGCCCTGATTCTACTCCTTTCAGGATTTAGTGAACAAATATTTGTTCACTAAATCTTTTAAATCTGCTATGATCATAATTCTTGTTCCAGAATAAAAATTCCATAGCACTGTCACTTAACAAAACAGTAAAGTGTACTTATTGACCACGCTAATCACCTGCTTGCCTGATAGATCATAAGCTCTGTTATAGCAGAGACCTTAGTTTTTGTTCATTGATGCAAGTCCAGGACCTATAACAGTGACTCACATATAGTAAATATTTGATAAATATTAGTTTAATTGTTCGAAATTCCTTACAAAGTTATCAGCATGGATATCAAATGTTTCTGTAAAATATGGGGCTCAGGTCCTGTGAAAAGGCTGCATTTACTTGTCTCCATTCAAGGTTGATTTGAGTCAGGGAAACGTCAAAATTGAGTACGGACTTTGTAAATATGGGCGGTGTGTGTCACTTGCCAGAGCAGACTGGTTTTCCCCATAACTCTCCCAGTACAGGGTAGTCACAGGAAGTAAGTAGGAATTCACATTCCAATCCCCGCCTCTCTTTGTTCCTCCTAAATGAGGGCAGCTGATTACAAAGGAGCCTGTCAGTGCTGAGGTCTCCGTGTTCCAGAGTTGGGTAAGGAGGTGATCAGGGAGTGGAGACTGAATACTTACAGCCTTGGCAGACAGCAGAGACAGGGCAATGGGTGCCCCTGGTAGAATTGCTTTGTCCCCACAGTGAACCATGGTGGAACACCTTCCCTGTCCAGGCCTATAGAGTCACAACGACCTCAGAAGTTAAACACCATGCCCCAGGTCACAGAGCTAGAATCTGCTGGAGCCAGACAAATCAATCTAGGCTGTCTGCCTTGAAGACTTGAGTTTTCTCTGCCGTTCCTCTTCTGCTTTTGGTATCTCCACTTCCTAAACATTTATTGAGAGCCAGTCATGAACCAGATACTATTCTAGACATTTAGGGGCTATCAGTGAACAAAACAAAGGTCAGTGTCTTAATCTGTGGGGCATGAAAGCAAGAGAAGGACCCAGAGACCAAGCCAAGAATTTTGCCTTGAGCTCTTGCCTTAGGGGCAGAGACAGAAGCCTACTTCTGTAAAGGCGCTCTTTGCTTCCCCCCCATCCAATCTGAATATTCTGCACATAATCTGGATGTGAAAGTTAGACTGGAAAGAAGACTGAGCACCGAAGAATTGATACTTTTGAATTGTGGTGTTGGAGAAGACTCTTGAGAAGACTCCTTGGACTGCAAGGAGATCAAACTAGTCAATCCTAAAGGAAATTAGTCCTGAATATTCATTGGGATGACTGTTGCTGAAGCTGAAGTGCCAATACTTTGGCCACCTGATATGAAGAGCCGACTCACTGGAAAAGAGGGCAAGAGGAGTAGCGGGCAACAGAGGATGAGATGGTTAGATGGCATCATCAACCCAGTGGACATGAATTTGAGCAAACTCTGAGAGATAGTGAGGACATGGATGCCTGGCGTGCTGCAGCTCACAGGATTGAAAAGAGTCAGACATGACTTAGGGACTAAACAACAATAACAATCTGGCCTCAGCATTAAAACTTCTCCAGATGGAGCCTTATTAGTCCTTGTAGCTCTGTGTAGGCTTTATCTCAATCCTTGATTCAAGAATGGTAATTTAAGCAAAAGTAAACAAGTGTTGGGTTTTTTAGTGGGGAGGTTTTGAAGTCTAGAGTTCCTTAAACAGGTAGCAAATAGGTAATAATAGAGGGCACTGGTTTACTTGAAAGTGCCTGTGGCATCACTACAGATCAGATTGGAAGAATAGTAATTAAATTTATGACAGTGATCGTCTCAGAGCAAGACAAGGAAGGCTGGGTCATGGCCATGGGGTCCCTTGACAACAGAGTTGGCCATCTGTGTGCATTATTTGGATTCTTTAACAAAGAAATGTTATAAAGCAAATTGGATTGAAAGTTGTCAGTTTTACCTGGTGGGAACATGGTTGTTTTTTATTCTACTCTTGCACTTTCTGGGTGGTGAGTATATAGGTTAGAACAAGGTGGTTGTGGTTAACAACCAGATTATCTGGGTTCATTTCTACCTCTGTCACTTATTGACTCAGCCCGTCTTTCTTTATTCATATGTTATAAAGATTGAGTGAATTGGTATGGAAAGCATTTCAACTAATTGTTGGCACATAATCAGAACTATCGTAAAAGCATTAACTGTACTGTTCTTATAGCTAAGAATATAGATATAAATAATTATGAATTGATCAATAAAAATGATACATAGGATTTTCTAAGTGCATCAAAAGTTTACAATCGTGATCAAAGAAGTTCTGCTAAGGCCCCATGACTCCTGTGAAGTGAGCCTGATAAGGCCCCATGACTCCTGTGAAGTGAGCCTGATAATATGGGGTGGATCAGGAGATCCAGATCATGAGTAAGAAGTGGAGACAAACTCTGAAGTGTGGGCATTTAGGCATTTGTTTGAGTCTACACAGTGACATCCAGTAAAAGACGACCTTTCCCTGTGGTTCCAAGAATTAGTAATTCATAAACAGGAAGCATTAATTCTAAGAACCAAGGTACAAGGCTGTTTTTTTACACTCTTCTGTACAATAAGGTTTTTTCTTTTTCTTAAAAAAAAAAATGTTTCCTGCTGCTCTTTCATCCATTTTCCAATTACAACCTCCATGTGCAGTGGATTAGCCTCACTGCAGATGTGGGTTATTTAAATGCATGTATATTTTTAAAGCTAAGTAATTATTTTCTTATCCTTTAATTAGCTTATAAACCAAACACATTTCTGCTCTCTTTGCTGACAGTAAACTGTCATATCTTACGTGTCTATTGCCTCTAAGTGAAATGACTTTACTCAACAAGTTTATTAATTTCTGACTTCATGTGTAAAATAGAAAATAACTCAAATTTTAGTCTCTAAAGGAAAAAAAAATTGTGAAGCCATGTGTGGCTGTTAGTGTAATGGACATCATCCTGGGCCCATATAGTTCTCCCTGTCTTTCTGCTGACCCCACCCAGGAAGGTGCCGTGCAGTGAATCACATCTCTGTTGTCAATGGCTTTGTAGATAAAAGATATTATTTATTAATCATCAGGACCAGGTGGCTTTTATGTTCTCTTAGTCCCTTAACAAGGATGAAGACCCTTGAGAACGTATTCCTGGCACCTAGACTAGTTACCCATTCAGTCATCCTGACTCAAGAACACACCCTGTTTCCAAGCCCTTACCCCCATTGTTGTCGTTTAGTCACTAAATCGTGTCTGACCCTTTGGTGACCCCACAGACTAGAGCATGCTCCTCTGTCCATGGTATTTCCCAGTCAAGAATACTGGAGCAGGTTGCCATTTCCTCCTCCTCCAGGGTATCTTCCTGACCCAAGGATTGAACCCGTATCTCCTGCATCTCCTGCACTGGCAGGTAGATTCATTACCACTAAGCCACCAGGGAAACCCACTTGCCCCCCTACCCGAGGTTAACTATAAAATTGTCTCAATAGCCCCTGGGGGTGTGGAGTGCATCTGTGAATGCTTCTAGGTCATGGTCCACCCAACCCCGCCCTGGGGGTTACCCTGTAATAAACTTATCACTGATTATATGGTTTCAAGATACCCTTCCAGTTAGGTGGGCTCTTTTCATTCTCTCCATCCTCCAACAATCCACATAGACCAACTCAAAATTCTCTTTGTTCATTTTATTTTTCTTCTCTGCTCACTGCCCTCTCAGATCTCCTCACTCTTTCCTTACAGTGTTCTATTCTTAAGCCCGAATTTCATTTCTCAAGAGACTTGAACTGTTTAAATAAATATCTAGGCTACTGGTTGTTTGTCACTGGTGGAAGCATTTCAGATGTGCAGGGCACTCAGTGCCAATCTGTGGACAATGACCTCAGATCTGAACAGACCTTTAACAAAAGAAATGGTTACACTCCTTAAATCCACTTCCTCTGCAGGTCACTTCTCCACATCTTAAGCCTGATCACACTATAGGAGCCTCATCCACTGAGGTCACCAGTGACTCCTTCTCACTGCAAATCCATAAGACCTGGGCAATCCTTAGTGTGATGCTGAATCTTGGCCCACTTTGGTTGCAGTTACCCTGCACTTCCGCTGCCCTTTCCTGGTCCTCCTCCTCCCTTGGCCACTCCCTCTTAGTTGCCTTAGTCACTTCTCTTCCTCCACCCACCCGTGGGGTGTTAGTGTCCCCAGGCCTTCTGCCACAGACGTATGATTTACTGATTTACAGACTTTCTCCGAATGGAATCTCTAGAAGTCATCCAAACATTCTGCATGCAAGTTGTGATATGGCGATTGATAGTAACACATACATATTTGGTCTTCCTTCCCCTTTCCTGGCACAGAGCTCCTGAAACTCTTGTAAATTCTTAAGCATGAAGAGCAATTTTTGTTCTATGGAGGCAACTTTGGGTGGGCTCCTGGATGGCTCCAGGATGGAGGCTGGTCACCAGCAAGATCAAGCCATGGAGACTCGGGATTTTTCTGATTAATCCAACCTGATAAAAGTACCGTGGGAACCTGTACTGATCAGAAGCACAGGTGACATCATGGACTTGTGATTGGCATCTGAAATGGGAGGGTGGGAGGTTTTGAAGGACTGAGCCCTTAACCTGTGGGATTTGATGCCATCTCCAGGTAGACAGTGTCAGAGTTGAGTTAAACTGTAGGACACCCAGCTGGTGTCAGAAGTGTTATGAGAATGGTACTTGTGTGAGAATCAAGGAAAAACACAGGAGGATTTTGCTTATGCACACATCCATGTGGACATGTGGTTCTGGAGAAAGTATCTTGAGCTTTCAGCATCATTCTTAAAGATCCATAATCCTATAAGAACTACTGGAGAGAGAGAAGGAGGATACGAAGAACCTGCATCTCTTATATCTCTTGCATTGGCAGGCAGGTTCATTACCACTAGTGCAACCTGTGAAACCCCCAAAGGAAGGAAAGGAAGT
This sequence comes from Odocoileus virginianus, assembly GCF_023699985.2. Taxonomy (NCBI): domain Eukaryota; kingdom Metazoa; phylum Chordata; class Mammalia; order Artiodactyla; family Cervidae; genus Odocoileus; species Odocoileus virginianus. Next base: position 33,164,726 of record NC_069704.1, on the reverse strand, counting down.
CCAAATTTGCAGCAGGCAGATGCTCCGCACCCATGTTTGGAAACATCTCCACTTGGCTGTCTCATAGGCACTACCAACTCAGTGTGACCAACCCTGAAACCAGCCACCCAAACAGGTTCCCATTCCTATCTCCTTTCATCTATCTGTATGTGGCACTGCCATTCACCCTGCTTCCCAAGTCAGAACTTTGGGGGAAAGTTTAAGTTATTAATTTATTCTCACATCTTACACTCAATCACCTTTAGTACCTGCCCAGTTCAGACAATCACCTCCTTTCATCTAAAGTATAGCCATAAATTTTTGCCACCTTCTTGTCTCTAGTTCTTTTCTACAATAGTTTATCTTCATGTGACTGTCCAAGAAGTATTTCACATGTGACATTTCATCCAGTATTCCACAATGGCTCCCCATTGCTCACAGGGGAAATAAAGCACCTAAGCCAAATAGGTAAAGTCTTGGTCTTTGCCACCCGCACCCCCCACCTCCCCGCCAAGAAGGCATTATCTTTCATCTCTCGACAAAAATGTGATCAGCCAGGCTGAACTCCTTTAGGTCATGCCACAGATCCCTTGAGTTCAAGCTTTGCACATGTGATTTCTCTGTATGGAACATCACCCCCACACCCTCACTTCCTCCTTTACTGTCCACTTGTAATCCACCAGGCAAAACTCACCCCGAACTTCAAGCCTCTCCCTCTCAAGGGCCTCCTCCTTTGTGATGCCTTTTTGGCTTCCCCAGGTGACATGGGCCAGGCTTCTGGGATCCACCTACTCTCAGGTACACCTACCTAGTTACCCACCTCCAACTTTCACACCCCTCTTTCACTTTCATTTTATACTGCGTTGACTTTCGGCATCATTAATGATTTGCACCAGGCAGCATACTTGCTCTATGTATAGAGAACCAAAGCAAGATCAATGGAAGGAAGAAAAGTTTAGATGCAGAGATCTGGGCAACGAATCATTCTAAGCAAAAAGGGAGTAAAAGGTGGTCCAATGGTTAAGAATTCACCTGCCAGTGCAGTGGACACAGGTTCAATCCCTGGTCAGGGAACTAAGATCCTGCATGCTATAGAGCAGCTAAGCCCACAGGCCGCAGCTGGAGAGTCATGTGCTACAATGAAAGATCCCACACGACACAACAAAGATCCTGCCTGCCACAATTTAAGACCTGACACAGTCAAATAAGTATTTTTTAACATAAAAAAAGGAGTGAAGGGGCTATATGGAGAATTGTAAAACTCACATGTGGAGTTTGCTTAATTTCATTTGTACCACTGATACCTGTTACATATTAAGATTTATTTGAGGCTGTGAGGATTAAACAAGATTAGCAAAGTGGTATTGTATCCAGAGCTAAATACACTTTGCAGTTATTATCTACTTTTCTTAAATCTTTTGCTAGTCTCTGAAATCCTTGGATGATAACGCGTGTCTTTTCACATGTTTCTCCTCTGAGCGTAGCAGTAGGCAGAGAGCTCCACAAGTTCTTCATCATTGGGAGGTGGGACTGCCTCTTGCTATTAAGAATTGAGTGAGTTTTTTGAATGAATGTGCAAAATAATGAACCAGAAAGGAGACATTTTCTAATAATTCTTATAGAGATCATTCATTATGCTTTTAGTAAGCAAGGTGTCTAGCAGGCACTAGATACAAGCAGTGAGCCAGTTAGGGGCTCCAGGTCAGACTGGCTCACAGGTCTGCTGGAGGCTGTGAATGTGGCCCAGAGTGGGTGTTGTCCAGAGTGGGTATGTCCTGCTGGGCATGGTCTGTGTAGCAGGCTGGGTGGGTGGTACCAGGGCGTTTAGTGAGTTTTTTTGGACACCCCATAAGCCCTTAGAAGGGGGTAGGGAGAGACTTGTGGACTCAACATGTTTGCAGGTCAGATCCTTGGAAATGATTCAGGAGAGACATAGAATTTCCTGTGGTGCGGGAGGCAGGGGAACATGGCAGTGTGGAAAACAGGCTTCAGCCCCTCACCAGCTGTGTGACCTTGGCTCCTTACCCTCTGTCTTGGGTAGGTTAGAGGGCTTTAAAAGAACATAGGCAATAAGTGGTACTTGTTTCTGTGTTGAAATCTTGAACACATCGTTGATAAATATCCAACCAAACCACTCTTCCAAAAAAAAACAAAAAAAAATCCTCCTGGCCAAACCCAAGAGTCTTTCCATAAGTCTCATTCTCCTTAATTTCTCTGGTCCCTGGCTCTGTTGATGGTGCCATGCTTTTCTTGACCTTCTCTCCAGCCTGATTCTCTTCATTCCAATTGCTACTGGCCCCCCGCCTCCCCTGGGGTGGGAGTCATTGCTTCTTTAGATGTCATCTTTCTCTAGATTCCCAGTTCCCCTCTGCCCCTACCTTTGTGACACTTTCCAAATCAGTATCTCTAACTTGTGCTGTCATCCTAACCCTGTTCTGATCTCCATGTGTCACCTTTCTCTTCCAAGATTCCTCCTCTGTTATAAAGTATAATGGGCCCCATGCCCTCTAATACTTCTTCCAACTCTAGACTTTGGTTTGGGGCAGCCAAACAGAACAGATAAACATCTTAAAAATGCACATTTCATATGATCCAACATTACATGTATAAGAATCTGTCTTACAGAAATACACAAATTTTAAAGGACAGATGGTCAAATATATTCATTATGACTTATTAAGAGAAAAACATTAGAATTGTTTATAGGACAAATGGTGAATTCTGGTATTTCATACCATGAGAGAATAAGTAGAAGTTAGAATAAGGCATGTTTATAAGGACTTATGATATAAAAGTATTCTGCAGAGTATGGTGAAAAAAAAAGTGAGTTGCAGAACTTTATATTTGTACTATTATCCTATTTGTGGATGTGTTTGGGAGGAAGCATGCATATGAGAATAAATCAAGGCTTAAATCAGAATACTCAAAATGTCTTTTTTTATTTTTTATTTTTTTGGGGGGGAACCTTTGGAAACACTTTTATACATTATTTTTTTTAAACCCAATTTCTATTTTGCATTGAAGTATAGCCAATTACCAATGTTGTGATAGTTTCAGGTAGACACCAAAGGAACTCAGCCATACATGTAAATGTATCCATTCTTCCTTAACTCCCCTCCCATCCAGCCTGCCACATAATGTTGAGCAGAGTTCCCTGTGCTAGACAGTAGGTCCTTGTTGGTTACCAGTTTCAAATATAGCAGTGTATACATGTCAATCCCAAACTCCCTAACTATCCCTTCCCATAATCCTTTGCCCTGGCAACCATAAGTTCATTCTCTTAAGTCTGTCAGTCTGCTTATGTTTTGTAAATAAGTTCATTTGTATCATTTATTTTTATTTTTATTTTTTTTTCATTTCTTTTTAGATTCCCCAAATAAGGGACATCATACTAAAATGTCTTTGAGACAAAGGTATGAGATATATTAGACATATATATATCTCTAAGCTATGACATATATTAGAGCCTAGGAATGAATGTTAATGCCTCATTTTAAAGTATTAAGCTGGAAAAAACTTAAAGACTAATCTCATGTTGAATCTCTATGGGGCTGGAGGTGATAAAGTTCCTGGATTGGGAAGGAATCTAGAATTTCAAGGTCTTTGAGGCTAGGATGGGAGAAAACAAAGCAAAAGTCTTGGAAGTGTCCCCTTTAGGCATCTGTATTCTAGTCTCAGAACCATGGAAGCTACTGGGAGAGTTTCATTAAAGAAGAAGGTATGGGGAGTAACAATTTGAAAAAAAAGATACAGAGCCTTGAAGTTGATTTCACTGTCATTTACTGAGATAGACCATATTAGAGTTTAATGGTTGAGGTGAGGTGGGATGGGCAGGAGGGTCTTGGAAATATCTGAGATTTTCCATGGGTCATATGGATGTGGAGAAGTGGAGGAAAGTTGAGTGAGTTCTGATGGTGGCCTTCAAGTCAAGCTGGAGATAGAAACCTGAGTTGACTGTATATGGACATGCAGAGTGAGGAGGATGAAAACGGATCAAGGATAATTCCAAGAGCTCTGACATTTCATTATGAGGATTAAGTGAATGACATACTTAAAATCCCATGATGGGTGGAACAGAGTAGGCACTCACTAAGTGTTAATTTCCTTCCTCTCAAGAAACACTTTTTGTTTTTATTTATTTATTTTTGTTTTGTTTTTTATATTTCTTTCTTTTTTTACTTGTTCTTTTTTCTCAAGAAACAGTTTTTTTGGGGGGCCACTCTGCACCACTTGCAGATCTTCCCTGGGCAAGGGATCAAATTGGGACCCACGGCCAATTTAATACTGCCAGGGAATTCCCAAGAAACACTTTTTAAATGAACTGATTGTCAACAATTAATGCCAAACAAAACTGACCTTTTAGGACTTTCCTGGTTGAACTTTCCAGGTGGCATCAGTGGTAAAGAATCTGCCTGCCAATGCAGGAGACATGAGATGTGGGTTAGATCCGTGGGTCGGGAGGATCCCCTGGAGGAAGTCATGGCAACCCACTCCAGCATTCTTGCCTGGAGAATCCCATGGACATAGGAGCCTGGCGGGCTATAGTCCATAGGGTCGCAAAGTGTCGGACACAACTGAAGTGACTTAGCAGGCACTCACAGTGGATAGGAATCTGCCTGCCAAGGCAGGGAACATGAGTTAGATCTCTGATCTGGGAAGATTCCATATACCTTGGGCAACTCAAGCCTATGGGCCACAACTGAAAGCTGCGAGCCCTAGAGCCTGCATGCTACTGAGCTGGTGTGTTGGAACTACTAAAGCCCGGGCACCCAGAGCCTGTGGTCTGCAACAAGAGAAGCCTCCGCGATGAGAAGCCCGTGTACCACAGTGAGAGAGTAGCCCCCTCACTGCATTTAGAGAAAGCCTGAGTGGAGCAACCAAGATACAGTGTAACCAAAAAGAGATAAACAATAATTATTATCTTTTAAAAAACAGATCGACCTCTAAGAATAAACCTGCAAATAGGGTCACAGGGCTAATTCAGAGCAACAGCCATTGCACACTTGTTGAGTTATGCAAACATAAAGATTTCAGAAAAGGAAAAGGAAATTGTGATCTCTGTACCTACCATGGGAACCGCAGATGATCTCTGGTGCTTCTTCCCCCAGTGAAGGGCCAGACACCAAGTTCTTTCCCCTGCTCACCTAGGAGAGTGCCTTAACGACTCCTGCTGACTGGGCGTGCATAAACCCATTTTAAAGAATCTGTTTCCTCTTCCACTCTGCCCCACCTTGATCTGTCTCACCCTAGGTCCTAGGGTAGATCTCAAAAGGACAGACCACAGGAGATTTTCAACTCTGGAAAAAAAAAATCATTTGGAGTAACTACTAGGGGAAATTTCTGGTTTGGAAATTTGCTGAAGAAGTTCATCCTAGCCATTCAATCCTGTTATGCCCCTTTCTTCAATTATAAGAATCCGTTTGCTTTTCTAGCCTTCCCTGGTGACTCAGATGGTAAAGAATCTGCCTGCAATGAGGGAGACCTGGGTTTGATCCTAGGGTGGGGAAGATCCCCTGGAGGAGGGCATGGCAACACACCCATTCTTGCCTGGAGAATCCCCATGGACTAAGGAGCCTGGTGCAGTCCATGGGGTTGCAGAGTTAGACACGACTGACTAAGCATGCATGCATTTGCATTTTTCCGGGGGAGATCTGGCTTATCACCGTTTTGTGTTGTTGTTTTTCAGCCACTCAGTCGTGTCCAATTCTTTGCGAGGACATGGACTGCAGCACACCAGGCTTCCCTGTCCTTCACCATCTCCCGGAGTTTGCTCAAACTCATGTCCATTGAGTCAGTGATGCCATCCAAACATCTTGTCCTCTGTCCCCTTATTTTGTTACTAAAGCTTATTGACTAGAGAATTTCAGATGTTCTGAAGGTAAGTGAAGGCAGAGTACACTAACTTGGTGTTAGAATTTGGGCTTTAGGGGGATTCCCTGGTGGTCCAGTGGTTAGGAATAGGTGCTTTCACTGCTGGGGCAGGGGTTGAATCCCTGGTGGGGAATTAAGATTCTGCAAGCCATGCAGCAGCCAAAAAATAAATAAAATAAAATAAAATGGGCTTTAACAACTGGGAGGATATGGGAAGAGCTCTGAGGCGAGGGAGAGGAGCGAGTGTGAAGCCAAAGAACACAGCCCCAAAGCTGTGTCTGTATTGTTCATATTGAGATGCCTACTAGATACCCACGTGGAGGAGTCATGGAAGCAACTGAATTTACAAGGTTGGAGCTAGGGGCAGAGTCAGAGTTGAAGATAGAAATTTAGAACTTACCTTCATTTAAATCGGGTGTGATTAGCTTTCTGCCGAGAGTCCCTCTGACAGTCTGGTGAAATTACTAGGGTCATTTTATATGTTTCTGTGTTATTCAGTTCAGTTCAGTTCAGTCGCTCAGTCATGTCCTACTCTGCGACCCCATGAATCGCAGCACACCAGGCCTCCCTGTCCATCACCAACTCCTGGAGTTTACTCAAACTCATGCCCATTGAGTCAGTGATGCCATCCAACCATCTCATCCTCTGTCATCCCCTTCTCCTCCTGCCCCCAACCCCTCCCAGCATTGGGGTCTTTTCCAATGAGTCAACTCTTCGCATCAGGTGGCCAATGTATTGGAGTTTCAGCTTCAACATCAGTCCTTCCAATGAACACCCAGGACTCATCTCCTTTAGGATGGACTGGAGGGATCTCCTTGCAGTTCAAGGGATTCTCAAGAGCCTTCTCCAACACCATAGTTCAAAAGCATCAATTTTTCGGCACTCAGCTTTCTTCACAGTCCAACTCTCACATCCATACATGACCACTGGAAAAACCATAGCCTTGACCAGACGGACCTTTGTTGGCAAAGTGATGTCTCTGCTTTTTAATATGCTATCTAAGTTGATCATAACTTTCCTTCCAAGGAGTAAGCGTCTTTTAATTTCATGGCTGCAATCACCATTTGCAGTGATTTTGGAGCCCCCCAAAATAAAGTCTGACACTGCTTCCACTGTCTCCCCATCTATTTCCCATGAAGTGATGGGACCAGATGCCATGATCTTAGTTTTCTGAATGTTGAGCTTTAAGCCAACTTTTTCACTCTCCTCTTTCACTTTCATCAAGAGGCTCTTTTGTTCCTTTTCACTTTCTGCCATAAGGGTGGTATCATCTGTATATCTGAGGTTATTGATATTTCTCCCAGCAATCTTGATTCCAGCTTGTACTTCTTCCAGCCCAGCATTTCTCATTATTATAATATATTAAATAACAGATCTAGTTGGTAAATCTGTTAATCATTTGAGACCTGAGAAATTAACAACTATGACCTCCAAGTAATAGAAAAGGAATCAATATCTTTAGATATCTGGAATAATTGTAATATGAAAATGTTTGCGGTTTCTGTTGATGGCAAAGCCACAGGTACTGCAATATTATTGTACTTACATCCCTTTGTTCATGAAGGAAATATTCAGCCTTTTCCAGCTGCTTCTCTGTAGATTTGGAGTGCTTGTCTCTGCCCACGGCCATGCAGACTAAAGGCCCTCTGCAGTCCGTGTGAGTCTTCGGACTCAAGACGACTGCCATGGCCCAGGTGCACTGCTCACGAGGTAACAGCCTCATCAAGGTGAACAGGAGATGGCTGAAGATGATCGAACCAAGCAAGCTACTGGAACCTGCTCCGCTTCTGGGCAGGATCATATTTCTCTGCCCCCTTTCAGCTCAGCTTTTCCCCAAAATTTGTTGTCACCTTGCTTCCTCCGCCTCCCTCATTCTCATTGCATGCCAAGCACATGCTGATGTTCTCACTTATCCAAAGCCGCTCTTGTCAAAATGCCCACTATCTTCACATTGCCAGTGGCTACGTCCTCTGCGTCTCTTCTTTATCTCCCAATCTCCATTTTACTTTTTGAACGATTTTCTTCTGACTTCTATGACTCGTCACTTTCCTGGGTTCCCTCCTACCTTACTACTCTTTCTCAGTTACCTATACCTTATATAATAATCCTCAAGTTTGGGGCTATATAGAACTGAGTGTTTTGTTAAGAATGAAAAAAAAGAGATGAATGGCCTCACCCCAGACATTCTGAGTCAGAATGGGTGGTCAGGGTACTCATGTCCCACTGTGTTTTAAAATAAATGGTGCGAGTGGGAATTCCCTGGCAGTCCAGTAGTTAGGATCCCACGCTTTCACTATTGAGGGCACAGGGTTTGGAACTAAGATCCCTCAAACTGCTTGGTGTGAGCAAAAATAATAAATAAACAAACAGCACAAGTCCTGGCACAGATCAAAATTTGAAACCTAGCACCATCCCGGATTTAAAAAATTACTTTTTCATAGCCTAATTATATAATATGTATAATAATAAAATCAATACAATATTCCTTTTATATGTTGTATGTCACCATAATCCCATTTATAAGTGTCATAATTGGATGTTATGATAATCCCATTTTAGATTTCTATGGTTTCAGTTGAGTTATCAAGGATGCAAGAGGGTACACATTCCAAAAAACCAATCATAAAGATAAATTCCCTTGTTTCCATCCTCTGCCTAAAAATAAAAATAGCAGCAACCCTGGATCTGGAGTCAGAAGACCAAGTTCATTTTACAGATGTGATTTTCCTGTTCTGGAGATGTCATTTAACCTTTTTTAGATCTCAGTTTTGTCTCATCCACATTATGAGGATTGTTATAATACCTGTTTAGACTTGATTCATTGTTCTATTGACCTGCTTCCAACTCTGCTTGACACTATTTGCTGTTTCAAGGTTCCAGGACAACTGCTGGAAATGGACCCTTTCATCAGTTTCTATCTCTGGAGGAGTTAGACTCAAGACTCTGTATCCAAGATGCTGTTTTTATACTTAGGATAGTCTGACATAATTATTTGAATATATTATTGAAAGATTATTTTGATAAAAGGTGAAAGACTAGATCGTAGTTTCATTGTTTTGGAGTGCAGACTTTTTGCAAGACTAGATAAAACAGTTTAGATTCATTTCTAAGAAAAAGGTCTGACAAATCTCAAAAAAGTCCATGTTCATCTTTTTTTTGGGTCCCATTTATGTGTTTGTGTGCATGTGTATGTGTAAGAAACAACCTGCAGGATTCTGATTACAGTGTGGATGGAAAGTGACTGGATGAACAAGTGCAAAAATAGTAAGGCCATTTCTTAAAGAAAACTTCTCTGAACATATCTGATTGAAGTTTTTGTTTGTTTCTCTCTTCTTCTCAATCTATAAAATGAGCAGTCACTAGCAAGCTGCCATAAATACAGTTTGTACAACTTGTCTTGGCATCTTTATGAAGTCCCAGCTCTCTCCTTTGAAATGATCTGACCACCATCTTCCATGAAGAGTGTGCTCAAGGCAGGTATGACAATATTACGGAGCTTTGCTGTCCAATGTGGTAGACTTTAGTTACCTAAAGGCTGTTTAGATTTAAAGTTAATGAAAGTGAAATACAATTAAAAATTCACTTCCTTGGTCAGGTTAACCGTACTTTAAGGGTCAATAAAGCACAGGTGGCTAGTAGCTAGAAAAAGCATATAGTCAAGCATCAAATGATTACTGCTAATTACAAAACCCAGACATCTCAGGTTAATCATTCTTGTGCTTTTCTATGTATGGGAAGATGCAAGAAATTGGAGTCATTTGAAAATTTCCCTTAGGTATGCATCTTAACTATCTAGGGGCCAGTATATTTAAAGCACAGATTGCTTCCTGATTTTTTTTTTTTTCTTCCCATCCTGAGTTCCCCTCAGGGTACACTGTTCTGGGCAACCGCAGTAGCTAACAGCTTGATCCTTTTAGACTGGAAAGGCAGGTAAGACTGGAAAGGCAGGTAACTTTTTATTTTTCCCAATACTAATTTCATCCTTCTTGGTCTCCTCTTGATCTCTGCTGCCTCTGCAGACAGTCCTCAGAAAACAGAGCACACCCTTCAGGTACCTTGGCATTACCCTAACTGGCCTCAGTCTGGTCCCCAAATTGTAGCCTTTATCTGGATTCTAAGTGTCCAATTTTGTGAAAACTATTTGTTCTCAAAGGCCCAAGATATTAAGAATGGCCCATTAAGCAGACTCCTGGAGCTCTTCGAAATAGGAATGGTTCCTGTATCTGGTACCCTCTGTCTACCAGGCACCGTAGCATACTCTCTGTGTGCATGTTTCATTTATTTCCCTCATTAGGAGAAATGCTCTCATACTTACATGAGGTTGGTATGGATTTTCCTCTGTTTTCCAGATGAGAAAAGGGAAACCCAGAAAAACTGAGTTACATGCTTAAGTTGATATAGAAATACACTCCAGCCAAGCCCCTTGCCCTTTGGCAGAATGGTTCTGATCATGTTATGACTTGTACTGTGGCTGTTTGTTTATCCAGTGGGCTGTAATCTTCAGGAATGGGATAATATCGCATTTGTCTTTATATTCTTTATAATTCCTGGCACAGCCCCTTTTACACAGCAGGGGTGCACTAACTGGGTGATGGAACAGTACTTAGAAAGCCTAACCTTCACACTTAGAATTCTCAAGGTTTTTCACATCCTTCAATAGAGGAGAAGAGCATTTTAATAAGATTTGTGGAAGAAGTGAACTGAAAGCAAAATTTGCCAAGGAAATCTGAAAAAGGTGTTTTTTTTTTTTTTTTCAGATTAGCTCTTGAGGTCAAGGAAGCAGGAAACGCTCCTGTGGGTGGAGGTGCCTAAAAAAGGCATCCTCTCACATTGGGTTCAAAGCCAAGTGCTTTGCTCCATGAAGTCCTGTTTTCACGGGGTTGAGACAAAAACCCCATTTATAGATTAAATTGTTGCTCATGCTGGCAAACTGAAGCAAATTGACTGCCTAGAGAGGATGTGCTTTGTTAATTCAGCATCAAGCTGTTGTCCTGGAGGGGGAAACATCTCTCTCCACCTTTTTCTGGTCTTCTCGTGGCTGAACTAATAAAACTGGCACAAGACAGAGTAACAGGAGGAAAACTTATTTTAATTAATTTGTGTGGTGTTCTGGTGGAAAATGAACCTAAGAAGTGGTCAGGGCAGGCAACTTTTGTACTTTTTAGGCAAAGAACCAATACATTTGTGAGGAATTGATGGAACAAGACATTTTGGCTTTGGGTTCTTAGTGAAGAAATGAAACAGAGTTTGGGCTTGAGGTAGTAAATTAAAGATGTAGCCAGGTTTGTTTGAAAAAGCCTCCCAGTTCAAATTCCCCATCTCTGAAGATAAGGGTGTCCTCTACTTCTAGATGTAGGGAGGGCATCTTTCACATGGAGGTTTATTTTCTGCTTTCAGGGAACAGAGAGGACGGTCAAAGTGTCTTTCTTGCATCAGCTGTTTGTTAGGTAGCTATTTTTTAATGAAGTTTTAAAAGGCTACTTTCCATTTACAGTTATTACAAACCATTGGCTGTGTTTCCTGTGTTGTACAGTACGTCCTTGAGCCTGTCTTATACTCAATACTGTGTACCCCCCACTCTGCTCACCGCTTGTTGCCCCTCTCTCCTTCTCCACTGGTTACCACTAGTTTGTTCTCTATATCTGTGAGTCTGCTTTTTTGTTATGTTTACTAGTTTGTCGTGTTTTTTTGATTCTACATATAAGTGATATCATATAGTATGGGTCTTTCTCTGTCTGGTTTATTTCACTTAGAGTGTATGTGTGCGCCGTGTGTGATAGTCACTCAGTTGTGTCCAACTCTGTGCGACCCCATGAACTGTAGTCCACCAGACCCCTGTCCATGGGATTCTTCAGGCAAGAATACTGGAGTGGGTAGCCATTCCTTTCTTCAAGGTATCTTCCCTACCCAGAGATCAGAACCCGGATTTCCTGCACTGCAGGCAGATTCCCACCAGGGAAGACCTTCACTTAGCATAGCACTCTCCAAGTCCATCCATGTTGCTGTGAATGGCAAACTTTCATTCTTTTTTTATGATTGAGCAGTATTTTATATATATATATATATATATAACATCTTTTAAGTAACTTTCAGTTCAGTTCAGTCATTTAGTCGTGTCTGATTCTTTGTGACCCTATGGACTGCAGCAGGCCAGGCTTCCCTGTCCATCACCAACTCCTGTACCTTGCCGAAACTCATGTCCATCAAGTCGATGATGCCATTCAACCATCTCGTCTTCTGTTGTCCCCTTCTCCTCCTTCAAAACAAGGAATATGCCATGAGGCATATTTGGGGGTGGTCTGCCCTGGGCTCCAACACTGTGCTGGGCATTATTGAAACGCAACTGGGAAGGGCTTTCTGATCTTCATTGACCATCTTTAGGTGGATTTTGCATTTACATTCCAAACACTTCTAACTAGCTGTCTTAGCTAGTCAAAACCAGTTGTCTTAGCAAAGCCATTAAAGAGCTAATGTTGAATAAAGTGGGCAGATTATTTATTTTTTTATTTTTTGCTTTGTCTTCCAAAGCTACAGGTTATCTTTGACCACAAATGAGAAAGAACGGATTCATCAAAGCCGGATACAAATAGGAATTTATTATACAAAAAAGATGGCGTATCATCCAATCAATGGGGAAAATTTGGTTTATTTAGGGCATAGTGCTGGATAAACACATAACCTTGCCTGAAACAATCCCCTCTTTGCTAGTAGCTTCCTTGTCCTGCCCCCTTCTGCCTACAAAACTTTTATTTTCTAAGCTATTCAAAGCTCCTTTCTATTTGCTAGGTGAGATGCTGCTGATTCATGAACCAGTGAATAAAGCCAATAAGATCTTTAAAATTTACTCAGTCGAATTTTGTTTTTCAACAATCATCAGTTACTGGGACTTCCTTGGTGATTCAGTGCTCCCAATGCAGGGACCCCAAGTTCGATCTCTGGTCTGGGAACTTGAGTATGTTTTGGTGCCCAAGTGCAAGAATGCTTAGGGTATATGTATTTAAGAAACAGCCTGATGTGTGCTCAATTTGTCAAGATAGTGCATCTTTTTTATATGCTTACTAGCTTCCCTTGTATCTCAGCTGGTAAAGAACCCGCCTGCCATGCAGGAGACTTGGGTTTGATCCCTGGGTTGGGAAGATCCCCTGGAGAAGGGAAAGGCTGACTATTTCAGTATTCTGGCCTAGAGAATTTCATGGACTGTATAGTCCATGGGGTTGCAAAGAATCAGACACGACTGGGTGACTTTCACTTCATATGCTTGTTGGCAATTCTGAAAAATGTCTGTTCACGACTCTTACCCCTTTTTCTGTTGGGTTGCTAGCATTTTATTAATAGTAGGAATTCTATATTAGGTGTAGCCAGCTGCCAAAATCTTATTGCACTTTTTGAACTTTTTGCATTGTAAGAATATTAACTATTAAAATAACCAAAAATAGCTTACTAGCAGTTTTAAACATTGATGTGCTTGAGAATTATGAGGGAGGAAAAAGTTTTCCTCAGCCTTCTTAGGGTTCCTTGCTGGGTCTGAAAATTAAACTGACAAAGACAGATTAACAGGAGAAAACACATTTTATTGGATTTTTATAAGTTCATTAAAGAATGAAGATGTGAAGAAATGACCAGAGCAGGAAAGTTTTATGTCTTTTAGACAAGGGAACAATAAATCTGTGAAGAATTGACAAGCAAATGGGTTTGGGCTAGGGACTAATCCAGCTAGTGCTAGTTAGTCCTTCTCTTCCTTAACTAGGAAGATAAAAGTTAGCAAGGATTGTTGCAGATCCTTCTGGTTGCTGTCTGGGCTGATAAGTGTTTGTCTCTAGTCAAAGGAGAATTTATTTCTTGCCTTTAGGCAGGAAAGGGCATGCCTTTCTGAATTTACTGATGCTTAATTGCTATCAGTTCAAAATAATTTTTTTTAAAGAGGGTGACATATTTAGGGTGACATATTCTGATTTCTTCAGTCCCATCTGGAAGGTTAAAAATGCATATTCCCAGGCCTCAACTCTGGAGAGTCTATCAGGTTGAGGTGGGACACAGCAATGTGTATTTCGAACAATTGATCAACTTAAGATTGGTTATCCCTGGAGAGGTGTTGTCTCAGAGGGGTATAGGGGGTAGGGGACACCTGGGGAGTTTTTCACTGTGCAAGAGTGGAAGAGGAGGAGATGAGCTAATTCAGAGAAATTATGCAGTGAAAAAGAGAAGTTTGGGGAGCTATGGTTAGAGAGCATCTCCTTTCCAGTCTAATAAGAGGACAATTGAATGTTGAACGTGAGCAAGTCTTGATTACAAGTATGAGAAGGGAAAGGTTGTAAATCAATGCCAGAAAGGATTATTCAGGAAGTGATTATGTGAGAAATAAAAGTTGGCTCAATAAGAACCTTAACTGAGAAGCATTATATTCATTCATTGTACAAATATGTGTTGAACACATACTGGTTTAGGTACTGAACAAGATGTTGGGCATGCAAAGAAAATAAAAATTATTCCTATGCCAAAAAAGAATGGGAAAGGCTGATTCACAAAGAGGTAACCCAATAAGGTTTACCATATGCTATAACAGCAGTTAAAAGTACTATGGTGGCACAGGGAATGCTATGCAATATTCTGTAATAATTTATATGGGAAAAGAATCTGAAGATGAATAGATATACATACATGTATAGCCAAATAACTTTGTTGAAACTAACATAACGTAAATCAACTATAGCTGCTGTTTAGTTGCTAAGTAATGTTGTACTCTTTGCGACCCCATGGCCTGCAGCAGGCCAGGCCTCCCTGTCCCTCACTATCTCCTGGAGTTTGCCCAAGTTCATATCCATTGAGTCAGTGATGCTTTAGAGGGGGAGGGGAGATTGGCAGTGAAGTGGGAAAGGAAATCAGCCAGATCCTAATGCTGGCCTAAGGAATTTTATCTTATTCAATGTGACAGAGAAACTACTAGAGGATTTTAAGGTGGGGAGTGGATAAGATTTGATTTAAATCAGAGAATGAATTGGGGTTGCAGGCAGGAAATATGCTGGGAGCCCATCGTAAGGAGTCCAGGACTAGGGACCAAGAAGCCAAGATGGCAGTAGGAACCGCAGAGGTGAGAGAGGCGAAGGGTCTGGTTACCCTGGTGGAGAAGGTAGGACCCGCTATTGGAGCAGACGTGGACAGTGAAGGGAAGGTAAGAATCCAGGCTAGGGCCCTCCTCCACTGTCTCTGCTCCTATCTCTCACCTTGAGCGGCTACCGGACACAGTCTGATCACTTCCCTGGGGCCTCAAGCCTGCCCTCTTCCTCCTCCATCCCTAATCACATTGCTGACTAAATGATATTTTAGATCAGTGATACTTCTAAACAAAGCTAATCACATCACTCCCCTCCTTAAAATTCTTAGGTGAGACCCTAATTGTCTTCAGATCAAAGCCCAAACTCCTTAGGGAACCGGAAAGGAATTGCAAGTACAGGTTTTCTACATTGATTCCTCATTTAATCCCTCCCAGAATTCCATAAGGAAGTGATTATCCCCATTTTATGGGTAATACACTGAAACCAGAGGTGAAATAATTTGCCCAAGATTACAGGGTCACAGAGCCATTAAATGGCAAATGCTTGTTCACAAGAAGCCAGTGGTTTTCAAATAAGGTTTTCAGAGGAGTAATTGTTGAGGGATGAGGGAACCCCCAGGGCAACAGTTTCTGGGGGAGGAGGTGGCTTTTTAAAAAAACAGATTTTAATTTTTAGAACAGTATTACATTCATATCAAAACTGAGTGGAAGTACGGAGATTTCCCATACATTCCTTTGTGTCCCAACATATGCACAGCCTTCCCCATTATCAACCTTTCCCGACAGAGTGGTGCATCTGTTACAACGGATGAACCTACATTGGCACATCATTATCACCAAGAGTCCACAGTTTACAGTAGTGTAAATTACAGTAGTGTAAACTACTCACATTCTATGAGCTTGGACAGATGTATATTAACATGTATCCACCATTATAGTATCGTACAGAGCAGTTTCATGGCCCTAAAATTCCTCTGTGCTCTGTCTGTTCATTCCTTCCTCCCTGCCCACCCCTGGCAACCACTGATCTTTTCTGTCTCCATAGTTTTGCCTTTTCTAGAATTCATATAATTGTATTCATGCAGTATGTAATCTTTTCAGATTGGCTTCTTTCACTTGCTCAGTCGCTTTAGTCATGTTGGACTCTTTGAGACCCAGTGGACTGTAGCCCACTAGGCGCCTCTGACCATCAAATTCTCCAGGCAAGAATACTGGAGGGAGTTGCCAAGCCCTCCTCCAGGGGATCTTCCCGACCCAGGGATCGAACTTGTGTCTCCTGCATTGCAGGCAGATTCTTTACCCACTGAACCACCTGGGGAGCTCTCTTTCACTTAGTAATATGCATTTAAGGTTCTTTCATGGCTTTTACTGTGCATTTAAAGTCTTTTCGTGGCTTGATATCTCAATTTTTTAAAATGCTGAATAATATTCCATTTTCTGAATGGACTAAAATTTATTTATTCATTCACTGAGTAAAGTGCATCTTGGCCACATCCACGTTTTGGCAATTAAGAATAAAGCTGCAGTAAACATCCCTGTGCAGGTTTTTATGTCGACGTGTTTTTAAACCCCTTTGAGTCAATACCAAGGAATGTGATTACTTGATCATTTGGTATGAATACGTTCAGTTTTGTAAGAAATTGCCAAAGTGGCTGTATCATTTTGCATTTCCTCTTGCTCTACATCTGACCAATATTTGATGCTTTCAGTGTTCTGAAATTTTACCATTTAATAGTTGTCTAGAGGTATCTCATTATTTTCATATGCATTTCTCTATGACCTGTGATATAGAGCATCATTTCATGTGCTTATTTGCCATCTATAGATCCTTTTAGGTGAGGTGTCTGCTAAGGTCTTTGGTCGGTTTTTTTAAACCAGTTATTTGTCTTCTTATTTTTGAGTTTCAAGAGTTCTTTGAATATTTTAGATAATATTCCTTTATCAGATATGTCTTTTGAAAATATTACCTCCCAGTCTGTGGCTTATCTTTTCATTTTTTTTTTTACAGAGTCTGCCATAGTGCAGGAAAATTTAATTTTAATGAAGTCCAGCTTATCAATTCTTTCTTTCATGGATCATACCTTTGGTGTCATACCTAAAAAGTCATTGCCAAACCCAAGGTCATCTTGCAGGAGTTTTGTAGTGTTGTGTTTTACATTTAGGTCTGGGATCTGCTTTGAATTAATTTTGGTGAACCTTTATGTCTAGATTCCTTTTTTAGTGGGTGGATGTCCAGTTGCTCAAGTATGATATGCTGGGTATGTTGTTCATGGCTTTGACCGCACTTGGGCACAGCTATAACTGTGGCAAAAAGATCAGTCACGGCTTCCGTCTTTGTAGTGGTTTCTTGAAGGAGTGTGTGGTCTTAATGCAGACTGTGTGTCCGCTCACGCACTTCCAGCTCTCCTGAAGAGATAATACAGCAGAGAGTCGGGAGAGTGCCTGCCCAGGGAGGAAGCTTAAGGGGCTTTGGAATCATGGAAATGTTCTGTTTCTTCATCCGGGTGGTGGTGACGTGTAAAAATGTGTGTGCTGTATGGATGTTATGTTGCAATTATAAAATTAATAAAGGGCAGTACAGTGTACAGGTTAAGAGACCGGGCTCTGGGCTCAGGTAAATCTGGGTCTGAATCCTTAGCTCTTGACTTAGACAGGTCACTGTCTCTAGACCTTAGTTTCCTTACTTGTAAAAGGGGTATTATACCTTCTACCTTCATGGTTAAATGCGTGTGTGTGTTAAGTCGCTTCAAGCACGTACGATTCTTTGCAACCACATGGACTGTAGCCCGCCAGGCCCCTCTGTCCATGGGACTCCGCAGGCAAGAATACTGGAGTGGATTGCCATGCCCTTCTCCAGGGGATCTTCCCCACCCAAGGATCGAACCTTCATCTCTTAAGTCTCCTTTATTAACAGGCAGGTTCTTTACCACTGGGCTCAGACGGTAAATAATCTGCCTGCAACGTGGGACACCTGGGTTCGATTATTGGGTTGGGAACATCCCCTGGAGAAGGGAAAAGCTACCCATTCCGGTATTCTGACCTGGAGAATTCCATGGACAAAGGAGCCTGGCAAGCTACAGTTCATGGGGTCACAAAGAGTCTGACACTACTGAGTGACTTTCTTTACCACTAGCACCACCTGGGAAGCCCTTGGTCATATGTATAAGGCTTGCTGCTGCTGCTGCTAAGTTGCTTCAGTCGTGTCCGACTCTGCGACCCCATAGACGGCAGCCCGCCAGGCTCCCCCGTCCCTGGGATTCTCCAGGCGAGAACACTGGAGTGGGTTTCCATTTCCTTCTCCAATGCTTGAAAGTGAAAAGTGAAAGTGAAGTCGCTCAGTCGTGTCCGACTCTTAGCGACCCCATGGACTGCAGCCCACCAGGCTCCTCCGTCCATGGGATTTTCCAGGCAAGAGTATACGGCTTAGCAAATCTTAAATTTAAGAATTTAATAACTTGTAAAAGAACTAATTCTTTGCCTATATTATCACTGAAGACAAGACAAGAATACATTTTATCAGGAACACTTGTGCGGTTTAGTTCAGTTCAGTTGCTCAGTCATGTCCGGCTCTTTGCGACCCCATGAACTGCAGCATGACAGGCTTCCCTGTCCATCACCAACTCCCGGAGGTGCCCAAACTCACGTCCACTGAGTCAGTGACACCATCCAACTACCTCATCCTCTATCATCCCCTTGTGCTTGTTAGGTACCAGCTTATTAGATACCAAGCAAAAATGTTAGATACCAGCTTATCAGATTGCAAGCAAAAATGTTAGATACCAGCAAAAATGTTTACCGGCTTGTTAGATACCAGAAAAAATGTTTTTGTTGGTGAAAAGGTGGTACAATTCTTTCTGGCATGTCTGAGATTCTCTTAGTTTACATTCCTGGAATTCTGTCCGTCCCAGCCAGCCAGGAGAAGAGGGCCCCCGCTCTCCTGCCACACGGCCACGTGACCTCGGGGCAAGGCCCTGAAACTTCCCTTTTCTGTAAGGCAAGGGCAGTGCTCTATGCAGCTGCGATTGATGAGATGATCAGTACAAATAAAAAGTGGAAAGCATGATTCAAAATTGTGATTTGTTTTTGGTTGCCATTTCCTTCTCCAGAGGTCGGTCAGAGGAGGGGAATTAGAGAATCCTTCTGGCATCCTCTAGTGGGCACTCTGTTATCACATCTTCCCAGGGAATTGACAGTGTTGTACCATGTGGAGGGACACAGGAATCTCTTCCTCCTTCTAAATACACAAGATTCTCTCTGTTCTCTCTGCCTGGACTGGAAGAGCTCATATGAGGGCGAGATTATTTCACACACCCTGGGTGTCAGATGTCTTCTTCATGAAGGATTCCCTGATGGGTTTAAGTGCGTCGCTGAAGAAGCGAGTAATGTCCGAGAGAATAAATGTCGGACAGAATAATGTCCGAGAGAATAAACTCTGTCCTTTGTTGTTGCTCAGTGTGGGGCGAAAGGGACAGTGTTGCTTGGAAGCTGGTTAAAAAAACAGTTCAGGAAAGAGTTTTAGAGCACTTGTGATTCTGGTAAGGTCCTGAGAACAGCGGGATTAGGGAGCAGAAAAGAGGCAGTCAGCCGAAAAGAACTCTGGACTTTAAAAGCCTCATTAGGTGTGTTTGTTATGCTTTCTCCAAAGTCAGAAAGTGTAAGTGTGATGGAGTGAGAATCTGTTAATCACAGTTTAAAGTTGTTCCAGCTGCCAACCCCCAGCAGCTGCTAATTATTTATCAGATAAAGTTGTCCCACGTAAAAAGTTCCACTGAGGTTGAAGGTCTGTGGATTTGGTATGACTTAACCAAATCCACAAAGTGTTTCTGGTTTTAGGTTTTAGAAATAGCTTAATCAGATCTTACATAAGAAAAAATTTACGCAGCTGGAGCATAGGTTAAGCTTTGTGAGGGTTTCAAGTAGCCAATAATGTCACGGATCACAGGGCTCTCAGAGTTGGCAGGAAATCCCAGATCGAGAGCAGGACACGACGCAAAGCAGGTAGTCCCTTTATGCCCACATCCCTGGGTCTCAACACCAAGGCAATTCAGTCAGCCACAGGAACTGTGCTTTAAGAGAAACCAGACTTTCTCAACCCCAGCACTAGTGACTCTCGGGCTGGATAATTCTGCGGTGTGGGGTCCATCCTGTGCCTTGGAGAACGCTGGCAGCATCCCTGGCCTCTCTCCTCTGGATGGCAGTGGCACCTCCGCTGCCCCACCTTGAGACAACCAGAAATGTTGCCAGACATTGCCAAATGTCTCCTTAGAGGCAAAATCCCTTGGCTGAGAATCACTGCAGTAAGACTCAAGATAGAATATCATCTTATGAAATTTTGTTTTTAATTTTGTTATTGGGAAGACTGTTTTAGCTGGAGCATCTCAGGGAGACTGGGGTAAGAGGAGGAAAAAAGTCATCCTAAGCCAGGCTGGACTGCAGCATTAGTATTCTGACGTGGTCCTTGGAAAGCATTGGTTAAACCTCTGCTTTACAGATGAGGAAACTTCATCTTACAGGGAGGTTTATCATTTGTCTAAGCAGAGCTTGTGATGTGGAAAACACTGGAGAACTCCCACGGAGCATTTTTTTTTTCCCCTTATCCAAAATGAAATCCACTTGAAGAATTAAAGAGGAAATCCTTTATTTAAAGACACTGTTTTCTCTTTCATGGTGTCGGCAATGAAACTTACAGCTCTGAAAAATGTAGAGAGTCCTGTTTCATGCATGGCTTTCTGTGTGACTATGATGGGAAACTCAGTATAATATTCGCTGATCACTGAGGACTGTCGAACACACCAACACGGAACTAAGGGCTTTAACCTTAGTGTACCATTTAACTGTTACTTAATTGGGTAGTTGCCCAATGAGTAATAACTACTGTTATCATCCCCACTTTAAAGATAAGGAAATGAAGGCTTAGTGAGGTTGGGTTGCCAAAGGCCAAGCCTTATAAATGATAGGCCTGGAGTACAAATTCAGATGGCCTCACTCAATTCAAATTGAGATTAATATCTTAATAGGAAGTGTAAAGCAGACTGCCCACCCCTCATCACCCCTGACGGAGTCATCTTTCTGATCCTGGCACTCCAGGTCTGACACACTGTGGCCCCACTCCTGCTCTCAGTCCTCCCCATTCCTCCTCCCCTCACCCCCTGTGTCCTCTGAGATGAAATCCCTGCCTCTGCTCCCCTTTCCTTTCCTGCTTCTGGCTTCTCCTCACCGGGACGGCCTTTTCCCTGTGAGTCTATATAGAAATCTATGCTGGATGTGTCTTCCTACATGAAGGCTTCTTGCTTTCTCCACTTTGGGAGAAATATTAATACATCCTTCCTGGGAATGGATCAGGATGCTGGGTGTACTTTAGAAGCAGGGATTTAGTTCTCCTGGATGACAGAGGAAGAAGGGCCAAGGAGGATGGATGGGCTGGAAGGGACACAGATAAGCAGGTTAAAACATTTCATTGGGAGAGAGTAGAAGGCATAAAGAGTTGAGGACTGGGGGAGGGAAGGTTCTGCATCATGTCATTGTGTCGGATTTATTAACAGAGGGCCCTAAGGGGTCTGGGAGGGGCACCAATATTGTCCATCATTCATCTGACCACCCTGTGCTTTAATCAGAATTGTCCAGCAGTGCAATTAGGAGACTATAACTGGGACCAAACCTGCAGAATTCTTCAGATTATAAGCTTCTTGAGGGCAGAAGTTGGTCTGCTTTTTTGAATCCTCAGGTCTTAGACATGTGCCTGGCACATTGTAGGGACTCCATATGTGTATGTTGGATGAATGAACTAGAGACATAGGGAGACAGCATCATTTTCACATGAAACACATCCAGGAGAGTTTTTAAGAGTTCAAAAAGCATGGGTAAAACTGTGGATTTTTTTTCCTTTAGAATTATTTTATTAAATCATAAATGTACAACTGCTTCATATGATAATTCTACATGCTAAAATTTAAGGAATAATGTTATTAATATGTTTCATTACAGCATACTTCTAAAAGCTTTTCAAAAACAGAAAAATCTTGCAAAAGACTTTTTAAAATGTAACATTTTACAAAGAAACATTAACAATTTACAAACATTTAACAAAATGTTTAATGTTAAACAAAATTTAACATTATCAAAGATGTGATGCTTCTACACTCTGACAAAGATCACTAGAAAAAAACAATTAAGCTAAGAAACTGCCTCAAAGGCATTTTCCATAGTTTTTCCTCTGCAGGAAGGCAATGTTCTTAAATAATTCAATTCATTCACAAATGGCTCTCTGCACCTGCTCTCTGTTTTCTGCCACATCCCTGCATGTTTACTCATAACCTGAAGCTGCCCAGTTACCTCTGGGCTCTCATCCTCTGCTATTTAGACAGCGAAGCCCAGGGCAAAGAGGAAGAAGCTCAGTTTTGGCTTCACCCTCCCAACCCCCACATCCCCCACTGCCTCCTGGAGCAGAATTTCCTTCACCATATTGAGCCCTCAAGTTCCTGCTACCAAAGTTTCCATTCCTCATCGACTGTAATTAGATTGCTGCTGATAATTTCCAAAGTCATTGTTAATTCCACTTCTACAATTTCCTCCTCCATAGTTGCCATGACCACCTCTGCAGCCCCAATCATGGTTGCCAGATGTGGGGCTTTCAGCACATCTGCCAGACAGACCCTCTGTCTCTCCCTTCTCCAGCCCCGTGATAAGCACCCCTAAATCTAGGACCATTTCCATATGCATCAGGTCCTCCCCAGAAGTTACTTTCTCATCCTGATGCTAGTCCCAAATCGCTACCACCACCAGGATAAACCCCCAAACCAAAGGGACCTTCTCCTCCACTTCTAGAACCTTAAACTTGCTGCAGTTCCCATGTTAACAAAGCCTTTGCGACTTCTACATGATGACCACTGATGGCATGGTTTTTCGGCAACACAGTCTTGTCCACAGAATCAAGGTCATCAAAAGTCACAAATCCAGAGCCTCTTTTCTTGCCAGACTGCCTATCAGTAATGATCTCAATGGTACCATTTTTCCATATTTCTCGAAGTAATCTCTAAGATGATGTTCCTCAGTATCTTGTTGAATACAAACAAACAGCTTCTTCAGTGTCCAAAGGACACCCCACTGTCCAGATGCTGCTCTTGGGACACATGTTTGGGTTCAAGCACTCTGCCGTCAACGGAATGGGATCCAGTGGACATTTCATCCACCTCGGTCATGGATGAAAAGGTGAGAAAACCGCACTGCCTTGATCTTTGGCTGGAAGGATCCCTCAGGACCACACAGTCTGTAAGTTCTCCCCACTGCTGGTAACAGTTCCTCCGACTTTCTTCTGCAGTTTCAAAGTTCAAAACACCAATAAAGAGTTTATTAATTTGTTCGGCTTCTCTCTTTTGCCTCTTCAAAGCAACGGATTTCTCGGTTTTCTCCATCAGACTGGGTTGCTTCAGTCAGATTTTCTATAGCTGAGGCAGATGAGAGAGATCTCAGAGATGAATGCAGACTGGACATGTCCCAGCCCTGTGGTAAGAACCTGTGTTGCCCCAGGAGAATACCTCTAGGAGCACTTCCACCATGACCGGGGAATGCTGCATTCGCCGGGGAGGGCTCAGTCGCCTGGGGGGTGGCTGAGGCTGGGGGGCCAGCACGGCTGTGGCCGTGATACGCCGGCCGTCGATTTGCCCTTCGTCCATGTGCTTGAGCATCTTCGCTGCCCCTCAACTCTGTGAATTTTTTCTGGAGTCCTGGAAACTTCAAATAGTGGATACTTCTTGCCAGGTAGAACTTCTCTCCAGGAACTGTAGGTGTCTGAGCACCAGGGTTTCCTTGGGGATGTTCCACCTCCCCTCAGCCTCCACCTGTATCTTTCTTCTTATGTTGAAAACATGACCTTTTATGTGGTCATGCACGGGGATTAGATTATTTTTTGGTAGATTATGGTAGGCAACAGTAGGTGGAGGTGGATACTATTCTATGGACTCAGATCAAATTCTGCCCAACATTGAGTGTATTAAACACTCGTTGATTAGAAAGCAGCTCAAGTCAATATAGCCATGTACTCAGTGAAGTCCCAGCTCTCTAAGTCAGGGTTGGGAGGCACAGATGCAGTAATAGCAGGGAGGACGGATTCGGCTAACTTTATATGCATCATGCAAATAGAGTCTTCTCAGTGGCTGGATATAGGACCATTCATGGAACAAGCCTCACGTACCATTCCCAAAGACAAAGGGCCAGTGGAGACCCTCAACTGGTTCAGGCAGCAGGTGGCATTTGTACTGCAGCGAATCCACTTCTGTTGAATACGAAGGTTGGACATGGTCAGATTTGTGCTTTAGAAAATCTGGTTCCAGCTGCTGTATGTGGAAGGAACTGGGGACCAGAGTACATGGATGGACTAGTTGGGAGACAGCTGCAGGTTTCCTTTTGAAAATTTGTGTTGCATTTATTAATATTGCAGCTTAACAAATCTTTGGTATTACTTCTCTTTTAAATAAAAACCACATTTTTGAGCATCTAGAATGTGCCAGGTATGGGAATACATATTTTCACAAGTACTACTTCATTTCATCTTCACTGTGACTCTGTGAGGTAAACAGAACACATGTTTTTATTTATTATTTGACTTCCAAAGAGGCTGCTGCAGTTTTCCAAGCAAGAGATGTTGGTAGCTTTGGCCAGGGCAGTGGAGGTGCATGAACTTGAGAGTTACCATCAACAGACTGTGGGGGAGCCAGGCCAGAGATCTCCATCTCGCTCTGCATGTCCAACCACCTCCTGTGAGCAAAGCAGATCTCACAGTCCTCCAGGGGACATTGCACCACGGCAGGAAGTCCTGTTGGAGGAGCAGAGGATGGAAAACGTAGAAGTAAAAACCTTGAGTTCAAGTCCTCTATGACCACCTGCATTTCCCTCCCCTGGGCTCCGTCCCATGTATTGAAGTCTGAGAGCAAGACAGTCAAACCTCACGGCAGCAGGTGATGACGTGGCCCACTGGGGGAGGCCCTGGGGGCTGTAGCGCTTCCCCAGGTCAGAGTTCTGCACCAGGCACTGTCCCCCGAGGCCCTTGCCCTGTCTTTGCAGGAAGGGTGGGGAGCCACCCTCTTAGCCTGCACTGCCTGCAAGGGACAGCTGGTGCTGTGTTCAGAATGAGGTCGCCAAGCCACGCGGCCTGTGGGGAGGACAGAGCCGGGCCCGTCCGGTCTCTGTGTGGGAATTTTGGGAGAAAGTGTCTCTTCCTGGTTGGTCATCACATTGAAAATGGGCGACTGCAGCCTGAGATGTGCAGGTCCGGAGCAGAAGGGCCTTTTGCGCAGAGAACAGCCGCCGCTTCCCAGGAAGGCGCCCTCTCCTGGCCCGGAGCAGAACCTCACGGCCTGCGGTCCACGTTTCTCCAGTTTTCCACTTCCGGGTTGGCCGTCCCACTCCTCCGGGCTAGTCTTGGGGCAGCCGGGACCTGCTCCCTGATTGGGCGGGATCTGGGTGCACTCAGGTGCTATTCTGGGCCCTTGGGAAGGACTCAGTACTTGAAGTGCCTGTTCCTCCAGGGAAGGCTGGAGCCTCGGCTAACCCTGGCTCTGGCGACAGAAAGCAGGCCCCTCCTGGGGCGTCCTGTGCTTCAGCTCAGTCAGTCGCTCCCCCACATCTGTGCATGTCCCACAGGCCCTGGGTAGAAGGAGCTGGTGGAAAAGGCGCTCAACTACTCACTGGCCATGCAAGCACACTGCCAGGAGACGGCGCTGGTGGTCAAGACTGGGATGTAGGTGGGGTGGGGGAGGTGGGCTGGGCGGATGGGAAGGAACGAGCTCGCTCTCAGAGCTAACTGGAGGTGTTCCCGTACACCTAGGAGGCCAGAAGCTGGTAAAACATCCTTCTGTTCTGACCTGGGAGCTTACCAGGGACCCCTGTCACAGCCAGACTGGCCTAGGCAGAGGCTGAACTTCCCCCAAGTCTATAGCTGTCACTGTGGAAAGGTGACCCTCACCTAGTGGGAGCTGGGAGGTGCCCAAAGGCTCCCTGCACCTTTGAGTTCATTCGTGCGCGGTGAACAGGCAGCATGGCCTCCGCCTCCCTCTCCCCTTTTGATGGAGGTGCCTGTCATTTATCCCATGGAGTATTCGCTTTACTTGACTGCCTGGGCTTCTGAATGTATTTCCAGATATCTCCAGAAGCAGATTACTTGGGAAGGATGACTTAGCCCGGTGCTGAGGACTTTACCCTTAACCACCAACCCCGATCTGCTGGTAGGAAAGCAGGCTACCAGGCACAGCTGCAGAGGGAATTATATTGCAGCTGCAGCCCAACTGATGAGAAACACAGGGAGCGTGGAGGACTAGAAGGTCCCTGCAGAAAAGGAATGCTGCGAGGCTGTAGCTCGTTTATGTTAGTGTTGCAGATAGTGTTGCAAATATGTGTGTGCTGATTCCTGTGTATTTAATGCTTAGTTTTAAGAGCATGGGAGGGCTTTTGGGGGAAAGTGTTACACCATCTGAGTTAAATTAGCCCATTCCAGTCCATTTTAGTTCACTGATTCCTAAAATGTCGATGTTCACTCTTGTCATCTCCTGTTTGACCACTTCCAATTTACCTTGATTCATGGACCTAACATTCCAGGTTCCTATGCAATATTGTTCTTTATAGCATTGGGCTTGACTTCCATCACCAGTCACATCCTCAGCTGGGCATTGTTTTTGCTTTGGGTCCGTCTCTTCATTCTTTCTGGAGTTATTTCTCCACTCTTCTGCAGTAGCATATTGGGTATCTTCCAACTCAGGGAGTTCATCTTTCAGTGTCCTATCTTTTTGCCTTTTCATGCTGTTCATGGGATTCTAAGGCAAGAATACTGAAGTGGTTTGCATTCCCTTCTCCAGTGCACAATGTTTTATCAGAACCCTCCACCATGACTTGTCCATCTTGGGTGGCCCTGCACATCATGGTTCATAGTTTCATTGAGTTAGACAAGGATGTGGAATGGGCAATTTTAACTCAGATGACCATTATATCTGCTACTGTGGGCAGGAATCCCTTAGAAGAAGTGGAGTAGCCATCATAGTCAACAAAAGAGTCCGAAATGCAGTGCTTGGATGCAATCTCAAAAACGACAGAATGATCTCTGTTCATTTCCAAGGCAAACCATTCAATATCACAGTAATCCAAGTCTATGCCCCCAAACCAGTAATGCTGAAGAAGCTGAAGTTGAATGGTTCTATGAAGACTTACAAGACCTTCTAGAACTAACACCCAAACAAGATGTCCTTTTCATTATCGGGGACTGGAATGCAAAAGTAGGAAGTCAAGAGATACCTGGAGTAACAGGCAAATTTGGCCTTGGAGTACAAAATGAAGCAGGGCAAAGGCTAATAGAGGTTTGCCAAGAGAACACACTGGACATTGCAAACACCCTCTTCCAACAACAGACGACTCTACACATGGACATTACAAGATGGTCAATACCAATGTCAGATTGATTATATTCTTTGCAGCCAAAGATGGAGAAGTTCTATACAGTCAGCAAAAACAAGACTGGGAGCTGACTGTGGCTCAGATCATGAACTCCTTATAGCCAGATTCAAACTTAAATTGAAGAAAATAGGGAAAATGACTAGACCATTCAGGTTTGACCTAAATCATTTAATTATACAGTGGAAGTGAGAAATAGATTCAAGGGATTAGATCTGATAGACAGAGTGCTTGAAGAACTATGAATGGAAGTTTGTGACATTATACAGGAGGCAGTGATCAAGACCATCCCCAAGAAAAAGAAATGCAAAAAGGCAAAATGGTTGTCTGAAGAGGCCTTACAATAACTGAGAAAAGAAGAAAAGTGAAAGGTAAAGGAGAAAAGGAAAGATACTCCCATTTGAATGCAGAGTTCAAAGAATAGCAAGGAGAGATAAGAAAGCCTTTCTCAGTAATCAATGCAAAGAAACAGAGGAAAACAATAGAATGGGAAAGACTAGAGATCTCTTCAAGAAAATTAGAGATACCAAGGGAATATTTCATGCAAAGATGGGCACAATAAGGGACAGAAGTGGTATGGGCCTAACAGAAGCAGAAGATATTAAGAAGAGGTAGCAAGAAGACACAGAAGAACTATACAAAAAAGATCTTCATGACCCAGATAATCACGATGGTGTGATCACTCATCTAGAGTCTGACATCCTGGAATGTGAAGTCAAGTGGGCCTTAGGAAGCATCACTATGAACAAAGCTAGTGGAGGTGATGGAATTCCAGCTGAGCTATTTCAGATCCTAAAAGATGATGCTGTGAAAGTGCTACACTCAATATGCCAGCAAATTTGGAAAACTCAGCAGTGGCCACAGGACTGAAAAAGTTCAGTCTTTATTCCAATCCCAAAGAAAGGCAATGCCAAAGAATGCTCAAACTACTGCACAATTGCACTCATCTCACATGCTAGTGAAGTAATGCTCAAAATCCTCCAGGCCAGGATTCACAGTATGTGAACCAGATGTTCAAGCTGGATTTAGAAAAGGCAGAGCAGCCAGAGATCAAATTGCCAACATCTGTTGGATCACCGAAAAAGCAAGAGAGTCCCAGAGAAACATCTACTTCTGCTTTATTGACTACTCCAAAGCCTTTGATTGTGTGGATCACAACAAACTATGGAAAATTCTTCAAGAGATGGGAATACCAGACCACCTTACCTGCCTCCTGAGAAATCTGTATGCAGGTCAAGAAGCAACAATTAGAACTGGACATTGAACTACAGACTGGTTTCAAATTGGGAAAGGAATACGTAAAGGCTGTATATTGTCACCCTGCTAATTTAACTTGTATGCAGAGTACATCATGTGAAGTGCCAGGCTGGATGAAGCACAAACTGGAATCGAGATTGCTGGGAGAAATATCAATAACCTCAGATATGCAGATGACACCACACTTATGGCAGAAAGTGAACTAAAGAGCGTCCTGATGAAAGTGAAAGAGGAGAGTGAAAAAGTTGGATTAAAACTCAACATTCAGAAAACTAAGATTGTGGCATCCGGTCCCATCACTTCATGGCAAATAGATGGAAAAACAATGGAAACAGTGAGAGACTATTTTTCTGGGCTCCAAAATCACTGCAGATGGTGACTGAAGTCATGAAATAAAAAGACGCTTCTCCTTGGAAGAAAAGCTCTAAACAACCTATTAAAAAGCATATTAAAAAGCAGAGACAGGGAGGAGCCAAGATGGCAGAGGACTAGGATGGGGAGACCACTTTCTCTCCTACAAATTCATCGAAAGAACAATTGAACGCTGAACAAATTTCACAAAACAACTTCTGATCGCTAGCAGAGGACATCAGGCGCCCAGAAAAGCAACCCATTGTCTTCGAAGGGAGGTAGGACAAAATATAAAAGATAAAAAGGGAGACAAAAGAGCTAGGGATGGAGACCCGTCCCGGGAAGGGAGTCTTAATAGAGGAAGTTTCCAATTACCAGGAAACCCTTGCACTGGCGGGTCTGGGGGAAGTTTTCAAATCTTGGAGGGCAACCTAACTGGGAGGAAAAATTAAATAAGGCCCACAGATTATGTGCCTAAAAGCAACTCCCAGCAGAAAAGTACCCCAGATGCCCGCACCCGCCACCAACAAGTAGGGGCAGAACGGAGAGGAGCGGGCGGCATTGCTTAGGGTAAGGACCGGCCTGAAGGCCCTGAGAGCAATCGGAGGGAGCTCTTTTAAACTGTGGGATAGCAAGGGAGAAAATTAACCGGCCCGAACACACTGCCGGTGGTTCGCAAAACAAAGGACTGAGAAACTCCAGAGAAGAGCCGGCCCATCCCCGCTGGAGGTAGGAGGCAGGGGGGAGGGGAAAGGGGCAAACTCAGCCCCAGAGAAGCCGCCCCCTCCCACACTGCAAACAGGCCTCCAGTTTCTGTCTAAAGAATTCCTGAGATTCTGGATGGTCGACATCAGCTGCCGGGAGGGTCGCGCTAGAGGCCAGCTCCTGAGAATAAACCAAGCCGCAGGCACCCAACCAGCGGTGCGCGCTGGGGCCGCAGAGGGAAAAGGCGCTCCACATCCGGGGAGAGTGCGCCCAAGCCCCTGGCTGCCTGAAGCCGCTCAGGCCGGGGAAGGCACAAAATGCAGGCGCAACCGAATCCGCGCTTTTGTGGAGTACCCGAAAACTGGAACTGCACTCAACGCAGGGCCCGCTCCATATAGAGCAGCCGGGAGCCTGTGCAGTGTAGACGGAGAAAGCACAGACACCCCTGTACGGGGCAAACCCAGTGTGGCCGGAACACGGTGAGTGCTATCCACACAGAGCGGTGTCTGTCTGCAGCGCCCTGCCCTCCCCGTAGCAGGACTGAACTGAACTAGCGAACCTAAATAAGAGATCACCTCCACCCGCCTGTGTCAGGGTGGAAATTAGACACCGAAGAGACGGCAAACAGAAGCCAAATCAACAAAGGGAACTGCTTCAGAAAGGACCAGTGCAACAGATTAAAATCCCTGAAGGTAACGTCAACTACACCGGAAGGGGCCTATAGATATCGAGAAGTGTAAGCTGGAAAGAGGAGTTATCTGAAATTGAACTGAATCTACACTGACCGCAACAGCTCCGAAGAAATTCCTAGATATATATTTTTTGTTAAATTAAAAAAATTTTTTTCCTTTCCTTTTTTAAAATTTTTTCTTTTTTCTTTTCTTTTAAAATTCCCTATTACTCCCCCATTACTCCTCAACTTTCATTTTCATATATTTTTATGATTTTTTTTAATTAGGGAAAATTTTTTTTCTTTTTTTTCTTTCTTCTTTCTTTTTTTTTCTTTTTCTTGTTTTTCTCTCCTATTTCCTTTTAAAGTCCTATAATACTCCTCTATTATTCCTTAATTTTCATTTTCATTTCACTATAACCTTGCAAAAAAAAAAAGAGAGTGAAGCCCTATTTTTAAACTGAACTTCATATATATTTCTGAATTTTTTTTTGTGTTTTTGTTTTTAAATATTGTATTTCAAAGAGTCTAACCTCTACACTAGATTTTTAATCTTTGTTTTTCAGTATGTGATATAAATTTTGGACATTTAAGAATCCAATATTCAGTTCCCATTTCTATTCAGGAGTGTGGTGATTACTTTCTCCCACTTTTGACTCTCTGTTTTCTACCTCAGAACACCTCTATTTCCTCCTTTCCCCTTCTCTTCCCAGTCCAATTCTGTGAATCTTTGTGGGTGTCTGGGCTATGGAGAACACTTTGGGAACAGATAACTGCGTAGATCTGTCTCTCTCCTCTTGAGTCTCCCTTTCTTTCCTCCTGCTCACCTCTATCTCCTTCCTCCCTCTCCTATTCTTCATGTAACTCTGTGAACCTCTTTGGTTGTCCCTCACGGTGGAGAATCTTTTCACCATTAACCTAGAAGTTTCATTATCAGTGCTGTATAGCTGGAGAAGCCTTGAGACTATTGGAAGAATAAAACTGAAATCCAGAGGCAGGAGACTTAAGCCCCAAACCTGAGAAAACCAGAAAACTCCTGACTACACGGAACATTAAGGAATAAGAGACCATCCAAAAGCCTCCATACCTACACTAAAACCAACCACCACCCAAGAGCCAATAAGCTCCAGAACAAGACATACCACTCAAACTCTTTAGCAACGCAGGAACATAGACCTAAGCATCAACATACAGGCTGCCCAAAGTCACACCTAACACATAGACCCATCGCAAAACTCATTACTGAACACTCCATTGCACTCCAGAGAGAAGAAATCCATTTCCACACACCAGAACACTGACACAAGCGTCCCTAGCCAAGAAACCTTGACAAACCAATCGTCCAACCCCACCCATTGGGTAAAATCTCCACAATAAAAAGGAACCACAGACCACCAGAATACAGAAAGCCCACTCCAGACACAGCAATCTAAACAAGATGAAAAGGCAGAGAAATACCCAACAGGTAAAGGAACATGAAAAATGCCCACCAAGTCAAACAAAAGAGGAGGAGATAGGGAATCTACCTGAAAAAGAATTTAGAATAATGATAATAAAAATGATCCAAAATCTTGAAAACAAAATGGAGTTACAAATAAATAGCCTGGAGACAAAGATTGAGAAGATACAAGAACTGTTCAACAAAGACCTAGAAGAAATAAAAAAAGAGTCAATTAAAAATGAATAATGCAATAAATGAGATCAAAAACACTTTGGAGGGAACCATGAGTAGAATAATGGAGAATAAGTGAGGTAGAAGATAAAATGGTGGAAATAAATGAAGCAGAGAGGAAAAAAGAAAAAAGAACCAAAAGAAATGAGGACAACCTCAGGGACCTCTGGGACAATGTGAAACGCCCCAACATTCGAATCATAGGAGTCCCAGAAGAAGAAGACAAAAAGAAAGGCCATGAGAAGTTACTCGAGGAGATAATAGCTGAAAACTTCCCTAAAATGGGGAAGGAAGTAGCCACCCAAGTCCAAGAAACCCGGAGAGTCCCAAACAGGATAAACCCAAGGCGAAACACCCCAAGACACATATTAATCAAATTAACAAAGATCAAACACAAAGAACAAATATTAAAAGCAGCAAGGGAGAAACAACAAATAACACACAAAGGGATTCCCACAAGGATAACAGCTGATCTATCAATAGAAACCCTTCAGGCCAGAAGGGAATGGCAGGACATACTTAGAGTAATGGAAGAGAATAACCTACAACCTAGATTACTCTACCCAGCAAGGATCTCATTCAGATATGAAGGAGAACTCAAAAGCTTTACAGAGAAGCAAAAGCTGAGAGAATTCAGCACCACCAAACCAGCTCTTCAACAAATGCTAAAGGATCTTCTCTAGACAGGAAACACAGAAAGGTTGTATAAACGTGAACCCCAAACAACAAAGTAAATGGCAACGGGACCATACCTATCAATAATTACCTTAAATGTAAATGGGTTGAATGCCCCAACCAAAAGACAAAGGCTGGCTGAATGGATACAAAAGCAAGACCCCTATATATGCTGTCTACAAGAGACCCACCTCAAAGCAAGGGACACATACAGACTAAAAGTGAAGGGCTGGAAAAAAATATTCCACGCAAACGGAGACCAAAAGAAAGCAGGAGTCGCAATACTCATATCAGATAAAATAGACTTTCAAATAAAGGCTGTGAAAAGAGACAAAGAAGGACACTACATAATGATCAAAGGATCAATCCAAGAAGAAGATATAACAATTATAAATATATATGCACCCAACATAGGAGCACCGCAATATGTAAGGCAAATGCTAATGAGTATGAAAGAGGAAATTAATAGTAACACAATAATAGTAGGAGACTTTAATACCCCACTCACAACTATGGATAGATCAACTAAACAGGAAATTAACAAGGAAACACAAACTTTAAAGGACACAATGGACCAGCTAGACCTAATTGACATCTATAGGACGTTTCACCCCCAAACAATCAACTTCACCTTTTTCTCAAGTGCACACGGAACCTTCTCCAGAATAGATCACATCCTGGGCCATAAATCTAGTCTTGGTAAATTCAAAAAAATTGAAATCATTCCAGTCATCTTTTCTGACCACAGTGCAGTAAGATTAGATCTCAATTACAGGAAAAAAATTATTAAAAATTCAAACATATGGAGGCTAAACAACATGCTTCTGAATAACCAACAAATCATAGAAGAAATAAAAAAAGAAATCAAAATATGCATAGAAATGAATGAAAATGAAAACACAACAACCCAAAACCTATGGGACACTGTAAAAGCAGTGCTAAGGGGAAGATTGATAGCATTACAGGCCTACCTCAAGAAACAAGAAAAAAGTCAAATAGATAACCTAACTCTACACCTAAAGCAACTAGAGAAGGAAGAAATGAAGAACCCCAGGGTTAGTAGAAGGAAAGAAATCTTAAAAATTAGGGCAGAAATAAATGAAAAAGAAACTAAAGAGACCATAGCAAAAATCAACAAAGCTAAAAGCTGTTTTTTTGAAAAAGTAATCAAAATTGACAAACCGTTAGCAAGGCTCATTAAGAAACAAAGGGAGAAGAACCAAATTAACAAAATTAGAAATGAAAATGGAGAGATCACAACAGACAACACTGAAATACAAAGGATCATAAGAGACTACTACCAGCAGCTCTATGCCAATAAAATGGACAACTTGGAAGAAATGGACAAGTTCTTAGAGAAGTATAACTTTCCAAAACTGAACCAGGAAGAAATAGAAGATCTTAACAAACCCATCACAAGCAAGGAAATCAAAACTGTGATCAGAAATCTTCCAGCAAACAAAAGCCCAGGACCAGATGGCTTCACAGCTGAATTCTACCAAAAATTTAGAGAAGAGCTAACACCTATCTTACTCAAACTCTTCCAGAAAATTGCAGAAGAAGGTAAACTTCCAAACTCATTCTATGAGGCCACCATCACCCTAATTCCAATACCAGACAAAGATGCCACAAAAAAAGAAAACTACAGGCCAATATCACTGATGAACATAGATGCAAAAATCCTTAACAAAATTCTAGCAAACAGAATCCAACAACATATTAAAAAAATCATACACCATGACCAAGTGGGCTTTATCCCAGGAATGCAAGGATTCTTTAATATTCACAAATCAATCAATGTGATACACCACATTAACAAATTGAAAGATAAAAACCATATGATTATCTCAATAGATGCAGAAAAAGCCTTTGACAAAATTCAACATCCATTTATGATTAAAACTCTCCAGAAAGCAGGAATAGAAGGAACATACCTCAACATAATAAAAGCTATATATGACAAACCCACAGCAAGCATCACCCTCAATGGTGAAAAATTGAAAGCATTTCCCCTAAAATCAGGAACAAGACAAGGGTGCCCACTCTCACCACTACTATTCAACATAGTTTTGGAAGTGTTGGCCACAGCAATCAGGGCAGAAAAAGAAGTAAAAGGAATCCAGATAAGAAGTGAAACTCTCTCTGTTTGCAGATGACATGATCCTCTACATAGAAAACCCTAAAGACTCTACCAGAAAATTACTAGAGCTAATCAACAAATACAGTAAAGTTGCAGGATATAAAATTAACACACAGAAATCTCTTGCATTCCTATACACTAACAATGAGAAAACAGAAAGAGAAATTAAGGAAACAATACCATTCACCATTGCAACAAAAAGAATAAAATACTTAGGAGTATATCTACCTGAAGAAACAAAAGACCTATACATAGAAAACTATAAAACACCGATGAAAGAAATCAAAGAGGACACAAACAGATGGAGAAATATACCATGTTCATGGATTGGAAGAGTCAATATTGTCAAAATGGCTATACAACCCAAAGCAATCTATAGATTCAACACAATCCCTATCAAGCTACTAACGGTATTTTTCACAGAACTAGAACAAATAATTTCACAATTTGTATGGAAATACAAAAAACCTCGAATAGCCAAAGTAATCTTGAGAAAGAAGAATGGAACTGGAGGAATCAAGCTGCCTGACTTCAGACTATACTACAAAGCCACAGTCATCAAGACAGTATGGTATTGGCACAAAGACAGAAATATAGATCAATGGAACAGAATAGAAAGCCCAGAGATAAATCCACGAACCTATGGTCACCTTATCTTCGACAAAGGAGGCAAGGATATACAATGGAAAAAAGACAACCTCTTTAACAAGTGGTGCTGGGAAAACTGGTCAACCACCTGTAAAAGAATGAAACTAGAACACTTTCTAACACCATACACAAAAATAAACTCAAAATGAATTAAAGATCTAAATGTAAGACCAGAAACTATAAAACTCCTAGAGGAGAACATAGGCAAAACCCTCTCCGACATAAATCACAGCAGGATCCTCTATGACCCACATCCCAGAATTTTAGAAATAAAAGCAAAAATAAACAAATGGGACCTAATGAAACTTAAAAGCTTTTGCACAACAAAGGAAACTATAAGCAAGGTGAAAAGACAGCCCTCAGATTGGGAGAAAATAATAGCAAACGAAGCAACAGACAAAGGATTAATCTCAAAAATATACAAGCAAGTCCTCCAGCTCAACTCCAGAAAAATAAATGACCCAATCAAAAAATGGGCCAAAGAACTCAACAGACATTTCTCCAAGGAAGACATACAGATGGCTAAAATACACATGAAAAGATGCTCAACATCACTCATTATCAGAGAAATGCAAATCAAAACCACAATGAGGTACCATTACACGCCAGTCAGGATGGCTGCTATCCAAAAGTCTACAAGCAATAAATGCTGGAGAGGGTGTGGAGAAAAGGGAACCCTCTTACACTGTTGGTGGGAAAGCAAACTAGTACAGCCACTATGGAAAACAGTGTGGAGATTTCTTAAAAAACTGGAAATAGAACTGCCATATGACCCAGCAATCCCACTTCTGGGCATACACACCGAGGAAACCAGATCTGAAAGAGACACGTGCACCCCAATGTTCATCGCAGCACTGTTTATAATAGCCAGGACATGGAAGCAACCTAGATGCCCATCAGCAGACGAATGGATAAGGAAGCTGTGGTACATATACACCATGGAATATTACTCAGCCATTAAAAAGAATTCATTTGAATCAGTTCTAATGAGATGGATGAAACTGGAGCCCATTATATAGAGTGAAGTAAGCCAGAAAGATAAAGACCATTACGGTATACTAACACATGTATATGGAATTTAGAAAGATAGTAATGATAACCCTATATGCAAAACAGAAAAAAAGACACAGATATATAGAACAGACTTTTGGACTCTGTGGGAGAAGGCGAGGGTGGGATGTTTCGAGAGAATAGCATCGAAACATGTATATTATCTAGGGTGAAACAGATCACCAGCCCAGGTTGGATGCATGAGACAAGTGCTCGGACCTGGTGCACTGGGAAGACCCAGAGGGATTGGGTAGAGAGGGAGGTGGGAGGGGGGATCGGGATGGGGAATACATGTATATCCAAGGCTGATTCTTTTTTTTTTTTTTTCTTGATCAAGGCTGACTACTTATTGAATGGTTTAATTTCTCAAACATACAGTATTTTTCAGGGGTTCAGATATAAAAAGTTTATTTTTTTTTTATTAGTTGGAGGCTAATTACTTTACAATATTGTAGTGGTTTTTGTCATACATTGACATGAATCAGCCAAAGAGGGTTCCTTTTTCTCCACACCCTCTCCAGCATTTATTGCTTGTAGACTTTTGGATAGCAGCCATCCTGACTGGCATATAATGGTACCTCATTGTGGTTTTGATTTGCATTTCTCTGATAATGAGTGATGCTGAGCATCTTTTCATGTGTTTTTTAGCCAATCTGTATGTCTTCCTTGGAGAAATGTCTGTTGAGTTCTTTGGCCCATTTTTTGATTGGGTCATTTATTTTTCTGGAGTTGAGCTGGAGGAGTTGCTTGTATATTTTTGAGATTAATCCTTTGTTACTTCGTTTGCTATTATTTTCTCCCAATCTGAGGGCTGTCTTTTCACCTTGCTTATAGTTTCCTTTGTTGTGCAAAAGCTTTTAAGTTTCATTAGGTCCCATTTGTTTATTTTTGCTTTTGTTTCTAATATTCTGGGATGTGGGTCATAGAGGATCCTGCTGTGATTTATGTCCATGGCTGATTCTTGTCAATGTATGACAAAAACCACTACAATATTGTAAAGTAATTAGCCTCCAACTAATAAAAAGAAAAAAGCAGAGACATTACTTTGCCAACAAAGATCCATCTAATCAAAGCTATGGTTTTTCCAGCAGTCATGTATGGATGTGAGAGTTGGATTATAAAGAAAGCTGAGCACCGAAGAATTGATGCTTTTGAACTGTGGTTTACGAGAAGTCTCTTGAGAGTCCCTTGGATTGCAAGGAGATCCAACCAGTCAATCTTAAAGGAAATCAGTCCTGAATATTCATTGGAAGGACTGATGCTGAAGCTGAAACTCCAATACTTTGGCCACCTGATGAGAAGAACTGACTCATTTGAACAGACCCTGATGCTAGGTAAGATTGAAGGCAGAAGGAGAAGGGGATGACCGAGGACAAAATGGCTGGATGGCATCCCCGACTGAATGGACATGAGTTTGCCTAGCATCCGGGAGTTGGTGATGGACAGGGAAGCCTGGCATGGTGCAGTCCACGGAGTCACAAAGAGTCAAAGACGACTGAGCAAATGGACTGAACTGAAAAGCAGTATAAAGCGTGATGCATATCATTCACCTAAATACGTATATAATGCACACATTTTATGGGTTGGGAAGTTTCCCTGGAGGAGGACATGGGAACCCACTCCAGTACTCTTCCCTGGAGAATCCCATGGACAGAGGAGCCTGGCAGGCTGCAGTTCATAGGGTCGCAAAGAGTTGGACATGACTGAAGTACTTTATATAATACACACTTTACATGAATTACTAAAAATATTAAATCTTAATAAATATTGACTATGCATAGAATCAACGCATGTTGGAAAGAGGATGCAAGGCAGTCCCCTGGCTCTTAATTGTGTTTTATCTTGTGTTTTATGGTATTATAGATTCATTATTATACACCATTTTAAAATAACCTAGTCCAGTTGTAAAGATCTTCAGAAAAGATGATTAGTTCCCTTGGCCACTGGTTTCAGAATTGTAACAGTCTCGCCCATTACAAGGTCTTCCCTGAGTTCCTCCAACCTAATTTCTATGCTGTATCTGGGGCTCCAAGGGCAACTGAGACCCATTCTGCCCGGCTCACCGCATGGGCTGATGCTCAGTGCTTCAGGACTAGGAGGGTCCTTGGAGTTGCCAAATTTAGCAGCAGGTCCCAAGTGGAAGCAGCCCAGATTTCTGGTAAATCCTAGGAAGGTCAGCGCTGAGCACTTGGGAGCAGGGCCCCTTTAGAACATCCAACCATCTCATCCCCCGTTTAGGACAGGGTGAGGAGGCAAAGCTGCCCAGCCTGCAGACGTGGGGTCGCAAAGAGTCGGACACGACTGAGGAACTGAACTGACTGACCGGGTCTAAAGATGGAGGCGGGATTGCCTTTCCATTATAGAGATTTTGTACCTTATGAATCTTGTACCCTATGAATACCCTTGAGTGTATTTTTATTAATACACACGAAATAGTTTTTACAGAGAAGAAGGGAAGTGCTGTGAGTGCCCACCTGCTCTTTCTTGCCTTTTTTTCCCCATTTTTATTAGTTGGAGGCTAATTACTTTCCAATATTGTAGTGGATTTTGCCATACGTTGACATGAATCAGCCATGGATTTACATGTGTTCCCCATCCCGATCCCCACTCCCGCCTCCCTCTCCACCCCATCCCTCTGGGTCTTCCCAGTGCACCAGCCCTGAGCACCCGTCTCATGCATCCAACCTGGGCTGGTGATCTGTTTCACCCTTGATAGTATACTTGTTTCAATGCTATCGTCTCACTGCCGTGGAGGAGGCGCTGGGGAGGCCGGCGCAACCTGTGATGACCCAGAGAGGCCGCGTGGTGGCAGTGTTTCCCCTTGTTTGGCCCAAGGTAACCCGTCCCCGTTTTAATGAACTCCCCACTGCGCACTGGAGGAGGGGTTGGGGTGGGGGGTGTCCCTCTAGGTTCAATTTATGGGCTTCAAGTGAAGATGCTAAATAAGATCCTGAGTGGAAAATAATGGCTGTAACAGATATCCTCTGGCTCCTCCCTGCCTTCTTTCCTGTTAGAACGTCTCCTGGCTAAGAGCCCCTTGGCCGCAGGCAAGGGGGAATGTATTGCACAAAAGAATCAAGGGAGAAACTGGGCTGGTTTAGGCAGACCGGGACCTGAGGGTGAAGAGGCAACGATCAAGCCTTTCTCAGTCTGGCAGCGGTGGGTGGGGAACTAGGCGAGACCCCAGAACTTAGGAAAGGAACTGGCTGTGATGGAGACCTTGTGGTTTTCTCTCGCTTGCCCGCTGGAGCCCCCCGGGCCTTTATTTCTAAGTGGTCTGGGGAGGTAGGGAGCTTCTTCCAGGTGAGAACTCGCAGAGCGCAGACTGAAAAGTGAGGTGAAGCTGCAGCTTTGAGGTGTGTGGACAATTCCAGGCCCCTCCTAGGCCAAGTTCCTCTTCCGTGAGATGATCTGCTAATCCACTTCTGAGGTTCCAGGGTCCCCAGATCATGGCTATCTGGGGATCACCAAGGGAATTAATTAAATAACCAGATTCTGGGGCCCCGTCGATGCTTTGTCTGTTCTGGGGGTGAACTGATAAGAAACTGTCTTCCCACTGCACCCCTCTACCCAACCCTGCACCCACCCCTAATCCCCCCTTCCCCACCCCAGGCTTCATTGAGATATAATCGACAAATAACATTGTGAAAGTTTGGGGTGTACACGTGATGATTTAGTATATGTATGTATTGTGAAACAATTACCACCATGTTTAGTTAACATACATCACCTCACAGTTACACTTTTTCTTGGTGAGAACTTTTAAGGTCTACTCTCTGAGATGTCAAGCACAGTATTGTTAACTATAGTCACTGTTCAACCCATCCACCATTTCTCTGTTCCCCCCACTCCACCTGCCTGTCAACCAGCAACATCCTCTCTTCTCCTGTGATTTTGACTTTTTTAGATTCCACATCTGAGTGACATCATACAGTATTTCTTCCTCTGTCTTGACATTTCATTTAGGATAAGATATGTATGTCATGTTTTTTTAATCCATTCATCCATCAGTGGACACGTGATGGTTCTGTGTTTTGACTATTGCAGATAATACTGCAGTGGACTTGGGATGCAGGTATCTCTTTGAGATAATGATTTCATTTCCTTTGAGTGTATTTCCAGGAGTGAAATTGCTGGATTCTAGTAGTAAAAAGTGGGTTTTGAATTAGGTGTAGAGGCGACAGATATAGCAGTGTGGGAAAACACTGGAAAAAAGTCTCCAGATTAGGTTGCTTCTTTCAGTTCTGCTCAGTCACTCAGTCATGTCTGACTCTTTGTGACCCCATGGGCTGTAGCACGCAGGCTTCCCTGTCCATCACCAACTCCTGGAGCCTACTTAAACTCAAGTCCATTGTGTTGGTGATGCCATCCAACCAGCTCATCCTCTTCATTCCCTTCTCCCGCCTTCAATCTTTCCCAGCTTCAGGGTCTTTTCCAGTGAGTCGGTTCTTCACATCAGGTGGCCAAAGTTTGAGTTTCAGCTTCAGCATCCGTCCTTCCAGTGAGTATTCAGGACTGATTTCCTTTAGGATTGACCAGTTGGATCTCCTTGCAGTCCAAGGGACTCTCAAGAGTCTTCTCCAACACCACAGTTGAAAAGCATCAGTTCTTCGGTGCTCAGCTTTCTTTATAGTTCAACTCTCACATCCATACATGACTACTGGAAAAACCATAGCTTTGACTAGATGGACCTTTGTTGGTAAAGTAATATTTCTGCTTTTTGATATTCTGTCTAGGTTGGTCATAGCTTTTCTTCCAAGGAGCAATTGTCTTTTAATTTCATGGTTGCAAGTCAACATCTGCAGTGATTTTGGAGCCCAAGAAAATAGTCTGTCACTGTTTCCATTGTTTCCCCAGCTATTTGCCATGAAATGATGGGACCAGATGCCATGATCTTAGTTTTCTGAATGTTGAGTTATAAGCCAACTTTATCACTCTCCTCTTTCACTTTCATCGGGAGGCTCTTTAGTTCTTCACTTTCTGTCATAAGTGTGGTGTAATCTGCATATCTGAGGTTATTGATATTTCTCCCGGCAATCTCGATTCCAGTTTGGGCTTCATCCAGCCTGGCATTTCTCATGATGTACTCTGCATATAAGTTAAATAAGCAGTGTGACAATATACAACCTTGACATACTCCTTTCCCAAATTGGAACCAGCCTGTTGTTCCATGTCCGCTTCTAACTGTTGCTTCTTGACCTGCATATGGATTTCTCAGGAGGCAGGTCAGGTGGTCTGGTATTCCCATATCTTGAAGAATTTCCACAGTTTGTTGTGATCCACACAGTCAAAGGCTTTGGCATAGTCAATAAAGCAGAAATAGATGTTTTTCTGGAACTCTCTTGCTTTTTTGGTGATCCAACAGATGTTGGTAATTTGATCTCTGGTTCCTCTGCCTTTTCTAAATCAAGCTTGAACATCTGTAAGTTCATGGTTCACATACTGTTGAAGCCTGGCTTGGAGAATTTTGAGCATTACTTTGCTAGTGTGTGATATGAGTGCAATTGTGCAGTAGTTTGAACATTCTTTGGCATTGCCTTTCTTTGGGATTGGAATGAAAACTGACCTTTTCTAGTCCTGTGGCCACTGCTGAGTTTTCCAAATTTGCTGGCATATTGAGTGCAGCACTTTCACAGCATCATCTTTTAGGATCTGAAATAGCTCAGCTGGAATTCCATCACCTCCACTAGCTTTGTTCATAGTGATGCTTCCTAAGGCCAACTTGACTTTGCATTCCAGGATGTCTGGCTCTGGGTGAGTGACCACACCATCATGGTTACCTGGGTCATGGAGATCTTTTTTGTATAGTTCTTCTGTGTCTTCTTGCTACCTCTTCTTAATATCCTCTGCTTCTGTTAGGTCCATACCATTTCTGTCCTTTATTGTGCCCATATTTGCATGAAATGTTCCCTTGGTATCTCTAATTTTCTTGAAGAGATCTCTAGTTTTTCCCATTTATTGTTTTCCTCTATTTCTTTGCAATGATTGCTGAGAAAGGCTTTCTTATCTCTCCTGGCTGTTCTTTGTAACTCTGCATTCAAATGGGTATATCTTTCTTTTTCTCCTCTGCCTTTAGCTTCTCTTCTTAAGATAGTTTAAATTCTTGCTCCACTTTCAAGAAATGGAAACTGGAAATCATGATCAATACATAGAGGTGGACTTTAGGAGAGAAAGACTGTGTATCCTATCAGAAAGGTCTGTGGATCAACGCCAAGGAGATTGAAAGTACATTCATATGTATCCAGTTGAAATTGAATATTTGAAGTATGCATGTATCTATCATCTTTTATGCTTCCCTGCTGTAATTATTTTTTTCCCTACCTGTGAGTGGTAGTTTTGAATATAAAGATTCTGTATCAATAATAAATGCTTACCTCAGAGGATAGATGCAGGGAATAAATGAGTTTTTCATACAAATTTTCTAGACCAGTGCCTGATACACAGCATATACTCAATAAATAGAAATCCCCATTCTCTCTTTCCTTCCAGTAATAGGGAACTACAGCTTCCCAAGACAGCCGATTCCATTTCCAAACAACTTTATATTGTGAGAAGCTCTTCGAAAGCCTTGTAACTTCTGTTAGCCTTAGTTTTGTCCGTTCGGTGTACACAGAACCAAAGGCAGTCCTACTGGTATTGAAAGACCCAGTCTTGTGTCTCATAGGAAAAAGTGAGCCTTTTCCTCATTCATTTTATGCATTTGTCCCTGGAGCTACCTCACTCTTCCAGCATGATACCACAGATGAATGTGACATCCTATATGTGACACCATAGAGCTAATCCACCACTTCCCCATTATTCTGGGCCCTCCCCTCCAATGAGGCCATCTGTCATGGATGCATGTTGTGACAGTGTCAAATGTTGCTAATACAGCCTTGCTGTTCAAGTCCTTTCCTTTGAGACAGCTGCTAAGCCAGGCATTCTCTGTCCTGCAATTGTGTTAATACATTTTATTTTTTCAGTTCTCAATGTGAAAATTTGTATGAATTACATTTCATCTTGTTGGTTTCTGCCTAGTTTTCTAGCTTGAGGACTTTCCCCAGTATTTTAATGAAGCCATTCAGCATAGTAGCTATTTCTTCCAGCTTAATGCTGTCAGCTAATTTGGTAAGAGGGCCTTCTAGGTCTTTTTTCCAAGTTGCCTGGTAAATATGATGGACAGTAAAGAGATTGGGACACGGTTGTGTGACACTTGTAAAAGATCTTGTCCTTTCCTCCCATTCATTTAACATTCAGTTCAACAATAGCTGTTAATCTGTATGTGTCAGGCATTGTACTTATTACTGGGGATAACAGCAGTGGACAAAATGGGAGAAAAATTCTATCTCTATGAAGCTTATGTTTTAGTGGACATGAGTTTTACTAAGTCCTGCGTCCATCATATACATTTATGCCTTTGCCATTTAATTCAACTCACATTTATTGATATGAAGAATTTGTTCAGTGCTTGTTATATGATGAGCGCTGTTTCTAGTCTTGCATGCATGTGATAAATAGGTGGGAGCTGATGCAGAGCACGTTGGCCAGGGGTCCAGTCACTAGATTGGCAAAATGCTCATTATCATACTCTTGGGATTCCTTCTCCTTTCTGAATCAGCCGTAAACTTCTTGAAACATTTGTAGTCTGAGAAGAAATAACTCCGAACTTTCGTTTTTCAGCAGGGGAAAATCTGTTGGCGAGTTCTCCGTAGTAGCTATTTCTTGACACCTGGGGGCGCTGCTGAGCACAGATTGCCCCCATCTATTTGACCGTGTGGCCCCTGATCCATCTCCCATTGAGGTTGGCGGCCTTCAAAGGAAGGTGGATTTTCCCCACTCTGGGCTTTACAGGGGGAAATCCACCTTCCTCTGGAGGGAGACGTTCTCAGTCCTCAGTCCTTCTCCTTTAGGGCTGACACCACGAATGACACCCTTGGGACCTTCTGTGAGGATCTGAAGCCCTGCCTCTCTGTTGTTTGGAGAATATTTTGGGTAGGTGGTTGAAGAGATTGAGGAGACCTGGTGTTGAGGTGGTTTTCCTTTGCAGTCCTCAAAATCTAAAAAATATATTCGTTTCTCTTGGTGAGATAATGTTAATTGATCAAAGCCTCCCTGATTGTCTTTTGTTTAAAGTGGAAAAAAAAAACCTGATTCCCTTTTAGGTGATGAATCACTACATTGGGAGTGCTGCTGAACACTGACTGCCCCTACCCTATCCATGTAGCAGTGGTGATAATGGTAATTGTGCAAGGGGGATGCTGC
This sequence comes from Odocoileus virginianus, assembly GCF_023699985.2. NCBI lineage: Eukaryota > Metazoa > Chordata > Mammalia > Artiodactyla > Cervidae > Odocoileus > Odocoileus virginianus. The sequence goes on along the minus strand of NC_069704.1, from coordinate 33,119,980 downwards.
AAATGAGGGGGTGGGGAAGAAATTTCAAAACAATGTATGAAGTGCAATTTCTCAGAGGTCTCTGAGCATCTTTAAATATTGGTAGAAAAAAAGCCTTCAGTGGGTTACCCCAAACATACACATTATCTCTTTTGATCCCCAAAATGCCCTGCAAGTGTATTTTGGCCATTCTGGTTATTTCATAGATATAGAAGCACGTTCAGAGAAGTGGAGTGACAGGACTTCTCTGTACAGGGTCTTGGAAGGTGGGTCTGTTGGGCTCTGAAATCTGACTTGGTCCACCGCGCTGTGTTTGCAGACTCCCTCCCTCTGTTCCTACCTGGATCCCCTGCACCCTCATTTAAGCATGCTGGAGGGCCTGAAGGCCCAGTGAATTTCTCATTGGTCAAGAATTTCAGAAAGGACTTTTTCTTTGCAGAGAACTATTGATTTGATCCCCTGAATAACTGCATCTCTTTAAGCCAACGTACATAATGGGATAGTCATCGTTTAATTGCTCAGTCACGTCCGACTTTTTGCAACCTCTTGGGCTGTAGCCCATCAGGCTCCTTTGTCCATGGGATTTCCCAGGCAAGAATACTGGAGTGGGTTGCCATTTCCTTCTCCAGGGGATCTTTCTGACTCAGGGGTTGAACCCGTGTCTCCTGCATTGCAGGCAGATTCTCTACCATCTGAACCACAGGAGAGGCCCACATAATGGGATAGAACAGTCATAATGTGCTAGAGTTAAAAGAGACATTGGTGATCATGCAACTTAGTTTATTTTACTGAGTTTACAACTGAGGTTCAGGGAGACTAAATGACAACTAGGCAGTGAAGGAACTGGTAAAGTGACTTGATCTTCTCACTCACAACCCAGGGCTTTAAAAAACTGGTTATTCTAAAATATAGACATACTAAAAATCCAACCAACCAAACAAAAAATGATTATTCTATTATATATAAAATAGATAACCCAAAAGGACCTACTGTAGCACAGGGAACTATGCTCAGTATTTTTTAATGTCCTATAAGGGAAAAGAATCCAAGAAAAATAGATATATGTGTATGTGTAACTGAATCACTTTGCTATATACCTGAAACTTAACACAACATTGTAAATCAACCATACTTCAATTAAAAAAGAAACTTGATTGTTGATGACTTTACCTTGGAGGTCTTTATTATTCTTATAACAATGAAAATTATTGACATATTAACAATACTGGGGGACTTCCCAGTTGGCTCAGTGATAAAGAATCCACCTGCCAATGCAGGAGATGCAGGAGACATGGGTTTGATCCCTGGGTTGGGAAGATCCCTTAGAGGAGGAAATGGCAACCCACTCCAGTATCCTTGCCTGGAGAATCTCATGGATAAAGGGGTCTGGCAGGTTACAGTCCACGGTCACAAACAGTCAGATACAACTTAGTGACTTAGCACGTATGAGCATGCACACAATGTACATTGAACTTCTAGTTCTTACCAAGACAGGGGAACAGGTTTATTTTTCTGCTATTAGCACCTATAAAACTGGGCAAAATATATGAGCAGCTATTCCCAGCCATTGGACAGTGGGGGTAACAGGGATGCAGTTCTTGAAAGAAGGGAAATACACAAGGTGAAGTTCACTTTCTTGCTGACTTTTCGCCTGAGACATTGCCCACATGGTAGGGAGTTTGGCTGAGGGAAGGACATAGAGTCAGTAGGTCAGAATTGCTAAGGCTGTGGAACTTGCAGGTTTGGGCACCAGAGAGAAGGCAGCTGAAGAGAAATAATCCCAGAAATCTGTGTTAGGGCCTTCCTTTAAGCTCTTTGTCAAATCTTTAGCTACATATCCATTAAATGAGACGCTGAAAAATCAGCTGAGAACATCTGGTAGAGGACTGAAAAGTGAACAGTGATTTTAGAAGTTGCATGTGTTAGGGAGATCTTGGCATTCTGATCCAGCCAAAGTGGAATTGGCCCCTTATTTGAGACCCCAGAAAGGCTCCAGAAAGACTGTGTCCTAAGAATAAGGGACACACCATAGCATTAAGAGCAAAGATGAAATAGACCTGTTTTAACAAGGCCAAGACCCAAGACTCAACAGAATCAAGATGATCTGTTGGTATTTAACTGCTAGTCAGACAAATTGTCAAACTTCTTAGAGGAATACAACAAAATTCAGTGTCTCTATAATATAACAGTCACAATGTTCGGCACACAATAAAAGATGTCTACATGGGCAAAGAATAAAATTAAATATGTAGACCTTCCTTATGCTTTGAAACCTGAAGCGTTTTCTCTTGTTGGCTCTTTTCCTTTCAGAATGTTCTGTGCTTAGTCACTCAGTCGTGTCCGATGCTTTGCGACTCCACGAGTTGGAGTCTGCCAGGCTTCTCTGTCCGTGGGGATTCTCCAGGCAAGAATACTGGAATGGGTTTCCATGCCCTTCTCCAGGGGATATTCCCAACCCAGGGATTGAACCCAGGTCTCCTGCAGATTCTTTACCATCTGTGCCACCAGGGAAGCTCTTGGGAATGTTTTAGTTTGACATAAATGATTAATGGGCCATGAGATGTCTGGGATTTAGCAATGGGATTGAATTTCTCTATTTTTTTAAAAAGTTGAGGTATAATTGACATGTAACATTATATTAGTTTCAGGTGTACAACACAATGATTCTATATTTGTATACATTGTGAAATGATCACCATAGTAAGTCTAGTTAATGGTCATCTTACATAGTCACAGATTTTTTTTCTTGTGATGATGACTTTGAAGATCTATTCTCCTAGCAACTTTCAAATATGCAATATTTTATTATTAACTGTAGTCATAGGGCTGTATATTGCATCCCCAGGACTTATTTATTTCATGACTAGAAATCTGTACCACTTTGACCCCCTTCTCCCATTTCTCTCATCCCCAGGATTGGATTTCTGATCTAGAGTGACAAGCTGTTCTTGAATTGCTCTTAATGTCTTGGTGGAGAAAGTGTCCTGCCCATTTGGGAAGAAGCGTACTTCTATAAATAGGCTGGCCTTCCCAGCTGAACTTCAAGGATGACATTTTGAAACATATCTGAGTTCCCTCTCTTTCTTCTTTAAAAAGATTATCTTGTTGGTCTCTGTGTTTTTATTTTCATTAGGGGACTTTGTGGATGGGGGTGGGGTAGTGGACAATGCTGGGCAGAGCATTTGACGTTTTTTTGTGTTGGGGAAAATATCCTAGATTTCATTGAACATCTAGATGACTGATAATAAGATAGGGAGGAACTGTAAAATCTGAGAAAAAAGTATAAAATATCCAGAACAAATATCTTCTAGCAGCTCTTTTTTCATGACAAGAATTTATAAGTGTTTTTCTTAGACAATTCCAACTTGTGTTGCATGCCCAATTGAATCAATTTTTACTTAAAAAAACTGATTTGGAAACTTTCTAATTGTGTAAGAAAACTGAAGATGTATGAAGAAAAATTTTCACAGTTTCTATTTTTAGATGTAGTTAGTTGATCAGGTAGCCTTTCTAGGAAAAATGATCCTTAATGTAGACTTTTTTCCTGCCTTAAAAAATATAAAGTTGCTTTCTAATCCAGAAGGAAGCAGAAGGTTTCTGTTGGAGACCTTTTTGTTCTGGTTGCTGTTGGGGAGATTGACTGTTCTTGGAATATGCACATTTATTCAAGGAGGCAATAAAATCAAGATTATTAATTGTTTTAAAACAGAAAACATCTTGAATCATGAAACCTGTAATTCATAGGTCTTACTCTTTCAATTTGTTTCCAGTGGTTGATAGCTCATCCTGCAAAATTATGCCTCTGTGCCCTTGGAATGCTCTGCAGTTAATTAATAATTTATGCTGGGTGAAGTGATATGTAGAATGGGGACAAGTGTGCATTCCACCCTGGGACTGCTTTGGCTGCTGAAATCGTCAGGGAGGCTTTCCTGGTGGAAAAGCTCTGTGGAGAGGGTGGCCCAGAGTCTGAAGGGTGAAGCGTAAAGTGATGGACATGTGGACTGTCCTTTCTTCTCTCAGCTGTCAGTGTGATGAGGTCTCTCTCTCATCAGACGGTATTCATAGGCTCTGACCATCCTCCTGTAGACTGTGTGCATTCTGAAACATTTTAAATTGAATCTTTGAGAAAATGCCCTGGGGGAAATTAGCATGCTGTTGAGAAAGAGACTTCAACACGTGAGCAGGATTGATTAGTTTTCCTTCTTGATTCTTGGGCCACTTCCATTTTGGTTTCAGTAAATGAATTTGTTAATGAGTTATGTGATATTTGCTGAAGGCTGTGATTTTGGCAAATGCTAAACAGAAAAAAAAAAAAATTTCTCTTCCACTGCCTTTCCCTACCCGTCTTATTATGTTTTGGACAGTATTCTCAAATTGTTGGCCAAAACCAGTGACACCACTGAAACTGCACTACTCAGAGGGGATTTGAATCCAACCTAGACTCTGACTGGGACTTGAACCCATGGACTGGGACTTGAACTCCCTGTCTTTTAATTGAAATTGCCCACCCTGTCTTAGGGCTTAACAAAGCTCAGGTTCTGTGTGTCTCTGATCATCACAGAAAGAATTCAGTGAGACAAAGTGATAGGTAAGAAGTGGATTTATTTAAAGAGATACATGTTCCATAGGCAGAAAGTGGTACATCTTAAAAAATGAGAGTGACCGAGATATACACGAGGTGATTAGTTTTTATGGACTGGTTAATTTCATAAGCTACTAGGTGGGAGGGTTATTTCACCTCTTTTGGAAAAGGGGTGGAGATTTCCAGAAATTGGACCCACTGCCCACTTTTTGGCCTTTCATGGTTGGCCTCGGAACTGTCATGGGTCCTATGAGGGTATCATTTAGCATATGCTAATATATTACGGTGAGTGTATAATGAAGCTCAAAGTTCACTGGAGGTTGAATCTTCTGTCATCTTGGACCTGGACAGTTCTAACCAGTTTTTGTCATGTCATATGGCGAGGCCATTCTTTTAAAGGTTGTTTTCTGATTCCCTCCCACCCATTTCACAACTACCTTCTTCAGATGAGCACCTGACAGACTGGCCCAGATTCCCACAGCTGACAGACATCCCTGTGTTGAGGCTTCTCTGTGGAAACCAGCCTGTCAGATGGAGGGCATGGAGCTCCAGGTGAGCCAGAAGGTCACTTAGCCGAAATCTCACCCTGACGTGAAGGGTGGGATTTTTTAAATACAAAAGTAGCTTCATTGCTTTATTAAAAATTACAATACTTGTGAAAAATTCTGTGCAAGACGGATGAGAGGAACCCTGGGGGTGACCAGGTAGGAGGGAGTGGGGATGGTGGAGGCTGGGTGACTGGATGATTGAGGGGCTGCTGGGGGAGGGGGAGCTGTTCGGGTGCCAGGAGAGGTGCATTTGCTTGGTGGTAGTGAGAGGGAGGGATCCTTGGGGATCAGAGGATCCATTAGGGGAAGCGCCTGAGATTCCCCTTACACGTGGCCCCAGAGAGCCTCCTGGGGCCCTGGGCCTGGCTCTCCACCCTTGGGGACCCCTTTGCCCACTGGGGTCCTCTCCACCCTCCCAGCTAATCCCTCTGCCCTCCAGGGCATCCTCCGCTCTTCATGGCTCCCTCTGTTCAGGTGGGTCCTGTGGGTGTGAAGGGAAGGGGAAGGACAAAATCCTGGTCAGTGAGGGAAGCTCCTTTGGGGTTTGAGGGGCAGGGAACCACTTGGTGTTCCCCTGCCCACTCAGCCCTGAGGAGCCTTGTGAGGCCCCACTGGGCCCTCTGTTCTCTGAGGCCCCTTGTACAGTCTAGGCCCCCTTGGTCTTCCAGGACCTTCTCTGTCCTTTAGGGCTCACTTGATGGGTATGGGTCCTGTGGACATGAGGTTGGGGGTGGAGAGGAAAAGGCAGGCCTGTTGTAGGAGGTTCCTGCAGGATTCCAGGAGCAGGGAACTGCCTGGTGTTCCCCCAGGCACAGGGAACATTCTCCAGGACAGATCACATCTTGGGTCACAAATCAAGCTTTGATAAATTTAAGAAAATTGAAATCATGTCAAGCATCTTTTCTGACCACAACACTATGTTTAAATATCAATTAGAGGGAAAAAAACTGTAAAAAACCACAAATACAAAGGGGCTAAATAACGTGCTTCTAAGACTTTATTTTTTGGGCTCCAAAATCACTGCAGATGGTGATTGCAGCCATGAAATTAAAAGACGCTTACTTCTTGGAAGGAAAGTTATGACCAACCTACATGGCATATTAAAAAGCAGAGACATTACTTTGCCAACAAAGGTCCATCTAGTCAAGGCTATGGTTTTTCCAGTGGTCATGTATGGATGTGAGAGTTGCACTGTGAAGAAAGCTGAGCACCGAAAAATGGATGCTTTTGAACTGTGGTGTTGGAGAAGACTCTTGAGAGTCCCTTGGACTGCAAGGAGATCCAACCAGTTCATCCTAAAGGAGATGAGTCCTGGGTGTTCATTGGAAGGACTGATGCTGAAGCTGAAACTCCAATACTTTGGCCACGTCATGCGAAGAGTTGACTTGTTGGAAAAGACCCTGATGCTGGGAGGGGTTGGGGGCAGGAGGAGAAGGGGATCTCACAGAGGATGAGATGGCTGGATGGCATCACTGACTCGATGGACATGAGTTTGAGTAAACTCTGGGAGTTGGTAATGGACAGGGAGGCCTGGTGTGCTGCAATTCATCGGGTCACAAAGAGTCTGAGTGACACGACTGAGCAACTGAACTGAACTGAACTGAAATTACCAAGAGGTCACTGAAGAAATAAAAAAGGAAATAAAAAAAGTACCTAGAAACAAATGACAATTAAAACACAATGACTGAAAACCTATGGGATGCAGCAAAAGTAGTTCTAAGAGGGAAGTTTATAGCAATAAAAGCCTACCTCAAGAAATGAGAAAAACATCAAATAAACAGCATAACCTCACACCTAAAACAACTAGAAAAAGAAGAAGAAGAACAACAAAAAAATCTCCAAATTTAATAGGAGGAAAGAAGTCATAAAGATCAGATCAGAAATAAATGATAAGGCAATGAAGGAAACAATAGCAAAGATAAATGCAACTAAAAGTTAATTCTTTGAGAAGATAAACAAAATTGACAAACCATTAGCCAGACTCATCAAGAAAGAAAGGGAGAAGACTCAAATCAATAAAATTAGAAATGAAAAAGGAGAAGTTACAACAGACAATGCAGAAATATAAAGGATCATAAGAGAATACTCTGAGCAACTATATGCTGATAAAATGGAAAACTTGGAAGAAATGGACAAATTCTTAGAAAAGTGATGTTGTTGGTGTTTTTGTCACTAAGTCCTGTCTGACTCTTGTGACCCAATGAACTGAAGCTCACCAGGCTCCTCTGTCCCTGGGATTTCCAGGCAAGTATACTGGAGTGGGTTACCATTTCCTTCTCTAGGAGATCTTCCCAAAGCAGGGATTAAACCCAGGTCTCCCACATTGCAGGCAGATTCTTTACTGACTGAGCAACCAGGGAAGTCCTCTTAGAAAAGTACAACCTTCCAAAACTGAACCAGGAAGATATAGAAATCATGAACCGACAAATCACAAGCACTGAAATTGAAAACTGATTAAAAAAATCTTTTAACAAACAAAAGCCCAGGGCCAGATGGTTTCACAGGTGAATTCTGTCAAATATTTAGAGAAGAAATAACACCTATTCTGCTCAAACTGTTCCCAAAAATTGTGGAGGAAGGAACACTTCCAAACTCACTGTAAGAGGCCACCATCACCCTGATACCAAAACCAGACAAAGATATTGCAAAAAAAAAAAAAAAAGAAAATTATAGGCCAATATCACTGATGAGCACAGATGCAAAAATCCTGAACAAAATAGTAACAAACAGAATTCAACAATATGAAAAGGATCATACACCATGATCAAGTAGGGTTTATCCCAAGGATGCAAGGATTCTTCAATATATGCAAGCCAATCAATCACTATATAAACAAAAGGAAAGATAAAAACCATATGGTCATCTTACTAGATGCATAAAAAACTTTTGACAATATTCAACACCCATTTATGATAAAAGCTCTCCAGAAAATGGTCATAAAGGGAATGTACCTCAATGTAATAAAGCCCATATGTGACAAATTCACAGAAAATATTATTTTCAATGGTGAAAAACTGAAAGCATTTCCTGTAAGATCATGAACACGATAAGGGTGCTCACTCTCACCACAAGTCCTAGTCATAGCAATCAGAGAATAAAAAGAAATAAAAGGAATCTGGATTGGAAAAGATGAAGTAAAACTCTCATTATTTGCAGATGACATGATACTATATATAGAAAATCCTAAAGATGCCACCAGAAAATTACCAGAGCTAATCTATGAATTTAGTAAATTAATATACAGAAAGCTCTTGCATTCCTATACATTAACAATGAAAAATCAGAAAGAGAAATGAAAGAAATAATCCCATTCACCATTATAACAAAAAGAATAAAATACCTAAGAATAAACCTACCTAAGGAGACAAAAGACCTATATACAGAAAACTATAAGACACCAGTGAAAGAAATCAAAGATGACACAGATGGAGAGATACATTATGCTCTTGCATTGGAGACTTAATATTGTGAAAATGACTATACAACCCAATGGAGTTTACAGATTCAATGCAATCCCTATCAAATTACCACTAGCATTTTTTTTTTCTTTACAGAACTAGAACAAAAAATTTCACAATTTGTGTGGACACACAGAAGACCCTGAATTGCCAAAGCAATCATGAGAATGAAGAATGGAGCTGGAAGAATCAACTTTCCTGACTTAAGACTATGCTACAAAACCGCAGTAATCAAGACAGTATGGTATGGCCCAAGAAGAAAAGTATAGATCAATAGAACAAGATTGAAAGCCCAGAAACAAACCCATGCATCTACAGCACTTTATTTTTGACAAAGGAGGCAAGAATATACAATGGAAAAAAGACAGCCTCTTCAATAAGTGGTGCTGGGAAAATTGGACAGCTACATGTAAAACAATGAAATTAGAATACTTCCTAACACCATACACAAAAATAAACTCAAAATGGATTAAATACCTAAATATAAGGCCAGAAACTATAAAACTCTTAGAGGAAAACATAAGCAAAACACTCTTTGACATAAATTGTAGCAATATCCTCTTTGGGGGGCTACCCAGGTGATGCTAATGGTAAAGAACCCACCTGCCAATGCCAGAGATAATGTCAAAATGCAGGTTTGATCCCTGGGTCAGGAAGATCCCTTGGAAGAGGGCATGGTAATCCACTCCATTATTCTTGCCTGGAAAACCCCATGGACAGAGGAGCCTGGCAGGCTACAGTGCATGGGGTTACAAAGAGTTGGACACGACTGAAGTGACTTAGCACACACATTTCCTCTTTGAACCACCTCCTAGAGTAATGGGAATAAAAACAAAGATAAGCAAGTGGAACCTAATTAAACTTAAAAGATTTTACACAGCAAAGGAAACTATAAATAAGATGAAAAGACAACCCTCAGAATGGGAGAAAATAGTTGGAAATGAAACAACTGACAAAGGATTAATCTCCAAAATATACAAGAAGCTCATGCAGCTCAATACCAAAAAAGCAAACAACCCAATCAAAAAGTGGGTAGAAAGCCTAAACAGTCATTTCTCCAAAGAAGACACACAGATGAACAACAAACTCATGAAAAGATGCTCAACATTGCTCATTATTCAGTTCAGTTCAGTTCAGTTCAGTCTCTCAGTCATGTCCAACTCTTTGTGACCCTGTGGACTGCAGTAACCCTGGTTTCCCTGTCTATCACCAATGCCTGGAGTTTACCCAAACTCATGTTCATTGAGTTGGTGATGCCATCCAACCATCTCATCCTCTGTTGTCCCCTTCTTCTCCTGCCTTGAATCTTTCCCAGCATCAGGGTCTTTTCAAATGAGTCAGCTTTTTGCATAAGGTGGCCAATGCTCATTATTAGAGACATGCAAATAAAAAGTACCGTGAGTTATCACCCCACAGTGATCAGAATCATTTCAGTTCAGTTCAGTTGCTCAGTCGTGTCTGACTTTTTGTGACCCCATGGATTCCAGCACGCCAGCCCTCTCTCTCCATCACCAACTCCTGGAGCCTACTCAAACTCATGTCCATCGAGTCGGTGATGCCATCCAACCATCTCATCCTCTGTCATCCCCTTCTCCTTCTGCCTTCAATCTTTCCCAGCATTAGGGTCTTTTCCAGTGAGTCGGTTCTTTGCATCAGGTGGCCAAAGTATTGGAGTTTCAGCTTCAGCATCTGCCCTTCCAGTGAATATTCAGGACTGATTTCCTTTAGGATTGACCAGTTGGATCTCCTTGCAGTCCAAGGAACTCTCAAGAGTCTTCTCCAACACCACAGTTCAAAAGCATCAATTCTTAGGCTCTCAACTTTCTTTATGGTCCAACTCTTCACATCCATACTTGACTACTGGAAAAACCATAGCTTTGACTAGACGGACCTTTGTCAGTAAAGTAATGTCTCTGCTTTTTAATATGCTGTCTAGGTTGGTCATAGTTTTTCTTCCAAGGAGCAAGTGTCTTTTAATTTCATGACTGCAATCACCATCTGCAGTGATTTTGGAGCCCCCCAAAATAAAGTCTGTCACTGTTTCCCCATCTATTTGCCATGAAGTGATGGGACTGGATGCCATGACCTTAGTTTTTTGAATGTTGAGTTTTAAGTCAGTTTTTTTCACTCTATTCTTTCACTTTCATCAAGAAACTCTTCAGTTCCTCTTCATTTTCTGCCATAAGTGTGTTGTCATTTGCATATTTGAGGTTACTGACATTTCTCCTGGCAATCTTGATTCCAGTTTGTGCTTCATCCAGCCTGGCATTTTGCATGATGTACTCTGCATATAAGTTAAATAAGCAGGGTGACAATATACAGCCTTGACAGACTCCTTTCCCGATTTGGAACCAGTCCATTGTTCTGTGTCTGGTTCTAACTGTTGCTTCTTGACCTGCATACAGATTTCTCAGGAGGCAGGTCAGGTGGTCTGGTATTCCCATCTCTTGAAGAATTTTCCACAGTTTTTTGTGATCCACACCGTCACAGCCCTTGGCATAGTCCATAAAGCAGAAGTAGATGTTTTTCTGGAACTCTCTTGCTTTTTCTATGAACAAATGGATGTTTGCAATTTGATCTCTGGTTCCTTTGCTGTTCTAAATCCAGCTTGAATGTCTGGAAGTTCATGGTTCATGCACTGTTGAATCCTTGCTTGGAGAATTTTGGGGATTACATTGCTAGTTTGTGAGCTGAATGCACTTGTGAGGTAGTTTGAACATTCTTTGGCATTGCCTTTCTTTGGGATTGGAATGAAGACTGACCTTTTCCAGTCCTGTGGCCACTGCTGAGTTTTCCAAATTTGCTGGCATATTGAGTGTAGCACTTTCACAGCATCATCTTTTAGGATTTGAAACAGATCAGCTGGAATTCCATCACCTCCTCTTTGTTCATAGTGATCCTTCCTAAGGCCCACTTGACTTTGCTCTCCAGGATGTCTAGCTCTAGGTGAGTGATCACACCATCATGGTCATCTGGGATCAGAATGGCCATCATCAAACAATCTACAACAATAAATGCCGAAGAGGATGTGGAGAAAAGCAAACCTTTTTGCACTCTTAGTAGGAATGTAAATTGATAAAGCCACTATGGAGAACAGTATAGAAATTCCTTAAAAAATTAGGAATAAAACTGCCGTATGACTCAACAATCCCACTACTGGGCATATACCCTGAGGAGACCATAATTGAAAAGTACATCACAGCACTATTTACAATAGCTGGGACATAGAAGCAACCTTGATGTCCATCAACAGAGGAATGGATGAAGAAGTTGTGGTACATATACAATGGAATATTACTCAGCAAAAAAAAGGAACATGTTTGAGTCAGTTTTAGGGAGGTGGTTGAACCTAGAGCCTTTTATGCAGAGTGAAGTAAATCAGAAACAGAAAAAGAAATATCATATATTAATGCGTATATATGGAATCCAGAAAAATGGTACTGATGGATGTGTTTGTGGTGAAACAATAAAGATGCAGGCATAGAGAACAGACTTGTGGACACAGTGGAGGAAGGAGAGGGTGGCACTAACTGAGAAAGTGACATTGAAACCTACATTACCATATGCAAAATAGATTGCTGATAGGAAGTTGCCGTACAACACAGGGAGCTCAACACAGGGAGCTCAACACAGTACTCTGTGACAACCTAGAGGACTGGGATGGGGTGGAGGTCGGGGGGAGGTTCAAGAGGAAGAGGGTATATATGTGTATATATACTTGTGGTTGATTCATGCTGTCATATGGCAGATGCAAACACAATATTGTAAAGCAATTATCCTCCAACTACAAATAAATTTTTAAAAATTCTATGCAATATAGCAAGTAACAAAAAAGAAAGGAAAAAATCAAACCCCAAACACTCTGCTTCCCCAGTTACCACCCTCTATATGTGGGACCCACCAAACTTTTGGTAAATGTCTAGACAGTAAATATTTCCACCTTTGGAGGCCAGTGGTCTCTGTTATTACAACTGAATTCTGTCCTTGTAGCAGGAGGGCAGCATGCAAATGGAGAGGTATGCCTGTGTTCCAATAAAACTTTATATTTAGGACCAGATTTGGCCTTGCAAACTGTAGTTTGTTAATCCCTAATCTAGAATAACCCTCATTTGTATTAGGTACACATCACTTCCCAAGTCTTTTTTTTTTCTTTCTTCTCATATGTGCCTTTGTGAATACATTCATAGAGGAAAAAGGAGAGAACTCATTTTATATAAATGAAAGCACTTTCATAAAAATGAAATCTATATTTAAAACAGATTCTGTTCAATTTTACTTGAATTTAACAGAAGAAATGAAGGGAAACTGTGAAGACTGCTGAACCCCAGACACACATTTCTTCCCCACGTGTGATAATAGTTTCTAAAATAGTGCCTTTGAAATTAAGAGGGAAAAGTTGATGAAAAGGTTGGGGATCCTTTTGCTTTTTCAAATTCCAGTTTTTCAATTTTGGATGGAGCAGTGGGCTTCCTACTGTGATGAACAAGGAAATGTGCATTCTTCTAGTTCTTCGGGTCCTCTGAGTTCTCATTACTCATTTGATTATTTTTAAGTTGTCAAAGCTGATGATTTACATCCTTTTCTCTAACCACTGTTGCCTTCATCCTTAGTCTTAGATATTTAAATAGATGGGCTAATGCTTACCACTAGTTTTTTTTTTTTTTGGTTTAAATCAAGATTTCCCCATGTCTGTGTCTTTTAAAAATTTTTTTGATTCTTCTTTTATTGACTTAGATTTATTTCCTAGTAATACTTTTCAAGAAGAACTTACAGGAATTTTATTCCCTAATTCACCCATTAGCATCATACTCAAAGGACAAATTGTCTAGCTGGAAAATCCGTGAGTTACTTTTTCTATTGAGTGTTGTGTAGCTTTAAGGTCACAGCTTTTCTTCACTCTTTTACTGATTGTATTTTGTGGTCAAGAATCCCACCTTCTCCCCAAAGTGCTGTTTGTGCGCTACATTTCTTTTGTTATTTCCCACTGGAAAATGCTTATCTCTGTATTCATGCTGGAGGATTATTTGACTGTGTCTGTCACACTTGGGGTTATCTCTCCTGGTCTGAGAATATTATAGGCATTGCTCCTGGGCTTCTGGCATTGGATGTTGCTTTTTGGAAGCCTGAACACAGCTTTGTTTAATCCCTTAGGGCAGTGGTCCCCAACTTTTTGGCACCAGGGATTGGTTTTGTGGAAGACTATTTTTTCCATAGACAGGAGTAGGGAAGATGGTTTGGGGATGATTTAAGGGGAATTACATTTACTTTGCTGCTGCTGATCTGACGGGAGCTCGGGCAGTAAAGTGAGTGATGGGGAGCAACTGTAAATAGAGATGAAGCTTTGCCTGCTGCTAGTGGTGAAGAGCCCACCTGCCAATGCAGGAGACATAGGACATGGGTTCAGTCCCTGGGTTGGGAAGATCCCCTGGAGGAGGGCTTGGCCACCCACTCCAGTATTCTGGCCTGGAGAATCCCATGGACAGAGGAGCCTGGTGGTCTGTATAGTACATAGTGTTGCATAGAGTTGGAAATGACTGAAGCGACTGAGCATGCATGCACGCAAACTAACCTTTATCTTTAGAGAAGGACTAGCTAGCCCTAGTTTAACTACCTCTAGCTAACACCCCTTGTCTTGTCAATTCTTTGCAAATTTATTGTTTCTTGGTCAAGAAGGTATAAAATTTTCTTCCTTTTGTTCATTCTCTGGTCTCTATTGAAATCTTCCTTTGTATATGTAAAAATTCAATAAAATTTGTATGCTTTTCCCTTGTTAATATTTCTTTGTCAGTTTAACTTTCAGACCCAGTCAGGGACCTAAGAGGCTTGAGGAAAACTGTCTCCCCTTCTGCACTGTGATCAATCCAAGCCTCTATTCTTTGTCAGTAATTTGTTAGTCTATGCCAATAATTCTGTGTCAGTCACCATTTCTGCTTATTATTTCTATGATGATGCATTTTTGATCCCTATTTTGTTTCTTTAGTTCCATAATCTCCCTTTCATTTCACTCCATGACCTCATTTTCACTTTGAATTATTGTTTTACTTAATTCATGCTTTTCTTAAACTCTTTTGTAGCAAGAAGCACTCACAGGGAATTTGTCTTGTCTTTCTTAGATTATATTCTTTTTCCTTTTTTTCTGATTATACCCTTTATCTGCCTCTCTTCTCCCATTTTTACTTCCTCCTTCGCTCTGTCCCTCTCTCTTTCTTTTTATTTCTTATGTTTCAGTATTTGCTTGACTGCCACACCATTTCTTTTGATCTTGACCTAGCTTGCACTGCTCTGCCCACTTTCTAGTCAATATAATATACTATACATGAATTCTCCAAAAATTTCTTCTTTATCTAAGACTGATTTGTCTTTCTGACTTGCAAACTGAAGACTGAATATAGTTTTCCATGTACTCTTGTTACTTTGATGTAACCAGGACATGAAGTTGAAGGTGTGTCAACTGGGAAAAAAATGCACAACCTGTAAGTTGAGAATTATTATTATTTAAAATATTTGTTTATTTGGCCACATTGGGTCTTACTTGTGGCTCACAGACTCTCTAGTTGTGGTGCTAGGGCTTGGTTCCCCTGCTGCATATGGGATCTTCGTTTCCTGGCAGGGATTGAACTCTTGTCCTTTGCATCGGCAGGTGGATTCTTAACCACTGGACCACCGGGGAAGTACTGAGAATTATTTTGTTAGTGGACTTTCTGAGGACTTAAGCCCAAGGAGGTGGGCAAGGGTGGGCAGCCTTTCAGCTCTGAGGGACTGCTCTGAAGGGGTAGGGAAGGGGGCAAGATATGTAGGAGTTTTTGCAACAAAAGCCAGGTAATTGGAACATCAAAAAGTTACTGTTAATTAAGGAAAACCAGACATCTCATTAATGAACTTATGCTTCTCTATGTATGGGAAGATACAGGAGGCTAGACTCATTGAAATCATTCCTTCCATATGCACCTTAATTGTCTACAGCCAGTATTCTGTTATTTCCATCCTGAATCCCCTCAGGATGCACTCTTGGGAGTGACTACAGTGGCTGATGGTGGGCAGCCTGTCTCCAACTTGAGTTCTCTCAGGGTTCACTCACTGGGCAGCTGTAGTCGGTGATGACTCGACGGCTGTAACGTCCTTTGTTTGCTGATATGGCAGGTGGCATTCTCTGTCCACAGGTGTGTGACTGGGGCTGTGAATCCTTTATTGGAGCCCTGAGCTTGTCCTATACCAGGATCTACTCTGCCTAGGTCTGCCTTATTCCCAAGGAGCCTGGAAGCCCCAGGCTTTGGAGTGCCCCCTGATTTAGCCCTGGTGGTTTTCTTGCCTCTTCTGAGATCCTGACCTCTTTAGTGGCAGGTAAAATCTTCTTCTCTGGAGGATTTCTTCCCTGAACTTTCCTGGGCTGCTAAACATCTACTCAGTATACTCTCTATAAATTAGTGGGTGTGAGTACACATTTGAGAATTTTGTCTACTCATCTTCATCCCTTAATGAGTTAGGAGCCTATAATAGCTCTTTCTTGTGCAATAAACAACTTGAAAATCTCAGTGCCTTACAAAACAAATATTTACTTTCATGCTCAGGAGTCTGTAAGTAAGCTCTGGCTTGTCTGAACTAAGCTGGGTTTGGTTGCACTTGACTGGACTCCAGGCTTCCTGTCTGCTTTGGAGATGTTCCCTATCTCCACTTTGGGGACCAAGATGGAAGGGAGCTACTGTGTGGTAGGGTCACAGCCTAAGAAGCTAAGTTGAGTCATACAAGTGCATTTAAAGCCTCTGTTTGTGTCATGACTGCTAATATATCTTATGGCAAAAAAATCTAGCCCCAGTGGGTAGTCAGTGACGTCACATGACAGAGGCATCTTTTTCCAGTCTATCTGAGAGACCTCCCCCTCCCACAAAGTCTTTTGAGAATCTCCCATTTCTTTCATTTGCCACCACTTTTGCAATTTGGGGCAACAAGTTATGTCACCTTTTCTTGATTAGAATTTGGATAATTTTTTTTTAATTTAAAAATTACTTTATTAAATTTGTCTAATTTTCTTAAGAACCAGAGGAGGACAGATCTTTGATCCAGCCTCAAATCTTTATCCAGAAATCCCCTTTCAGTCTCTGAGCTTCTTTAGAAAGCAAACTCTGATTTTTAATTATAATAACCTCTATTGCAAACCTGATTTTCTCCTGCTCTAATTGGATCTCCAGTTCTGTGCTTCTCTCTAGGGGTGTTTGACCCACAATAAATCAATTTGAATTTGGCTTCTCTGGTTTCCTCTAGACATCTTCTCTGTTTGGCTACAGTCTTTATGTTTTAAAACTAACACTGGGCATCTGCAGGGTATAAATAATTTAGATTGCATTTAAATAAATTAGATTGCATTTAAAGGGGAAATAAAGTGAGAGTAATGGCTTAAAAATTTTTTTACTTAACAATGCTTCACTAGAAAGTTTATTAAAATTTTTGTATGCAGAGTTGACCTACCAATACTAGTGATCAGCCCCCAAACTAGACTTTTCCACTTGTGGGATCTAAAGTTCTGGAGTCAGAGTTGTTGATGGGCCTGGTGTAAGGGAGCTGGAGGTATATGGTACACATATATTTAATATCAGTGGTAAAGAATCTGCCTGCCAAGGCAGGAGGTGTGGGTTTGATCCCTGGTTCAGGAAGATCCCCTGAGAAGGAAATGGCAACCCACTCCAATATTCTTGCCTGGGAAATCCCATGAACAGAGGAGCCTGGCAGGCTGTAGTCCACGGGCTTGTAAAAGAGTTGGACATTACTGACTGATTAATCAACAAAACAACAATATCAAAGGATATAGCGTGTCCACTGAAAGTTTGGAGGGTCTAGTTCAAAATCTCCACAGAACAATCCCCTGGTGAACTGCTGGTGTGAATGGTGGCACCCTTATTGAATTGAATGGAGGCTCTGGAAGCTTCTTATTCAGGTTTAACCCATTTCCCTGTTTTCAGACCCATGATCCACTGGGTCTGTAGCCAGGCTCTCCCAGACATGCATTTCTGTTGCTTTTTGGAGTCTCCCTCTCTAAACATTTGGTCTTCATCTTTTTCAGCTACAGTAACTCATCTACTTCCTATATTGCAAAAATATTGGTCCTGTGACTTCGTAGTAAAAAAAAAATTCCTTGAATTCCTTAAATTTTTTGCATTCTGTGGCACTTCAGAAGAGAGCAGAGGGTAAATGCATTTATTCAGGCTACCATGTTTTAAGCAAGCCATTTCTTTTATATTCCTCCTTCCTGTACTCCCCCTTAGAATGTCTTTGGTTCTGTTCTGCGTTTTAATTGCCTCATAACTGTCCTTCACAGTCCAGTTGAAATCTTCCTCTTCTTTCCTCTCTTTATTTTCAGAAAGTTTGATTAAGCACCGACTATGGGTGAGCTGGGGCTTCCCTGGTGTCTCAGACATTAAAGAATCTGCCTGCAGTGCAGAAGATCTGGACTTGATCCCTGGACCAGGAAGATTCCCTGGAGAAGGGAATGGCCACCCACTCCAGTATTCTTGGCTGTAGAATTCCATGGATACAGGAGCTTGGGGGCGGGGGGGAGGTGGGGTGGTATGCTACAGTCCCTGGGGTCACAAAGAGTCAGACAGGACTGAGTGACCAACACTTTCCTTTTTTCATGAGTGAGCTGATGTGTTGGACATTGAGGTCACACAGATAAAGATACACAGTTCCTATTCTTGAGTCTAATTTTTTGTTTAATAAGGGGACCATCCAGTGACTAAGCATTTTTTAGACAGTGGAGAATGGGATTAATTGAGGTAAGTGCATGAGGGCCCAAGGGGAGTCCTTAAGTCTGCCTGGAAGAGGCACAGAAGTTTCCAGAAGGAGGTAGCATTTGGTGCACCTTAAGAAGATATTTTATTCTTTCAGAGGGACCAGCATGAGTTAACAACTGGACAGTGAGAGAAAGCATGAATGCTGGGGTATTTGACTAGCTCAGGGTTATAGAATATGAACATCATTTCCTTCCTTTGCAGTTCCACTGTCATTTTAAAATTTATTACTTTACCATTTTTATGTGTGAAACCCAAATGTTGCCAAGTCCTCTGGTCTCTGTTTCTTTCATATTTAGGTAAAATCCTCCAGATACAGTTTCCAAGATTTACATATCCTGGAGGAAAAAGGACTCTGTTTGTCTCACTGATCTGAAGCATCGACCCAGTCTCTTTCTTTTTTTTGTCCCTAAGCGCTCAATAAAAGACTGTTGTGTCTTATAGACTTCTCCTGGAGGCATAAGAAAAATAACTGGGGAAGAAGCGCAGTCTATGAACCCAGAGTAAGTCTTTTCTTTCCCCAGGGGTCTCTGCCTGCTGCTATGTTGCTGGGATCATTCTCCCTTCTGTGTCACTTCTACCCATATTTTTCTTCCCTTAATTCCAAGTATCCCCTAAATTTCCTTTTGAGCTTCTAGGGGAAACTATCCAGAGTCCTACTAATTTATTTGGCAGCCTATTTCAATTTTCCTAGTTGAAATTAATTGTTTCTGCCTGTGGGTTTCTGTAGGATTGTCTTCCTCAATTAAACTTATGTCACCCACCACCTTTTAGCTCTGAACTTGCCAGTCTTCCCCATCAGATATAAGCTCCCTGATGTTGGAGATCTTGACTCCTTCATGTTTATATAATGAAGTATAATATTTCACTCATAGTAATTATTCAAATAAATCATTCTACATGTATTGCCAAAACCCCAGGGCTTTGCAAACATGAGATTGCATTTATCCCTGCTTGGTGGTTTCTTCAGCCTCATGCAAGAAAGTTTGATTCTTCAGCTGTTTCTAATTGAGATTCTTCCAGTTGGTGATGAATGAGAAGGTCAGTGGAGCATAAGACCTGAGATTTAGCACTCTGCCCAGGGGTTCCAGATTTAGCACTCTGCCCAGGTACTGGCCTATGACCTGTAAGGAACCAGGCCACACAGCAGGAGGTGAGTGGTGGACAAGCCAGCAATGCTTCATCTGTATTTCCAGCCACTCCCCATTGCTCGCATTACTGCCTGAGCTCTGCCTCCTGTCAGATTAGTGGTGGCATTAGATTCTCATAGGAGTGTGAACCCTACTGTAAACTGTGCATGTGAGGGATCTAGGTTGTGCCCTCCTTATGAGAGTCATCCAGAAACCATCTGCCACCTCCTCCTGCCCCTAGACAGTGGAAAAGTTGTCTAGACCAGTGCCTGGATGGTGTTGGAAGTTTGGGTGCTTATGAGTCTGAGTTAAGGGTCAGCTGGTAACTGGTATAGATCGTCTTTTCTTTAGGAGACTGAGAGGTTACAGGACCTTGACCTCTGCCCTGATTCTCTGTGATATTTTGTTCTCACCATTGATCTGAGGAACTTAAAAAAGTCTTCCTTCTTTATTCATTGATCAGTGATATCAGGATTCAGTTTGGCCAGATCTATAAAGGATCCTTGAGTCAACAGGGCTGATCAGGGATTCTTTGTATGAGGGACACTAATGATAATTTCTGATCATAAGTCCTGAAATGTTATGTTGTAGGTGGAGTGGTCTTATTATAATATTTCTTCCTGGTGAGTTTTCAAATCAATAGCCACCCATCCAAATGATGTATGATTAGTTGCAGACATTCTTCTGTTGGAAATAAGCTAAGTTTTATGTTATCCTTTCTCTTCTAATTAGCAGCCCTAAGAATTTTGAAAATTCTTTCAAAAAAGACTTTCTTAGAAATAGAAAGTTAACTTTGATCAATGCTTGACTCTTAAGCAACATGAGGCTTCTGGGTTATTTTCTTTTTTCCTTACAGGAAATACGTTAACTTCTGAGTAGGGTTTTAGATTTCAGAAATCTAAATTTTTTTTTTCCCCTGCAAAGGGGAGAAAATTCAGCCACATGTTTTGTAGATTTCGGAGAGCAAGTTGGAGATGTGCTTGGCAATGGATCATTCTCATGGGCGGTAGCCCGACGCATCTGATCTTGTCCTAGACTGACATCTAACAGAAGGCCCTTAGGAGTCCTGAGCAGTTCTGTTGCAAATGTAAGAGCATGGAATTGAAGTTGCAGAAGTGCCAGCTCAGTGCTGGTGCAGTCAGGCCTGTCCCAGGTTGTCCTAGAGCTCGCCTGTTTTTTCCACTGTTCTTTGGATTGAAGGAGCTGGTTTGAATTCCCCAGATGTGTTCAGTTTTGGAGGGAGAAAACAGGTTTCTTGCTGAAATGTCATCCTTTCTAAAATGAGTAACAACAAATCTTCTTTGTGTTGGCTTACAATCAAGTTATAGGGCAATTTGTTCTAACTAGAACTACTGAAGGAAAAATTGGTTGATGATGCTTGTTAAAGATGTTAAAGCAGACAGTTGAGGATCACCACAATAGGTACAGGGACCACTGCAATGGGATTCCACAGTGGGAGAGAGAGATTGGGCTGAACTCTGAGTACTGTCTGAGCAAGTGGGAATTTATAGCTAAGGAGCAGGGTGGGGGTCAGTGCATGGAAAATTACTAAGAGGAAACATCAGAGGTAAAGGAGATTCTAGCTAAACTGACCTGACAGTGGTCTTTGCTGAAGATAGGCCACACTGGGCAGACTTTGCCCAGAGGATGGTGGAGGGAGAGGACCTGATCAGATATGGAGGGGGATCAGATTTTGAGGGTGGGGGGTTCTGGGTAAACTGTTTAGCAGGGTTCTTGCTGAAAACTAGATTTTTACAGTGGGGGTGCACAGATGGGCCCAGCAGAAAGTTCAGGAGCTCGACTAAAGTTTGGTCAAGTGAAGAATCTTTTTCAGAAACTGACTTGAGGATTATAGCCATCTTCACACAACTTAAAATTCCCTTTCTATTAAATATTAGTGTGTAAAATTTTACTGTGGAGTGACTGTGAGATTCCACTTCTAACATGAGTGACTTGTGAGTCTTTTGTTTTGAGATAATGAGCAGTAGTAGGAATAGACAAGGTTTGAAGGGATGTGTATTAGGACTTTTTTTTGTGTTAGAGACATAGAACCCATTCTCTCTTTCTCTGTCTCTGTTTTTGTCTCTTTCTCCTACGAGCCTTCTCAAGTTTGCTCACACAGTTGTTGGGTAGGGACTGATAAATTCAAAATCTGGAATCTGCAGTCCATGCTGGCAGCCTGGAAAATCAGGCATTCCAAATTCCAGCTATTGGAATGTCTTCTTCTCTGAGAAAAGTTTTCACTCTCAAGGCCTTCAACTGACTGGATGAACGTGCATGCTAAGTTGCTTCAGTCATGTCCAGCTCTTTGCCACTTTACGGACTGTAGCCCTGCCTCAGTCCGTGGGATTCTCCAGGCAAGAATACTGGAGTGGGTTGCCATTCCCTTCTACGGGGATCTTCTCAACCCAGGAGTCAAACCCGCGTCCTGCGTTGGTAGGCAGGTTCCTTACCACTAGTGCTACCTGGGAAGCCTGATTGGACGAGGCCCACTCATATTTTGTGAGTGATCTTTTTTTACTTAAGTCAACTGATTATAGATTTTATTTTAAAAAATATTTTATTTTTATTTATTTTTGGCTGTGCTGTGTCTTTATTATGCACAGCTTTTCTCTAGTTGAAGAGAGCAGGAGCTCCTCTCTAGTTGCGATGCTGGCTTCTCATTGTGGTGGCTTCTCTTTCTTTTTTTTTTTTTTTTATTTTTATTTTTATTTTTTTTTCCTTCCATTTATTTTTATTTGTTGGAGGCTAATTACTTTACAAGATTGCAGTGGTTTTTGTCATACATTGAAATGAATTAGCCATGGATTTACATGTATTCCCCATCCCGGTCCCCCCTCCCACCCCCCTCTCCACCCCATCCCTCTGGGTCTTCCCAGTGCACCAGGCCTGAGCACTTGTCTCGTGCATCCAACCTGGGCTGGTGATCTGTTTCACCCTAGATATACATGTTTCGATGCTGTTCTCTTGAAACTTCCCGCCCTCGCCTTCTCCCACAGAGTCCACAAGTCTGTTCTATACATCTGAGTCTCTTTTTTCTTTTTTTGCATATAAGGTTATCGTTACCATCTTTCTAAATTCCATATATATGTGTTAGTATACTGTAATGGTCTTTATCTTTCTGGCTTACTTCGCTCTGTATAATGGGTTCCAGTTTCACCCATCTCATTAGAACTGATTCAAATGAATTCTTTTTGATGGCTGAGTAATATTCCATGGTGTATATGTACCACAGCTTCCTCATCCATTCGTCTGCTGATGGGCATCTAGGTTGCTTCCATGTCCTGGCTATTATAAACAGTGCTGTGATGAACATTGGGGTGCACGTGTCTCTTTCAGATCTGGTTTCCTTGGTGTGTATGCCCAGAAGTGGGATTGCTGGGTCATATGGCAGATCTATTTCCAGCTTTTTAAGGAATCTCCACACTGTTTTCCATAGTGGCTGTACTAATTTGCATTCCGGTGGCTTCTCTTTCTGCAGAGCACGGGCTCTAGGGCACTCAGGCTGCAGTAGTTGTGGAACGTGCACTCAGCATTTGTGGCTCCCAGGCTCCGGAGAACAGGCTCAGTGGTTGAGACCCATGGGCTTAGTTGCCCTACAGCATGTGGGATCTTCCAGGATCAGGGATTGACCCCATGTCTCCTGCACTGACAGGTGGATTCTTTACGACTGGGCCACCTGGAAAGCCCAACTGCTTATAGATTTTAGTCACATCTACAAAATAACCTTCACAGCAACACCTAGAATGGTATTTAAATAAATAACTAGGTGCCATAGCCTAGCCAAATTGACACATAAAATTAACCATTGCAGGAAGTAAAGCTGGAGTGTTTGCAGTGAGCAAGAAGGAAGTTAAGGGAGAGGAAAGCTAGATCGCAAGGTGAATGATTCTGGTGTGGCAAGGTGGCAGGAGGGGAATGCAAGCGCTGACACTGGGGACATAATTCTGGGTGCACAAGTTAGTTTAGCAATTATAATACTGAAAACGAGTCTCTGCATCTGGGGGACCAAAGCAGTAGTCATCTGGGTGGGGTGAGGGACGGGGTGCCCCCATAGCTCTGAGTTGTGAAATCTGAATGGTTGGGTGAAAGGTGTTTTGCTGGAAAGCTAAAGATAGAGAAAGTCACCTCTTAGCTTGTAGTTTATCTGTAATGATAAAATGGATTCACTAGCATCCCATTAGAACCGGAGGGAGGGAGATCTTAATGAATATCTTAATGGAATCAAGAGATAGGCACTAAAGGCTAGCTGTGTATAGGCCATTATTACTCATTTAAGGTGTGTGATCATGTCATTATCGACTGCAGTGTGCTGGATTTATCATTGTATGTTAATAAACACAAAAATATTTATCAGACATTCCCTCAATCTATCCCCTCAACTCTGATTTTCTCGTAAGGTTTCTGTTATAGTTGGGAATTCTCCTGCCGGGAAGGCTTTTCAGGGACCCAGACATCTAGATTTGGGAGAGATTCTGCTGTTGGTTCCTATATATAAAAGTTAAGACTTTAAATTCATCATCATGCATTTGATAGAGTAAGTCTAATGGGACAGTGGGAAAGATTTGTGCTTCAATTATTAATATTTGTGCTATCAATACATTTAACAAAACTCATTCCCCTTCAATAAAAGGCAACCATTAGCCTCTTCTAAACTAAGCATTATCAACTTGGATAGTTTAAGTTGTCTTTTTAGTGGCTGCATGATGTCGAAATTTCCTGCGTCCTCCTGTTCAGTGTCTCCCCTTCCCCGTTGTGGAAACATTTGGTTTGCTGTCTAATGGAAAGGAGAAAAACAGAATGTCTTCTTTCTTCATCTTCTTGTGGTAGTCCTTTCTGAATATGACTTTTAAGTCAGAAAACATCACATGCTTGGCTATAGATAGTCATCAAGACTTTAGTTTTTGTAGTTGTAGTGGACACCAAATCCCGATGGGACCCCCTCAAATCTGTAAACTGCCATGTAAAACTGTCCAGATTTCTGTTAGAAAGCGAGACTTGACTGTTTCAGGAGCATATGTGATTTTTGTCAACTTTTATTCTGGTTAAAAATTTAAAAGGGAGAAACTTGTAATGTCTTTAGCATGAACTTAAGCTACCGTAGGCCTATAAAACAATCACTGAGATGCTATTAAAAGTATATGAATAATAAAACAGCTACAATAAGAAGAGCTTTAAAATCTTGACCTTGGTGGCCCCCTTCCCCACCCTTTTGCAGAAAGACTTATGGGGGCCTGTAGTGGGGGTGGTTTGGCTATACTCTGGCTATGTCCTGGGCAGTTAAATGTTATTTGGGGATCAAGGAAACTGTTCCTCCATATTTTTCTTACTAAGAGTCAAGGCTTTGGGACATTTTGTGGGTTGTAAATGGCAATAAACCATAATGTAGTAATATTCCTAGGAAATCACCTCAGGCTACTTTGTTTATATGTGATATTTATAAGGATGCAAGTTTTATGAAATTGTTTTATTGGTAAAAGTCAAAGACACTAATAGCCTAGGGGATGTGATAGAACCACTCTGGGATTTTGGAGCAAGCAATGCTGGATTTGAATCAAGGTTTGGCTGTTTAAGAGCTTTGTAACCTTGGGCAAATTGCTCAAGTTCACTGGGTCTTAGTTCTTCCTTTTATAAAATGTAATGAATAACAATACCTATAGTGAAGAGTTACTGAGAGAATTCTGGAGATGACTCATACAAGGTCTAGAGAACTTTGAGAATATCATATCTATTAGTTATATTAGTTGCTTTTCCCCTTCTGCTATTTTGAGATTATTAGTGATCTAATATGATGTCTATGATGTTTACTGGATATTAACCACCTATTACAGATCTGTTTTTATAGCAGTGAAATGGAGCTGACATTTGAGATCACAATGAATAAATATCCTGGCTTCTTTCACTTAACATTTTTTTTTTTTTTTTTTGAGAGGCTATGTTGTGGCCTATGGTAGTGCTTCATTCATACTTCTGTTACATATTCTATCATATACATATACCACCATTATGTATACACCTGCTGTTGGATATTTTGGTAGTTTCTAGTTTTGCCTGTTAAAAATAGTGCTGCTGTGAGCACTTAGTGTGTCTCTTTTGGTGAATGTATATTCGCATTTTTGTTGGGAAAATATACCTTGAAGTAGAATTGCTAACTTACTGGGTATGTATGTGTCTAATTTTAGTAGATTGCCAAACAGTTTTCTAAAGTGGTTTCACCATACAATGTAACACACTTGTACTCCTACAAGTGATATCTTGGAGTTCCAGTTGCCACATTTGATAGTCAATTGTTTTCATTTAAAATACCCTGATATGTTGGATGTTGATATCTTGGTGTGATTTTGATTTATGATTGTTGTTTAGTAGCTAAGTCATGTCCGACTCTTTTGTGATCCCATGGACTGATTTGTAGTTATCTGATGATTAATGACCTTGAACACCTTTTCATTTAGCTATTGCCCATTTACATCTCTCTTGTTCTCTGTTCTTCCTCTCTTCTTTTATCCCTGTCTCCATCCCTCCTACACTCATTTTGTTGTTGTTTAGTGACTCAGTCATGTCCAGCTGTTAACAGTCCTATGGACTGCAGCACCTCAGGCTTCCCTGTCCTTCACCATCTCCTGGAACTTGCTCAAACTCATGTCCATTGAATCAATGATGCTATCCAACAATCTCATCCTCTGTTATCCCCTTCTCTTCCTGCCCTCAGTGTTTCCCAACATTAGGGTCTTTTGGGATTCAACTCTGCACGTCAGGTGGCCAAAGTATTGGAGCTTCAGCTTCACTATTAGTCCTTCCAATGAATATTCAGGGTTGATTTCCTTTAGGATTGACTGACTGATTTGATCTCCTTACCATCCAAGGAATTCTCAAGAGTCTTCTCCAACACCACAGTTCAAAAGCATCAATTCTCTGGTGCTCAGACTTCTTTATGGTCCAGCTCTCACATCTGTACATGACTACTAAAAAAACCATAGCTTTGATTATATGGACATTTGTTGGCAAAGTGATGTCTTTGCTTTTTAATATGCTGTCTAGTTTTGTCATAGCTTTTCTTCCAAGGAGCAAGAGTCTTTTAATTTCATGGCTGTAGTTACTCTCTGCAATGATTTTGGAGCCCAAGAAAATAAAATCTGTCACTGTTTTCATGGTTTCCCCATCTCTTTTCCATGAAGTGATGGGACCAGATGTCATAATTAGTTTTTTGAATGTTGAGTTTTAAGCCTACACTCATTGGCCATCCATATTTCAGGTTTTTTCCTACTGCTGTATAAGTTTATATATTAGCCTGAACTTAGGCTACTCATTAGGATTGAAGAGGACTGCCTTGGAGTCCTTCCCATCCAGCACTGGTGGGAAAGGGCATATCTGGGATCAACTTTCAGGTACTCCACCTGTCGTTATGACCTTGGTTGTTCTGTTATGCCTTGGGTCTCTCTCTGGTTGGTAAAATAAAGGCACTTTAAATGATTTATAAGGGCACTTTCATCTCTGGCATTTTGCTACTTCTCATATTGTGGCAGAACATTTACTATGTTCTCAATGCCTTCTGAAATTCCACCCTAAAGTGATCTGGAATAGTGATTGTTAAAAATGGGCTTAAGAATCATTGTAGTGTGGGTGTAACTTGTCTCTTAATCTTACTGGCCAGAGGACCTGGGGGAAATAGGACTTGGCTGAACTGAAGAACTTACCATTTTAGGAAAATGGAGAAATTTCTTAGTGACAATATGAATCAGAAGCCATATGGGCTGAAGTAAAAATTGGAAGTCCCTAAAGGTAGCTATTGACTTCCCTGGTGGCTCAGATGGTAGAGCATCTGCCTACAATATGGGAGACCCGGGTTTGATCCCTGGGTCAGGAAGATCCCCTGGAGAAGGCAATGGCAACCCACTCCAGTACCTTTGCCTGGAAAATCCCATGGATGGGGGAGCCTGGTAGGCTCCATGGGGTCACAAAGAGTTGGGCACGACTAAGCGATTAAACTTTCTTCTTTCACTTTCAAAGGTAGTTATGGGGCTTCCCTTGTGGCTTAGATGGTAAAGAATTCACAGGCAATTTAGGAGATCTGGATTTGACCCCTGGGTCATGAAGACCCTCCCAGGGAAGGGAGTGGCTATTCACTCCAATATTCTTGCCTGGAGTATTCCATGGAAGGGGAACCTGGTGGGCTACAATCCATGGGATCACAAAGAGTTGGGCATAACTTAGCAACTAACACACACACACACACACACACACACACACACACACACACAAACACAAAGGTAGTTATAGTTCAAAATTTTCTTAAGAATCACAATCATGGTAATTCAAGATGTACTGAGATTTTGAATTACCTGTTTGGCTCCAGCTTCTTCTTTGCCTCCTCCATCTCTGTTCATAGCAGGACTGGAGACCTTCAGCCAAACATGCCACCTGAAGTTTCCTGTTATTCAGCAGAGAGCTGAGAGATTGGTGGTGAGTAGGGGGATCACTGGGTGGCTCTGAGTGCCCCCTTCCTCCAGCACCTCTACTATAATCCTTCTACTATGGGGAACCACCAGGGAACTTAGACTGAATTCAGTCACTGCATGACAGGAAAGAATTTGCTCAAATGGGTTTTTAAAAAAAATACATAAGCTTTGTGGTTTTTTTGTTTTGTTGCTTACAAGTATTTTATTTTATATCAAATTCTAAGATCATAGAAAAATGTTAACAGCATCATTATTCTATGCAATCAATTTTAAAGACACATATAAACAGACTGTACATCTATAGTGATTAATTTAACCAGTTCCCTGTGTAGATATTTAAATTGTTTAGTTTTCCTGTATCAGAAACTATAAACATCCTTTTAGCTAATTCTGTATGTATGAGTTTAATTTTTAAAAACTTTTTTATTATGGAAAATTTCAAACATACACAAAAGTAGAAGGAGGAGTGTAATAAATCCCCATGAATCCATCAGTTAGCTTCAAGAATTATCAACATCTGGCCAGTCTCATATTTTGTTGTCCCCTCTCCATTTTTTGAAGCAAATCTCAGACATCATATCATTTTATCCTTAGATAATTTGGTGTGCTTCTAAATGATAAGAACTCTTTATAAAATTTGTGGTTGTCTCATGTTTAAACTGTGTGTGTACTATAGGAAAAGTGAGGAGACTAGGTAAATATAACTTTCTATTGCTGTGTAACAACTTACCACAAATTTAGTGGGTTAAAACAACACACATTTATTAGCTCACCATTTTCAAAGGTCAAGTCCAGGCATAGTTTAGATCGATCTCCTGCTTCAGGGACTTACCAGGCTCTAATCAAGGTGTTGTCTAGAGCTGTGGTTCTACTCTGTGCTCGGGGTCCTCTTTAAGCTCATCTGGTTGTTGGAATAATTCAGTTCCTTGTGGTTGCAGGACTGAGGCCCTCTGCTCCTAGAGGCTGCCCACAGCTCCCTTGCACATGGCCCTCTCCAGAGGCCCCCTCACAGCATGTAACCTACTTCTTCAAGCCAGCAAGGGAGAGAGGTCTCTGATGGTAGTGAGAGCCCAGTCCTTTTTTTTAGGACTTTCACCTGTTAAGCCAGGCCCATGTAGGATAATCTTTCTTTTGATTAAATAAGAATCAACTGATTTGGCACAATTCCTTCACTTCTGCCATATTCTATTGGCTAGAGGCAAGTCACAGTCCTGCCCATACTGAAGGGGTACAGACTGTGTAAAGGCATAACAATAAATAAGAAGAAAGTAATACCTGGGATTCTATGCTATTCGCAGTAGGAGTTGGCAAATTTTTTTCTGTAAAAAATGGTAAATATTTTAGGCTTCATATACCAAATGGCCTTTGTCACAACTATTCAACTATTCAGTAAAGTTGCCACAGACAGTATGTAAATGAATAAATAAAACTATTTACAAAGACAAGTCTCAGATCACATTTGGTTAGTGGGCTTGTGTTCGCTGACCCTTGACTTAGGATATGCAATGTTCTAATATACTTTATTCTCTTTATACCCATGCACAATGCCACTGTGTGCATATTGTTGAATAATCTGCTGATTTGGGATCATGTCTTATGGGCACAGTAAGAAACAGTGATCTAAATTGGGATTGACATAAACACATTGCTATAAATAAATAGATAACTAATAAGGACCTACTGGAACTAGGAAACTTTTCAATACTCTGTAGTGACCTATATGGGAAAAGAATCTATAAAAGAGTGGATATATGTGTATGTGTAACTGATGTTGGAGAAGGGAATGACAACTCACTTCAGTATTCT
This sequence comes from Odocoileus virginianus, assembly GCF_023699985.2. NCBI lineage: Eukaryota > Metazoa > Chordata > Mammalia > Artiodactyla > Cervidae > Odocoileus > Odocoileus virginianus. The sequence goes on along the minus strand of NC_069704.1, from coordinate 33,090,239 downwards.
TGCCTGGAGAATCCAATGGACAGAGGAGCTTGGCAGGCTACAATCCATGGGGTCACAAAGAGTCAGACATGACTGAGTAGCTAACACACACACATAACTGATGCATGGCAGAAAATAACACAATATTATAAATCAGGTATACTCTAATGAAAACTAATAAATAAAAAGGAAATAATGATCTAAAAATCTGTTCATATCTTTCTTGTTGAGGACATTAATCTTTACATGTCTCAGTAATTTGTACCACGGAGCTCCATGTGAAGGCCTTCTTTTTTTTGGACTCTGTGGGAGAAGGCAAGGGTGGGATGTTTCAAGAGAACAGCATCGAAACATGTATATTATCTAGGGTGAAACAGATCACCAGCCCAGGTTGGATGCATGAGACAAGTGCTCGGGCCTGGTGCACTGGGAAGACCCAGAGGGATCGGGTGGAGAGGGAGGTGGGAGGGGGGATCGGGATGGGGAATACATGTAAATCCGTGGCTAATTCATTTCAATGTATGACAAAGACCACTGCAATGTTGTAAAATAATTAGCTTCCAACTAATAAAAATAAAGGGAAAAAAATAAAATAAAATAAACAATAAGAAAAACAAAAACAAAAACAAAACAAAACAAAAAAAATAAAAAAGAAAAGCATAAAAAAAAAAGAAGCTTAAAGGCAAGAGAAGTTTTGCTTCTTCTGACTGATTCTTTTATCCTGTTACAAACATTATATGATTCACCATATTTCCCTTTTTGTTTTGGCTTTCAGGAAGCTCAGAGTTTAACTTGAAATGCAATTATTGAAACTCTAAAGTCCCGAAAGATTGCATGCTGGACTTCTCTGCTCAGGCATTGATATTTTATCCTTATTTTAGTTTTCTGCATTTCTCTATTTTACTATTATATCACTGTGTAAACTTTAACGTTGAGTAAAAATACGAACTTCTAGTCCTTGGATTCAAAGGAATTAATTGAATTTATATTAATATTAATAATAGCTCCAAAGTAGAAACAGCCCAAATATCCATCAAGAGGAAAATTAATAAATTGTGGTGTTATCATATGATGGAATTTTCCACAGCGACCAAAAAGTCCAAACTACTGATTCATGCTGCAGCATGGAAGGACCTCTCAGACATGATACTGAGTGGAAGAGGTCAGACATAAAAGAGTATGTACTATGATTCCATTTATACCAAGTCCAGGAATGGAATAATGAGAGTCAGAAAGGGAATGTCATGGCCAGGGGCAAGTTCCTGGGAAGCAGCAAGAGGAAACCTTGTGGGTGCTAGAAATATTCTAGATCTTGACCTGAGCTGTTGTTACTGGGTATCTGGACTAGTAGAAAATCATTGAGGTATAGATTTAGGGTTAATATACTTTATTCACTCCACCGTGTTTCTATCCAGCCTCCTCCTCACCTCCTTCAAAGAGAACTGTTGATAATACAGCTTCTTGCTTATTTCTTTCCCATGTTTGTGCCCAGGTCTGTTGGAAGAGAACTTTAAAGTTCTTGATCTCAAAGGTCGATATCTTTTTATATTTTCAAAAATTCACAGGTTAGCAGAAATTGTGCACTTTTATTATACCACCTCTCTTAAATGCATAGCTGAAAAAATGGGTTAAGACAGCTTCTCAACTATGAAATCAGGCCAGTGTCTATGACTACTCTTGGCCCACCCTATAAAGTGGCTGGAAAGGGTGTGTAGGGGCTGGAATTGAGCCCTGGGCTATTTGCTAAGCTCAGTACCTAAGGGGTTTATGCCTGGGACTTTGCAACCTAAGGAATGTTTTATAAAATAGAACAACAAGAATCAAAATCAATATTAATTCCCTCTCCTTATGTTTCACATGTACATGCTATTTAAGGATGCCAAGAATACAACCTCTAGTTGGCCTAGTAATGGCTTAATGGGACAGAGCCATATGGAGTTTGGGCAAAGAATGAGTTTTTGCTGACCTAAGAGATCCATACTTTTGGCTGAGGCCCCTTAGAAAGACTGAGTTCATCTTGACTTTTAAGCGGTCAGGGTGGCCATTACTCAGAGGAAAGCATGTGAGGAAATATGGGAGGAAGCAGCTAATCAAACCTATCCTGGTTGAAACACCAATGTCTAGGAAAGAACACAACAAAAATCAAAAGCAGATTGAGATCTAAAAAGACAGTTAGCATTTTTAAATGCTAAGATGTAAATTTCAGGTTACATAATCAACCATATATATAGATACCATCAAGACCTACCTCTTTAGAGTGAAATGATAATGAAATATTAATATATACTGAACTGATGCTCAAGATAAGTTGGCTTTTTCTTATAATATATGAAGTAAGTTCAAATTATTGGTCGCTGTGAAGTTTCCTCATCACAATAAAAGAAATGGTAATGGTGGAAAAAATCCCCAACAGTGCATTTCAGTAAGTCCAATTAATGAATGCTCATATGACTTTCATATTAGGTTAAAAAAAATCTGATCCCTATTTTGGGCACTTCAGATATATTTAGATAAAATTTGCATTTAAACCTTTATAGGGACTTCCCTGGTGGTCTAGTGGTTAAGAGCTCACCTGCCAATTCGGGGGACATGAGTTTGATCCCTGGGTCGGGAAGATTCCCTAGAGGAGATTCCCACTCCAGTATTCTTGCCTGGGAAATTCCATGGACAGAGGAGCCTGGTGGGCTGCAGTCCCCGGGGTCACAAAGAGTTGGACATGACTGAGCGACTTAACACACATGCACGCACTTTCCTCAGAGAGCTCCTAATACCCGATTCTCTACTATTTCCTTAATTTCTCACTGTTATCTTCATTTTCATTCTAAACAATATTATTTTCTCAGCTTCAATCTAAACAAACATGGAACAGTCTTGCTGAATCTGTGAATTCATGTAAATTAATGAAAGACTGAAGAGCCGCCCAGGGATGACATATATTAATAATTCCATCTTCTTCAGTCAAATTACAGTGTAATTGTAAATTCATGATTTTCTTAACTTACTGATTAAATTGATCAGGGTAGATTATCCCATTGCAGGAAGTTTTGATTCTAAAGTTGATTCCAGAGTCTTTTAGCAGCTTTAGAGGTTTAATCTGTTTCCACAATGTATTTTGTTCATTTTGGCTAAAATGATTTAGTTCTTTGAAAACATATCAAGTTTAAAAGATAAATATTGAATGTTCCTTTTTTTTGGTATGTTAAATTCTGTATGAGCTATTACTTTTAGTTCAACAATTTAGCAAATATTGAATGGAAGGCACCATGCCAGATACCTCAGAGAGATTAAAGGGCAGATGTCATTTTAGTTTATGGGGATAGTTGAACATAAATAATGTATTTCTAACTTATGTTTTTGATATTTTAATTTTTATTTTTAATACATTGTTGGAAATAGATATTACTTGCACATTGAACACAATTTGAAAGGTACAAAAGGGCAAAGGTGAAAAGAAAGACAACTTCTCTCTCCTTTTGCACCAGGTTCCCAGTTAACTGCCCTGGAGGAAATCCCCTTCCCAGTGTAATCCATGCATTTAAACATGTGCGTGTGTACACGTGTGTGTTCTATCCTTTATACAAAGGTATTGCACCATCATGTGCTATTTTGCACCTTGCTTTTTTGCATCCTGCTTTTTTTCTTTTACTTGATAATATGGCTTAAAAATCTTGACATATCAGGACATGTTGAGATGTCTCAATCTATTAATAACAACTAAAAACTGTTTTGTTGCATGTTGGTGTCACCCTGTATGTGATTCACTAGCCTCTCATTGATGGCATTTAGGTTGTTTCCAGTTTTGTGCTATTATAAACAAGTCTGCCATGAGTTTCTTTGGAAATATATTGTTTTTCCCTATATTTAACTTATTTTACCTTGTTTTGCATACAGTGTAATACAAAATTGTATTCTTTACTTGCTAAACATTTCCACAAATAAAACACTGGAGCAACTCAGAATCTCTTTTCACTCTTTCAGTTTTAAAAATTTTAGCTTCTTGGTTTCATTGGGAATAAAGATTTCCTTGAACTATTTTTTAGTTTTGAACATCTGTGAAAGTTTAACTCAGGTTGTTTGAAATTCTGGAAGCCACAAGCTGTATCAGAGTATGCACATCTAACCAACAGCTTTGCAAGCCGGTGCTTCTAAAACTATCTGTGGTGAAGAATCAGTTCTTCTTTCTTTTTTTAAAAAAAATTTTGTTACTTGCTCAGTCCTGTCCAACTTTTTGTGACCCCATGGACTGTAGCCCGTGAAGCTCCTCTGTCCATGGAATTCTCCAGGCAAGAATGCTGGAGTGGGTAGCTAGTCCCTTCTCCAGGGGATCTTCCTGACCCAGGGATAGAATCCAGATTTCCCACATTGTAGGTGGATGCTTTACCATCTGAACCATGTTATTTTTACAATTTCCAATTTATCATAGACTAGGACCACTATGTTGCTCCACCACAAATGATCACATGAGAGAGAAGAATTTCAAGCGGGCTTCTGCCCTGCTCAAACAAGTTACTTGCTTGGATGTTCTATCAATGTTTAAGCTTCTAGCCACTCTTTTTATTTCTTTCTCTTTTTTTAAAAGCATAATTGGTGGAAAAATCTCTTTCTTTGAATGGGCAAAGGCAACACTGAATAAAGAACAAATTTTGTTTTCAGTGTCTTAAATGCATTCTTTCCTGGTAACTTCATCCTCTAAAAATTATGTTCAATGGAAAAAAGTCACCTTCGCCCAATACATATTCATAATGATGATTATCAAGGCCTCTAATTCTCTCTTTTAAACAAACTCAGAATTGTGATTGATCATGGAAAAACACATTACCTTGACTGATTTAAACTGCAAATCACCAGAGACTTCACTGAGAATATCCTAATAATGGCATCTTAAAAGTCTTAGAGACTCTTATGAGAAGAAGAAAGCTCAAGGACTCTCCTTTCTGTTTTTGTTGTTGTTGTTTGTTTGCTTTTGTTTTTTAAATTAATTAATTGAATTAATTTTTGGCTGCTCTTAGGCTTTCTCTAGTTGCAGTGCGTGGGGGCTGCTCTCTTGTTGTGGAGCATGGGCTCTAGGCACGTGGGCCCAGTACTTGTGGCACAGGGGTTTAGTTGCTCCGTGGCATGTGGAATCTTCCAGAATTGAACCCATGTCCCTGCATTGACAGCTGGATTACTAACCTCTGGACCACAGGGAAGTCCTCATTTCTGGTTTTAAAACCATTTTAATTCACTTTTTGAAAAAAGAGAATTAAAATATGTTGAGGCAATGGAGCTTTTTATTTGAGTGCTAATGTTATTGCCAGAAAGTTCTCAGGGTCCCATCAGCACAGGTCCTGGTTTTCTGTAACAGCTGAGTAAAGTATGAAGCCCTCAAAGGGCTGACTGTGCAGTATGCTGATTGCTTGGTAAACTGGAATCCAAACTTTAGGAGGAAAGAATAACCTTTTCTATAGCAGAAACATCACCAAGGTGAAAAAGATTCTGTCCTTAAACATTCACGTAGTTTTTATTAGCTTCTTTCGTATCATGAAACAAAGAAAAATGTTAATAAATAAATAAAACTCTCCATAGTTTTTCACATATGGAGCCTGAGTGCTGTTCTTTTTTTTTTTTTGGCCACTAGGAGGCCAAAGGTCAAGTTCCCACAACTTTCTGGCTTGTCTGCCTCCACCCCCAGCAGGGAATGACATTTCTGCCCCTTAACTCCCTGCACAAAACTGCTCAGTGGGAGTTCCCCCCACTGAAGAAAGAGAGATGTGAGAGCTGGAATTTTTGCATCTACAATTATTTTAGACTTCTAAATGTATACACTCCTCTGAGAGGCATTTCTTTAAAGGTAATTCTTTTTTTTTTAAAGAGGAATTTAAAAACATCGGATAAAACCCAATGATTGAGAAAAATTAGGAAGATGGGGAGAGAGAGAATTATGCCTTTTTGAGAGACATGCATAAATATATCCATGTAGGATTCCATGAAGGTCAAGAAACATGGACTTTGTAGGAGTAAAGAATTACCCACCTTCTAATTCAGCCAGTAGCTTGCATGTGGAAAGGCATGAGCTGGTGGTAAATTGCTCAATACCTTGTTCATAGTTGGGCATTGGGAGCAGCATGAAGGACTTTTTTGCTCCAGGATCAGGCTGTGGTTCCACTCAACTAATGAGGCCCTGCTGTGCATTCCTAGCATCTAGGATGGTAGCTGGCTCATGATGAGCACACATGACTTTTGAAAGAATGGTCATTTATCTTCTCTTGCCTTTTCTCTTACTCAATCAGTCATTTCGCCTAGTGGATAGAAAGCTCATCCATTTTTGTTTACTGCTTTTCAACATGAGAGGATGACTATATCTATACTTGCTCCTTCAATTAAATGTTAGTTCCACATCTCCAGCTGTTTACCAATCATTTCTACTAGGATAGTTTACTGTTGCCTTAAATTTAACAATTTCCAAAGGAATTCATCTTCTTCAAACCAGCCCTGCCTCTTCTTATTTCCATTGATGACAAGTCACCGTCTTGGTTGTCTAGTAGTAGTGTTAGTCGCGCGATCATGTCCAGCTCTTTGTGACCCTGTGGACTGTAGCCACCAGACTCCTCTGTCCTTGAAATTCTCCAGGCAAGAATACTGGAGTGGGTAGCCATTTCCTTCTCCTGGGGCTCTTCCTTACCCAGGGATCGAACCCAGGTCTCCTTCATTGTAGGCAGGTTCTTTACCATTTGAGTCACAAGGGAAGCCCAGTTATCCAAGTGCAACATTTTGGAAATGAATGAATCTCTGAATCCAGCCTGTCACTTAATCTCTGAAGATGTCTATCATCCAACTTTACATCTGAGATTTTCTTGTTACCAAACTAGTTAATTCTCTTACCTCTTCATTCCAAAATTCTTGCCATAACTTCTTCCTTGTACTTTCCAATTATTGATGCCAAATTTACCTTTCTAGCATTGATGTTACACAGTTCACCTGTTCAAAATCCATTGTCATGATGTTCAGCATTCATCTGCTCAAAATCCATTGTTCAGTGTTTTACACTATCTAACTTTTTTTTCCTGCTGGCTATCAACATCCTCCACTTATTATTTCCCAAATTATAGATACCTTCAGCTTTAGGCTGACTTACTTCCTTGTCAAAGGCAAAATGGCTGTCTGAGGAGCCCTTACAAATAGCTGAGAAAAGAAGAGAGGTGAAAGGCAAAGGAGAAAAGGAAAGATATACCTATTTGAATGTAGAGTTCAAAGAATAGCAAGGAGAGATAAGAAAGCCTTCCTTAGTGGTCAATGCAAAGAAAAAGAAGAAAACAATAGAATGGGAAAGACTAGAGACCTCTTCAAGAAAATCAGAGATACCAGGGGAACATTTCACTCAGAGATGTGCCCAATTAAAGAACAGAAATGGTATGGACCCAACAGAAGCAGAAGATATTAAGAAGAGGTGGCAAGGATACACAGAAGAACTATACAAAAAAGATCTTAATGACCCAGATAACCATAATGGCTGTGATCACTCACCTAGAGCCAGATATTTTTTTTTGGTAAATTTATTTATTTTAATTGGAGGCTAATTACTTTTGGAGGCTAATTACTTTACAGTATTGTAGTGGTTTTTGCCATACATTCACATGAATTAGCCATGGGTGTACATGTGTCCCCCATCTTGAACCCCCCTCCCAACCTCCCTCCCGATCCCATCCCTCAGGGTCATCCCAGTGCACCAGCCCTGAGCACCTGTCTCATGCATCAACCCTGGACTGGTGATCTATTTCACATATGGTAATATACATGTTTCAGTGCTATTCTCTCAAATCATCCCACCCTCACCTTCTCCCACAGAGTCCAAAAGTCTGTTCTGTACATCTGTGTCTCTTTTGCTGTCTCACATATAGGGTCATCGTTACCATCTTCCTAAATTACATATATATGCATTAAATATACTATATTGGTGTTTTCTTTCTGACTTACTTCACTCTATATAATAGGCTCCAGTTTCATCCACCTCGTTAGAACTGATTCAAATGCATTCTTTTTAATAGCTGAGTAATATTCCATTGTGTATATGTACCACAGATTTCTTATCCATTCATCTGCCAATGGACATCTAGGTTGCTTCCATGTCCTGGCTATTGTAAAGAGTGCTTCGATGAATACTGGGGTACACGTGTCTCTTTCAGTTCTGGTTTCCTCGGTGTGTATGCCCAGCAATAGGATTGCTGGGTCATATGGCAGTTCTATTTCCAGTTTTTAAAGGAATCTCCACACTGTTCTCCATAGTAGCTGTACTAGTTTGCAGTCCCACCAACAGCATAAAAGGATTCCCTTTTCTCCACACCCTCTCCAGCATTTATTGTTTGTAGATTTTTTGATAGCAGCCATTCTGACTGGCATGAGATGGTACCTCATTGTGGTTTTGATTTGCATTTCTCTGATAATGAGTGATGTTGAGCATCTTTTCATGTGTTTGCTAGCTGTCTGTATGTCTTCTTTGGAGAAATGTCTGTTTATTTCTTTGGTCCATCTTTTGATTCGGTTAGAGCCAGATATTTTGGAGTGAGAAGTCAAGTGGGCCTTAGGAAACATCACTACAAATAAAACTAGTGAAGGTGATGAAATTCCAGCTGAGTTATTTCAAAACCTAAAAGGTGATGCTATGAAAGTGCTGCACTAAAACATGCCAGCAAATTTGGAAAACTCAGCAGTGACTGAAGAAGGTAAATTTTCATTCCAATCCCAAAGAAAGGCAACGCCAAAGAATGTTCAAACTGTCACATGATTACATTCATCTCACATACTAGCAAAGTAATGCTCAAAATTCTCCAAGCCAGGTTTCAACAGTACGTGAACTGAGAATTTCCAGATGTTCAAGGTGGATTTGGAAAATGCAGAGGAACCAGAGATCAAATTGCCAACATCCATTGGATCATAGAAAAGCAAGAGAATTAAAAAAAATATCTACTTTTGCTTCATTGACTACACTAAAGCCTTTGACTGTGTGGATCACAACAAACTGTGGAAAATTCTTCAAGAGCTGGGAATACCAGACCACCTGACCTGCCTCCTGAGAAACCTGTATACAGGTCAAGAAGCAACAGTTAGAAGTGGACATGGAAAAATGGACTGGTTCAAAATAGGAAAAGGAGTACATCAAGGCTGCATATTGTTACCCTGCTTATTTAACTTATATGCAGAGTACATCATAAGAAGTGCTGGCTGCACTATGGAAGACGGTATGGAGATTCCTTAAAAAACTAGAAATAAAACCACCACATGACCCAGCAATCCTACTCCTAGGCATATACCCTGAGGAAACCAAAATTGAAAAAGACACATGTATCCCATTGTTCACTGCAGCACTATTTACAATAGCTAGAACATGGAAGCAACCTAGATGTCCATCAACAGATGAATGGATAAAGAACTTGTGGTACATATACACAATGGAATACACTCAGCCATAAAAAGGAACACATTTGAGTCAGTTCTGATAAGGTGGATGAAATTAGAACCTATTATACAGAGTGAAGTGAGTCTGAAAGAGAAAAATAAATATAATATTCTAACGCACATATACGAAATCTAGAAGAATTTATTTACAGGGCAGCAATGGAGAAACAGATGTAGAGAATAGATTTATGAACATGGGGAGAGGGGAGGAGAGGGTGAGATGTATGGAAAGAGTAACATGGAAACTTACAAAACAGTATGTAAAATAGATAACCAACGGGAATTTGCTGTATGGCTCAGGAAACTCAAACAGGAGGTCTGTATCAACCGAGAGGGTCAGGATGGAGAGGGAGATGGGAGGGAGGTTGAAAAAGGAAGGGATATATGTATACCTATGGCTGATTAATGTTGAGGTTTGACAGAAAACAACAAAATTCTGTAAAGCAATTATCCTTCAATAAAAAGAAAAAGTTAAAAAGAAGTGCCGGCTACATGAAGCACAAGCTGGAATCAAGATTGCTGGGAGATATATCAATAACCTCAAATGTGCAGCTGACACCACCCTTATGGCAGAAAGCAAAAAGGAACTAAGAAGCCTCTTGATGATGGTGAATGAGGAGAATGAAGGAGCTGGCTTAAAACTCAACATTAAAAAAACAAAGATCATGGCATCTGGTCCCATCACTTCATGGAAAATAGATAGGGAAACAAAGGAAACTGTGACAAACTTTATTTTCTTGGGCTCCAAAATCATTGCAGATGGTGACTGCAGCCATGAAATTAAAAACACTTGCTCCTTGGAAGGAAAGCTATGACAAACCTAGACAGCATATTAAGAATCAGAGACATTACTTTGCCAACAAAGGTTTGTCTAGTCAAAGCTGTGATTTTTCCAGTAGTCACATATAGATGTGAGAATTGGACTGTAAAGAAAGCTGAGCACCAAAGAATTGATGTTTTTCAACTGTGTGTTGGAGAAGACTCTTGAGAGTCCCTTGGACTGCAAGGAGATCCAACCAGTCAATCCTAAAGGAAATCAGTCCTGAATATACATTGGAAGGACTGATGCTGAAATTGAAGCTCCAATACTTTGGATCCCTGATGCCAAGAGCTGACTCACTAGAAAAGACCCTGATGCTAGAAAGATTAAAGGCAGGAGGAGAAGGGGACAACAGAGGATGAGATGGCTGGATGACATCGCCAACTCAATGGCCATGAGTTTGAGTAAACTCCAGGAGTTGGTGATGGATAAGGAAGCCTGACATACTGCCAGTCCATGGAGTCTCAAAGAGTCAGATATGACTGAGTGACTGAACTGACATGAACTTCCTTGTCAACCATTGTGATATTGTGATTTATGATAAGAAATATATTTTGTCTTTGACCCCATTCCTGGCACAGAGCTCCTAAAACTGTTGGAATTTCTTAAGTGATGAGAGTGATAAAGATGTTTTTTTCATATTAATGAGATGACTTTTGGAAAATACTCAAAGATGGGGGCTGGTTTCCAGGGGAAAGAACCATATGATCTGTAGGTTGGAACTTTTTGTCCTACCCCACTCCCTGACCTCCAGAGAAGGGAGAGGAGCTGGAGGCTGAACAATGAATGGCCAATGACTTAATCAATCTTGTCTATGCAATGAGGCCTCTGTAAGAACCCAGAATGATGAGACTCATCATCACTCTCTCAGAGAGAGTTCAGGTTGGTGAACATGTGGAGGTGATGGGAGAGTGGTCTGCCTGGAGGGGGCATGGAAGCTCTGCAGAGCTTCTCCTATACCTTGGCCCCGTGTATCTCTTCCACCTTGCTGTTCCTTAGTTATGTCCTTTTACAATGAACCTGTGATCTAGTAAGTAAAATATTACTCTGAGTTCTGTGAGTTCTTCTAGCAAATTAATTGAACCAGAAACACAGGTGATTACTGGACTTTAGATTGATGTCTGAAGTGGGTGAGCTAGTAGTCTTATAGGAATGAACCCTTAAGCTCTGGGATCTGATGCTATCTCCAGGTAGAGAGTGTCAGAATTGAGTAAAATTGAAGGACACTCAGCTTGGGTCAGAACATTAACTGTTTGTGTGGGGAACCCCTTCCCCTCCAATGGTGGAATCAGGTGACGAACGCTTCTAACCACCCATTAGAACCTTCTTTAGTTCTGCCTTTACTCACATCCTCTTCCCCACCTAATTTCTCACCCATAACACACATCCAAGTGACACATATCCTCAAGATCCAGCTCAGATTTCTCTTCCTCCAGGCAGCCTGTGCTCTCCAACCCATATCTCTCTGTTTTCCTCTTCATGCAGACAAGCTCAGAGGCAAGACAAGGACAGAGGGGAGATTCAAGATCATCTATAGCAGCCACAACCCTGACCAGCATTTGCTGGGAGCTCAAGAAATCACAAAGTGCTTCCTCTCACATTTCTTCTTATTTAATTTCTCAAGGACTAGTAGATGTTTGGAACTAGGAAAAGATAACTTTGTCTGGGGTCATGAAGTTATTCTTAGTTTTCATGAGGACTACCATGGAGAGAAGTTCTTGTTCTGGGTATCTTCAGAACCCTAGTTCTATGTGAATGAGCTTTCAGTGAGTACCAAAAGGCAGAAACTTTAAGTAAGACTCGTCAGATGTCCAGCAAGGTGAAACATTTTTTTTTTTTTTTTTTGGATAGAGAAACTCGATATGGGAAATTTTCAAAGTGACTGAGAGTTATCAGGGAACCAAATGTACTGAGATAGTCCCAGTGGGAGGAAAGGTTATCAGCAAGTTGACTAAAATAATCTCACTATGAGGATCAAAAGAGATGAGGTCAGAGGGCTGACTCTTGTATGGAATCAGGTGGTCAAAAGGGAGCTATGCTGTCAGGCATGTACCTGTGGGTACACAAAAACTTTGCTGGGGTGTGCCTTGGCACTCCTGTGTTTGTAGAGCCCCTACGGACTGAGCTGAGCTCTTTGTCAGGGTGGTGTGATGACCACCACATGGCTCAGAAGTGAGCCGATCCAAGGACACAATGCAGACGGTAGTGATGGTGAGTAGAACTCTTTAACCAACTGCTTGAGTATTGCTGTGATCAGGGTTGGGTCCTGACTTTCCACGTGGAAAGAGCTTGGCTCCAGCTATCTTGTTGGAAGGTGGAGCATGTATGGGATTGATTAGTGCCTTTGTAGAACATTGAGAAAAAGTCTGACAGATACACCCTACTCTCTATAAAGTAAACAACAAGGATTTACTGTATAGCACAGGAAACTATATACAGTATCTAATAATAACCTATAATGGAAAAGAATGTGAAATATAATATATATGTATGTGGGGGCTTCTCAGGTGGCTCAGTGGGTAACAAATCTGTCTGCTAATGCAGGAGTCACAGGAGATGCAGGTTTGATCCCTGGGTTGGGAAGATTCCCTGGAGGAGGGCATGGTAACCCACTCCAGTATTCTTGCCTGGAGAAGCCCATGGACAGAGGAGCCTGGCAAGCTTCAGCCCATGGGGCAGCGAATAGTTGGACTGCCGAAGCAATTGAGCATGCATGCATGCATGCATATATATGTATGTATAACCAACTCACTTAACTGTACACCGGAAACTAGCAATGTTGAAATCAACTGTATCTCAATTAAAATTTTTTCTTCCATTAAAAATACAAAAATGTCTGTAGTCCTTATGAAAGTATCAGTGTATGAATGGAGATTATGGGACCACTCAGTATCCCCATACTACCTTCCAAGACCTCCATGGAAGGAATGATAGTACCCTGGCTGTCAGGAACCATCAGAACTCATCATTTGGTTATGACAATGTCTGGTCTGGGAGCAGTTATATGGTACTCCTGACTCAGAGCTACTACCTTAGTTAAGGTAAGGCAAGCTCCTGTAACAAAGTAGACTCCAAATTATATAATAGCTCAAATGCTATATAGACTTATTTCTTGTTCACATAGCAGTCTAAAGGGGCTGTTCCTAGTCAGTGGGTTTCTCTCTTTCATGCAGTGATTCAGGATTCAAAGTGTCTTTCATCTAGACCCTTGAGACATCTGCCTTCAGGTAGAAGAGTGCAGGGGAAAGGGAAAACAAAGGAGAAGCACCTCCTTCATAAAGGCTGGCCCTGAAATGGTGCACATCATTTCTACTCATATTCTCTTGGTGAGGACTACTCTTTTTTTTTTAAGTTTATTTTTTTATTGAAGGATAATTGCTTTATAGGGCTTTGTTATTCTCTGTCAAACCTCAACATGAATCAGCCATAGGTATACATATATCCCCTCCCTTTTGAACCTCCCTCCCATCTCCCTCCCCATCCCAACCCTCTAGGTTGATACAGAGCCCCTGTTTGAGTTTCCTGAGACATACAGAACATTCCCACTGGCTATTTATTTTACATATGGTGATGTAAGTTTCCATGTTACTCTTTCCATACATCTCACCCTCTCCTGCCCTCTCCCCATGTCCATAAGTCTATTCTCTATGTCTGTTTCTCCATTGCTACCCTGTAAGTAAATTCTTCAGTACCAGTTTTCTAGATTCCATATGTGTACATTAGAATACAATATTTATCTTTCTCTTTATGACTCACTTCACTCTGTATAATAGGTTCATCCACCCCATCAGAACTGACTCAAATGCATTATTTTTATGGCTGAGTAATATTCCATTGTGTATATGTACCACGCCTTCTTTACCCATTCATCTGTCAATGGGCATCTAGGTTGCTTCCATGTTCTAGCTATTGTATATAGTGCTGCAATGAATAATGGGATACATGTGTCTTTTTCAACCCTGGTTTCCTCAGGCAATATGCCTAGGAGTGGGGTTGCTGGGTCATATGGTGGTTTTATTCCTAGTTTTTTAAGGAATCTTCATACTGTCTTCCATAGTGGCTGTATCAATTCCCACCAACAGTGCAAGAGTGTTCCCTTTTCTCCACACTCTCCAGCATTTATTGTTTGTCAACTTTTTGATGATGGCCATTCTGATGGGTGTGAGGTGATATCTCATTTGCATTTCTCTAATAATGAGCGATGTTGAACATCTTTTCATGTATTTGTTAGCCACCTGTATGTCTTCTTTGGAGAAATGTCTGTTTAGGTCTTTTCCCCACTTTTTGATTGGGTTGTTTGTTTTTCTGGCATTGAGTTGTATGAGCTGCTTGTATATTTTGGAAATTAATTCTTTGTCAGTTGTTTCATTTGCTATTATTTTCTTCCATTCTGAGAGTTGTCTTTTCACCTTGCTTATAGTTTCCTTTGCTGTGTGAAAGCTTTTAAGTTTAATCAGGTACCACTTGTTTACTTTTGCTTTTATTTCTGTTACTCAAGAAGATGGGTCATAGAGGATCTTGCTTTGATTTATGTCATCAAGTGTTCTGCCTATGTTTTCCTCTAAGAATGTTATAGTTTCTGGTCTTACATTTAGGTCTTTAATCCATTTTGAGTTTATCTTTGTGTATGGTGTTAGGAAGTGTGCTAATTTCATTCTTTTACATGTAGCTGTCCAGTTTTCCCAGCACCATTTAGTGAAGAGGCTGTCTTTGCCCCCATTGTATATTCTTGCCTCTTTTGTCAAAAATAAGGTACCCATAGGTGCATGAGCTTATTTCTGGGCTTTCTATCTTGCTCCATTGGTCTATATTTCTGTTTTTGTGCCAGTATCACACTGTCTTGATGACTGTAGCTTTGTAGTATAACCTGAAGTCAGGAAGGTTTGTTCCTCCAGCTCCATTCTTCTTTCTCAAGATGGCTTTGGCTATTTGGGCTCTTTCATGTTTCCGTATGAATTGTGAAATTTTTTTGTTCTAGTTCTGTGGAAAATTGCCATTGGTGATTTGGTAGGGATTGCATTGCATCTTCAGATTGCATTTTCACAATATCGATTCCTCCTACCCAGGAATATGGAATATCTCTCCTTCTGCTTATGTTGTCTTTGATATCTTTCATGTCTTATAATTTTCTGTGTACAGTTCTTTTGTCTCCTTAGGTAAGTTTATTCCTAGATATTTAATTCTTTCTGTTGCAATGGTAAATGGGTTTGATTCCTTAATTTCTCTTTCTGATTTTTCATTGTTAGTATATAGAAATGCAAGTGATTTCTGTGTATTGATTTTTCATCCTGCAACTTTGCTAAATTCACTGATTAGCTCTAGTAATTTTCTGATACTATCTTTATGGTTTTCTGTGTACAGTATTATGTTATCTGCAAACAGTGAGAGCTTTACTTCTTTTTTTCTGATCTGGATTCCTTTTATTTCTTTTTCTTCTCTGATTGCTGTAGCTAGGGCTTCCAGAACTACGTTGAATAGTAGTGGTGAAAGTGGACACCCTTGTCTTGTTTCTGATCTCATGGGGAATGCTTTCAGTTTTTCACCATTGAGGATAATGTTTGCTGTAGGCTTATCATATATGGCCTTTACTGTGTTGAGGTAGGCTCCTTTTATGCCCATTTTTGAAGAATTATAATCATAAATCAGTGCTGAATTTTGTCAAAGGCTTTTTCTGCATCTATTGAGGGTATCATACGATTTTTATCTTTCAATTTGTTAAAATGATGTATCATATTGATTGATTTGCAGGTATTGAATGATCCTTGCATTCCTGGAATAAGCACAACTTGATCATAGTGAATGAGCTTTTTGATGTATGGCTGAATTCTGTCTGCTAAAATTTTTTAGCAAAAAAATTGTCATTGAGGATTTTTGCATCTATGTTCATCAGGGATAATGGCCTGTGGTTTTCTTTTTTTGTGTGTTGTCTTTGTCTGGTTTTGGTATCAGGGTGTAGGTGGCCTCAAAAAATGAGTTTGGAAGTGTTCCTTCCTCTGCAATTTTTTGAAAGAGTTTTAGAAGGATAGACAGTAGCTCCTATCTAAACGTTTGATAGACTTCTCCTGTGAAGCCATCTGGTCCTGGGCTTTTGTTTTTTGGGAGACTTTTGATCACAGCTTCAATTTCAGTGCTTGTAATTGGGATGTTCATAATTTCCATTTCTTCCTGGTTCAGTCCTGGAAGATTGAACTCTTCTAAGAACCTGTCCATTTCTTTCAGGTTATCCTTTTTATTGCCATGCAATTGTTTTTAATAGTCTCCTATAATCTGTTGTATTTCTACATTGTCTGTTGTAACCTCTCCTTTTTCATTTTTAATTTTGTTGATTTGATTTTTCTCTCTTTTTTTCTTGATGAGTCTATCTAAAGGTTTGTCAATTTTGTTTATCTTCTCAAAGAACTAGCTTTAAGTTTTATTAATCTTTACTATTGTTTCTTCATTTCTTTTTCTTTTATTTCTACTTGGATTTTTATGATTTCTTTCTACTAATGTTTTTTTCCTTCTTCTTTTTCCAGTTGCTTTAGGTGCAAATTTAGGTTGTCTATTCGATGTTTTTCTTGTTTTTTGACGTAGGATTGTATTGCCATAAACTTCCCTCTTAGAACTGCTTTTGCTGCATCCCATAAATTTTGAGTTGTCATGTTTTCATTGTCATTTGTTTCTAGAAATTTTTTGATTTCCTCTTTGATTTCTTCAGTAACCTGTTGGTTATTTAGAAACATGTTGTTTAATCTCCACGTGTTTGTGTTTCTTACAGTTTTTTCTTGTAACTGATATCTAGTCTCATAGCATTGTGGTCAAAGAAGATGCTTGATACAACTTCAATTTTCTTAAATTTACTGAGGTTTGATTTGTGACCCAAGATGTGATCTATCCTGGAGAATGTTCCATGTGCACTTGAGAAGGAGGTGTGCTCTTCTGCATTTGGATGGAATGTCTTGAAGATATCAATGAGATCCATCTCATCTAATGTATCATTTAAGACTTGTGTTTCCTTATTAATTTTATGTTTTGATGATCTGTCCATTGGTGTGAGTGGGATGTTAAAGTCTCCTACCATTATTGTGTTACTGTCAATTTTTTCTTTTATGTCTGTTAGTGTCTGTCTTCTGTATTGAGGTGCTCCTATGTTGGGTGCATAGATATTTAAAATTGTTATGTTTTCCTCTTAGGTTGATCCCTTGATCATTATGTAGTATCCTTTCTTATCTCTTATAATCTTCTTTATTTTAAGGTCTATTTTTTCTGACATGAGGATTGCTACTCCAGCTTTCTTTTGCTTCCCATTTGCATGGAATATATTTTTCCATCTCACTTTCAGTCTATATGTGTCTTGAGGTCTGAAGTGCATTTCTTGTAGATAGCATATATATGTGTCTTGCTTTGTATTCATCCAGCCAGTCTGTGTCTTTTGGTTGGAGCATTTAATCCATTTACATTTAAAATAATTATTGATATATATGTTCCTATTGCCATTTTCCTAATTGTTTGGGGTTGATTTTGTAGATATTGTTTCTTCTCTTATATTTTTTGACTATATAAGTCCCTTTACCATTTGTTGTAAAGCTGGTTTGGTGGTAGAGTTCTCTTAACTTTTGTTTGTCTGAAAAGCTTTTTATTTCTCCATCAATTTTGAATGAGATCCTTGCCAGGTACAGTAATCTTGGTTGTAGGTTTTCCCCTATCAGTACTTTATATATATCCTGCCATTCCCTTCTGGCCTGCAGAGTTTCTGCTGAAAGGTCAGCTGCTAAGTATATAACTAGTATGTTACTTGTTGCTTCTTCCTTGCTGCTTTTAATATTCTTTCTTTGTGTTTAGTCTTTATTAGTTTGATTAGTATGTATCTTGGCATTTTTCTCCTTGGGTTTATCCTGTATGGGACTCTTTGTGCCTCTTAGACTTGATTGACTATTTCCTTTTCCATCTTGGTGAAATTTTCAACTATAATCTCTTCAAAATTTTTCTCATTCTCTTTCTTTTTCTCTTCTTCTTCTGGGACCCCTATAATTCAAATGTTGGTGCATTTGATATTGTCCCAGAGGTCTCTGAGACTATCCTCAGTTCTTTTCATTCTTTTTACTTTATTCTGCTCTTCAGAAGTTATTTCCACCATTTTATCTTCCAACTCACTGATTCATTCTTCTGCTTCAGATATTCTGCTATTGATTGCTTCTAGAGTATTTTTAATTTCAGTAATTGTGTTGTTTGTCTCTGCATGTTTATTTTTTAATTCTTCTAGGTCTTTGTTAATTGACTCTTGCATTTTTTTCCATTTTGTTTTCAAGGTTTTTGATCATCTTTACTATCATTATTCTGAATTCATTTTTAGGTAGTATGCCTATTTCTTCTTCATTTATTTGGACTTCTGTGTTTCTAGTTTGTTCCTTCCTTTGTGTAGTATTTCTCTGCCTTTTCATAATTATTATTTTTTTAACTTATTCTGCTTGAGGTCTCCTTTTCCCCGGCTTCAAGGTTGAATTCTTTCTTCCTTTTGGTTTCTTCCCTACTATGGGTTGGTCCAGTTGTTTGTGTAAGCTTCTTATAGGGTGAGATTTGTGCTGAGTTTCTGTTTGTTTTTCTGCTTCTTGTTTTTTGTCTGATGGGCAAGACTGAGTGAGGTGGTGACCCTGTCTGCTGATGATTTGGTTTGTATTTTTGTTTTGCTTGTTGTTTAGATGAGGCATCCTGCACAGTTGGTTGGTCTTGTATTCAAGGGGTTTCCTTTCTGTGAGTCCTCACTATTTGATACCCCCTAGGGTTAGTTCTCTGATAGTCTAGGGTCTTGGAGTCAGTGCTCCCACTCCAAAGGCTCAGGGCTTGATCTCTGCTCAGGAATGAAGATTCTACAAGTGGTTTGTTATGGCATTAAGTGAGATTAAAACAAATACCCAAAAATGGGAAACCAAAGATGAACACCAGACAAATGACAGTTACAGAATCAACAAATAATAATTAAAATAGTGGAATATGCATATATACATATACATCCACAAGCAAAGTCAAAACAGTCCAACAAAAATAAAGTATAGTAGATTGACCTGGCAAACAAAGGAAATAAAAAATTATATTTACCAGTTGAGATCAAAACTAGCTAAAGCACACAATTGAAAACAAAACTAAAGCAAGGTGCCAAGAAGGGAATAAAGCAATGAAAACAAAACTAACAAATATGTTGAGAGGAAAGGAAAGAAAGAAAAGAAAGAAAGAATGGACATGCAAAGTTAAATAGAGGTAAATGAAGAGGGTTTATATACATTAAAGATTAACCACAAGGGAAAAAGAACAGTAAGAAAGGCAAAGGAATAAATATAGAAGAAATATAATAGGTTAAAAAAATTGAAAATTAAAATTATAAAAGAGAAAAAAAAAAAACCAGAAGAAGAATGAGAAAAGGGGAAAAAAAGGAAAGCACAGAACTGCAAAGGCCCAGTGTAGAGGCAGAGGTTTATGACAACCATAAAAAGTGTGACTGAATATACAAATATACATATAGACCCATAAACAAAGTCAAAACAGCCCAACAAAAATAAAGTATAATAAATTGACCAAAGGAGTACAAAGGAAACCAAAAATTATGTCTACCAGAACAAAACTAACTAAAGCAGAAACTGGTAAACAAAACTAAAGCAAGGTGCCTATTCGGGAGTAAAGCAATGAAAGTAAAACTAACAAATATGTTGAGACTAAAGGAAAGAAAGAAAAGAAAGAAAGAATAAATATGCAAAGTTAACTAGAGGTAGATAAAGAAGATTTATATATATTAAAGATTAACTTCAAGGGGAAAAAAACAGTAGGAAAAGCAAACAAAGGAATAAATATAGAAAAAACAATAATAGGTTTTAAAAATTAAAAATTAAATTTAAAAAAAGAGAAAAGAAAACAACAACAACAAAAACTCCCCAGAACTGCAAAAGCCCAACATATAGGCAGAAGTTTATAACAACGATAAAAGATGTGACTGAGGAAAGAAAAAAAAAAAAAAGCTCAAAAGCTTAATTAGATTTCATAGTGTCAATAAAATTGACTACAACAGAGGGGTGGAAAAAAGAAAAAAAAAAAGCAAAAAAAAAAAAAATCCAAAAGAATCTACAGGGCAAGTCGAAATATAAGAATAATAAATGTTTTTCTTGAGCCATTGCGATCAGAGCCCTTTTCCTCGCTGGGAGTCACAGTCCACCTCACCTCTCTAGGATGCCCTCTGACACTGTGCTGGTCTCTGGGCCTGCTGTGGGGGCAGCTCAGATTCTAATCTGGTTCTACTCCTCTGTGTTCTTGCCTCCAATGTCTACAGCTATCAGAACTAGTGCGCTTTCTTTTGTGGGGGCTCTCAATGACCTTTTAAGTATTTCATAGGCACAGAGTGCCTAGTTGATTGTGTGAATTTAATCTGTAGCTTGTACAGCTGGTGGGAAGGGTTTTGGGTTTTCTTCCTTAGTCACACTGCTCCTGGGTTTCAGTTGTGGTTTTATTTCCACCTCTACATGTGGGTCGTCCACTGGGGTTTATTCCTGAGGCTGCCCTGGAGGACTTGGGTCTGCCCCAGTGAGGGCCAGGGGTGGAGGTGGTGCGGCTGCTGGGGTCGCAGGGGTTCTGGCAGCACCAGGTACTCAGGGGAGTGGGCGGCTAGGGGAGCAGGAAATACAGTGCTCTAGAAGGGTGTGGAAACCAGTATAGGCCAGTACGCATCAGTATTCTTCCCTGGAGAACCCGCCTCTCTGACGGAGAAGCCTGGCAAACCACAGGCTACAGAGTCGCAAAGAGTTGGACACTACCGAAGAGACTCGGCGCCCACAGGCCCCAGGCTTCTTTCGCCTGTGGCAGCTCTGCCTCAGAGAGAGTTGAAAGTGAAGAGGGCGCAGCTTCTTGGCTTGCGGGGATCCTGGTGGTCTAAAGTGTGCAGGGACTCGGATTGCCTCCACTGCAGGAGGTTTGGCCCTATCAGAGTCTCTTTGAGCCTCTTGAAGCTGGCGATCAGAAGGCCTATTTGGCCAGTCTTTCTCCGCGGTTCTGCCTGTTCGGGCACTTAGAGGGCTCCTTTGCCTGGGGTCCTTCTGTGTTGTTCAGTGCATCAGGCACATAGAGGGCCCCACCCCCAGCTGGGGTTTTACTCTGTACTTCAGTGCGTCAGCCACTTGATGGGCCAGCCTCTTTATTGTTCAGCTGCCATTGCTGGTGTGTGGGGGGAGAGAGGCTATGGTGATGGCTCCACCCCCTACGCGTGATTCAGCAGTATCGCTTTGCTTCCATGGCCTCTGGCTTCCCTCCACAGACATTTCCTACCGCAGTCTCCTCCCTCACATCCCCTTGATCCATCTCACCACAGTCAACAGCAGCCCTTGCCCTGGGATTGCTCCACAATCCCTGAACTCCAGCTGCCAGCCACTGCACCATCTGGGCAAGGTGCTGTGGCAAGGACTGTCTGATTCTCATTCCATTCAGGCTGCCACAGATCAGTTCAGTTTGGTTCAGTCGTGTTGGACTCTTTGCGACCCAGTGGACTGCAGCACGCCAGGCCTCCCTGTCCATCACCAACCCCCAGACTCATGTCCATTGAGTTAGTGATGCCATCCAACCATCTCATCCTCTGTCGTCCCCTTCTCCTCCCGCCTTCAGTCTTTCCTAGCCTCAGGATCTTTTCCTGTGAGTCAGTTCTTTGCATCAGGTGGCCAACGTATTGGAGTTTCAGCTTCAGCATCAGTCCCTCCAATGAACACCCAGGACTGATCTCCTTTACGATGGACTGGTTGGATCTCCTTGCTGTCCAAGGGACTCTCAAGAGTCTTCTCCAACACCACAGTTCAAAAGCATCGATTCTTTGGTGCTCAGCTTTCTTTATAGTCCAACTCTCACATCCATACGTAACTACTGGAAAAACCATAGCCTTGACCAAATGGACCTTTGCTGGCAAAGTAATGTCTCTGCTTTTTAATATCCTGTCTAGGTTGGTCATAACTTTCCTTTCAAGGAGCAAGTGTCTTTTAATTTCATGACTGCAGTCACCATCTGCAGTGATTTTGGAGCCCCCCCCAATAAAGTCTGTCACTGTTTCCACTGTTTCTCCATCTATTTGCCATGAAGTGATGGGATCAGATGCCATGATCCTAGTTTTTTGAATGTTGAGTTTTAAGCCAACTTTTCAAAATGTTTCTCCTCTGACTCAGACAGTTGCCCCAATGTGGGGATCGGTCCCCTGCTTCAGTTCCACCACCCACTGAGGGCAGGTCCAGCCCTACTAACACTCCTGTTTTCCCCCTAGTTCCTTCCTCCTACCGAGTTTTGTGTGGGTCTATGTATTCTTTTCTGCTGGTCAGGGGCTCCTGTCTGCTCTCAACTGGTGTTATGCATTCACTTCTGTGTCTGAAGGTGTATTCCTGATGTACCCGTGGAGAGAGATGTACTCCACATCTACCTACTCCTCTGCCATCTTGTTATCCCCAAGACTACTCTTATGTCCTCTCACCTGCAAGAGGGTCTGAAAAAAGTTGTGTAGTCATGTGTGTAATACAATCTTGTTAATAAGGAAAGAGGCCATGTGTTTGGACACAAGTCTAGTGGTGTTTGCCACAGGTATGACCTGGGTTGTGGTTCCAGCAGGAAACTGAAGTATTCTTGCCTGGGTCAGAGGATGGAGTTCCCAGGGAAAAGGCCTGGACTCATGGTTCACCTGGGCATGTGGGATTCCTAGTGTTGTATGGGTCATTCCTAGGGGGCTAGAATACAGTGGGGATTGTCCAAACTCTGAAACTGGACAGTCCAGTTATTCAAGGAACACTGTGCTAACAATGAACACACTCAGAAATGGGCTATGGGATGCTTTGGTGGGTCTACCACTAGCTAGGGTGTGACGTGACGTGGCTCAGTCGTGTCTGACTCTTTGCGACCCCGTGGACTGTAGCCTACCAGACTCCTCTGTCCATGGGATTTTCCAGGCAAGAATACTGGAGTGGGTTGCCATTTCCTTCTCCAGGAGATCTTCCCGACCCAGGTATTGAACCCGGGTCTCCCGCATTGTAGGCAGACACTTTGCCATCTGAGCCACCAGGGAAGCTAGGGTGTGAGGCTCCCCCTAACTGGAGATACGAAATACATGAGTATAACTAGAATCACATTGGTTGGACATGAAGATTTCTCAAGTCCTGCGAGCCCTAACTCTCTGACCCTGTAATTCTGTGTATTTATAAACGTAAAATGTAATTTGCATTTACAATTATACTGATGTGTATTGCTCAAGTGGCAACTTAACATAGTAGAAAGAGCCCTGGTCTAGGAACATGATGGGAATCAGACATCCTCGGTGCTAGTCTAAACTTGTGACCCTGGGCTAGTCCTTTACCTCTGTGTATTTAAATGTCCCCATGAAGGTGGCTATGTTACAAGAGCTCTGTGGGGGGCACAATATGCCCCTGTTCCCCAAGATGCCCACGTCCTTATCTCTTGAACCTGTAAGTATGTTACCTCATGTGACAAAAGGGACTTTGCAGATGTGAGTGAATTAAGAATCCTGTGAAGAGGTTCTCCTGATTATGTGGGTGGGCAGAGTGTCATCACTGGGTTCTCATGGAGACAGGGGGAAGATGATTAGAATCACATCTGCCTGTGGAAGCAGAAAATGAAGTGATGCCCTTTGAAAATGGGAAAAGAAGTTTTGAGCCAAAGAATGCAGGTGGCCTTTTGAAGCTGGAGAAGGCCAAGAGACGGTTTCTCCGCTAAAGCCTCCAGTAGAAGGCAACTATGCAGACATGTTTTTAGCAAGTAAGAAGCATTTCAGGCTTCTGACCTCCAGAACCATAAGATAGTACACTGGCATCATCTTGGCCACTTTGTGCTAATTTATTACTGAAGCAATAGAATGCTAATACAAACACTGAGATTATTTCATGTATGTTAGTTTCATGAACTAATTATAGTTAGTTCTATTCTTTGACTAGAATAAAAAACTTTGTTGGTGCAGACTGCTTAGAATCCTCCATGACTCTAGCAGAGGGTTACAGGAGCTCAGTGATTATTGTTGACTCTCTGCAACTTTATTGAAGTATGATTGACAAACATATAAAAATAAATTTATATTTACAAATAAAATTGTAAGAAATTTAAAGGGTGCATGTTGATTTGATACACAATGTGAAAAGGTTTCCCCCATATACTTGTGTGTGTGTGTGCTCAGTAGCTTCAGTAGTGTCTGACTTTTTTTCGACTCCATGGACTGTAGCCTGCCAGGTTCCTCTGTCCATGGATTTTCTAGGCAAGAATACTGGTGACAGTTACCATTTCCTTCTCTAGGGGATCTTCCTGACCCAGGGGTCCAGCCTGCATCTCCTGCATTGCAGGTTGATTTTAGTGACTGTAATTGTAGAGTTAAGATTCCAAAGGAAAAAAGGCTTTGCTGTTGTTTAGTCAGTAAGTCGTGTCTGACTCTTTGTGACTCCATGGACTATAGTCCACCAGGCTTCTCTGTCCATGGGATTTTCCAGGCAAGAATACTGGAGTGGGTAGCCATTCTCTTCTCCACCCATCTACTTAATTAACACAAATATCACCTCAAATCTCC
This sequence comes from Odocoileus virginianus, assembly GCF_023699985.2. NCBI lineage: Eukaryota > Metazoa > Chordata > Mammalia > Artiodactyla > Cervidae > Odocoileus > Odocoileus virginianus. Next base: position 33,065,457 of record NC_069704.1, on the reverse strand, counting down.
CTTCTTGCCCCTTCTTTTTTGGTGGGTACATTTAAGTTCTACTCTCTTGCAAATTTCAATTCTACAGTACCATGTTGTCAATATAGTCACTGTGTTATACATTAGATCCTCAGTTCTAATTTGTCTTAGAAATGAATGTTTGTACCCTTTTACTGACCTCTCCCTATTTTTCCCACTGGACACTTCCTTCTTTGGTATAATTAAAAAGATTTGCTCTTTGTACCCTGTTTCTGATATACAGCTCCTTTGTGATTGTTGTTGTTGAGTCCCTCAGTCATGTTTGACTCTTTGTGACCCCATGGACTGCAGCTTGATAGACTTCCCTGTCCTTCATTATCTCCCAGAGTTTGCTCAAACGCATGTCCATCAAGTTGGTGATGCCATCCAACCATCTCATCCTGTGTCGTCCCCTTATCCTCCTGCCTTCAATCTTTCCCAGCATCAGGGTCTTCTCCAATGAGTTAGCTCTTCGCACCAGAGGGCCAGTGTAATGGAGCTTCAGCTTCAGTATCAGTCCTTCCAATGAATATTCAGTGATTTTCTTTAGAATTGACTGGTTTGATCTCCTTGCAGTCCAGGGGACTCTCAAGAGTCTTCTCCAACACCACAGTTCAAAAGCATCAACTCTTTGGTGCTCAGCCTTCTTTATGGTTCAGTTCTTACATCCATACATGACTACTGGAAAAACCATAGCTTTGACTATATGGACCTTTGTCAGCAAAGTAATGTTTCTGCTTTTTTATAATGTCTAGGTTTGTCATAGCTTTTCTTTCAAGAAGCAAGTATCTTTTAATTTCATGGCTGCAGTCACCATCTGCAGTGATTTTGGAACCCAAGAAAATAAAGTCTGTCACTGTTTCCATTGTTTCCCCATCTATTTGCCGTGAAGGGATGGGACTGGATGCCGTGATCTTAGTTTTTTGAATGTTGAGCTTTAAGCCAGCTCTTTCACTCTCCTCTTTCACTTTCATCAAGAGTCTCTTTAGTTCTTCTTCACTTTCTGCCATAAGGGTGGTGTCATCTGCATATCTGAGATTATTGATATTTCTCCTGGCAATCTTGATTCCAGCTTGTGCTTCATCCAGCCTGGCATTTCACATGATGTATTCTGCATATAAGTTAAATAAAAGGATGACAACATACAGCTTGATGTACTCCTTTTCTCAATTTTGAACCAGTCCATTGTTCCATGTCTGATTCTAACTGTTGCTTTTTGACTTGCATACAGATTTCTCAGGAGACAGGTAAGGTGGTCTGGTATTCCCATCTCTTGAAGAAATTTCCACAGTTTGTTGTGATCCACACAGTCAAAGGCTTTTGCATGTCAATGAAGCAAAACTAGATTTTTTTTTTTGGAATTCTCTTGTTTTTTCCTATGATCCAGCAGATGTTGGCAATTTGATCTCTGGTTCCTCTGCCTTTTCTAAATCCAGCTTGAACATCTGGAAGTTCTCAGTTCATGTACTATTGAAGCCTATTTTGGAGGATTTTGAGCGTTACCTTGCTAGCATGTGAAATGAGTGCAATTGAGCAGTAGTTTGAACATTCTTTGGCACTGCCCTTCTTTGGGATTGGAATGGAAATTAATACAGCTCCTAAGATCTTTAAATCTCTGGAGTGACAAGAGTGTCTTCGGTGTGCTAATAACATGACTATGGTTAAGGATCTTCTTGCTTTAGGAGCGGGCTGGTTGCCAGAGAAGTGGTAGTGATTAGAAGCTTGAAACTTCCAGCCCCACCTCCCAGTGTCTGGGATCGTTAGTCATCATTAGCTTCAATCCTGTCTAACAAAACCTGCAAGAAACCCCTACATGATAGGGTTCAAGGAGTTCCCAGTTGGTGAACATACCCATGTGTTGAGAGTTTGGTGCACCCCAGCTCCATGGGGAGAGAGACTCCTGTGTTCTGGACTCCTCTGGACCTCACCTTAGTACCTCTTCATCCAGCTGTTCATCTGTACTTTTGTAATAAGCTATAATAGTCAGTGCAGCACTTTCTCGAGTTCTGTGAGTTGTCTAGCAAGTTATCAAAACTGAGCAAGAGGAGATAGTGGGAGCTCTTGACCTTGTAGCTAAGGTAGACAGAAGTGCAGGTTATCTGGGGACCCCACACTTGTGACTGGTTTTCAGCATGAGGGCAGTTGTGTGGGATTGAACCCTTAACCCGTGGAGCTTGATGCTGATTCCAGCTAGTGGCAGAATTGAGTTGAATTGTAGGACAGTCAATTGGTGTCAGAGAACTGGCAAACTGGTGGGTGCTTCCCAATTTGGCCTCTCTCCCTAGATGTGATCTCCACCCTGAACTCTAGTTCTGAGCTCTCCCAACCTCTCATCCACATCCAAGTTTTGTTACCTTGGGCAGATGCCAGCTCTTGTACACCTGGGCTTCTGCCTGGCTCCTGTCAAGCCTTTTTGGGCCTGGAGTCTTGGCTTTGACTTTCAGCCTCGTGGCTGGGTCCCTGCTGCCTAATGACAGACGTCTGTGAGGCTGACTCCCAGTTGGTCTTTAAGCTCTGTCCACAATCCAATTTGTAACTGTTGTCCTCTGTGCACATCAACAGGATAACTTCCCTCTTGATTAGAACTACATGATGCCTCTTGCTTCATCACACCTCTGCTCCCCTGCACTCAGAGAACATACTAAGCTTTCCAGAGAGGACTTCCAGCACCTGTGGAGGGCCTGCCCCACTGGAGCCTTGCCTCCTGGAGGTCATGGTCAGCTCCTGGTTCTGGACCCTAACACCATGTCCTTAGGCAACAGGGCTGTGCCCTGATGGATTCTGAGAAATGATGTCAGCAGTGAACTTGGCCATCCCAGGACCTAATTAAATAAAACTGTTTAGCGCCAGGACTTGGCAAAGGTTTTAGCTTTGAGGGTCACAGGGCTGTCATTGCAAGCCCAAGATACAGGAAGAAAGGGACAGGAAGTCAGAGGAAAAATTTGGAGATTAAGGTCAGGGGAGATAGGGGAGCAAATGGGCACACTGATGGGGGAGCACAACAGGGCACACGCCTGTGCCCGCCTTCCAGGGGACCTATTTTACTAGAAACTCACCTGATCAATGAACTGTCATTAGAATGGAGCACACGAGCTCAAGTTTAGGCAAAACGCTTTACTCAAAATGGAAGAACAGAATTGTAAATGGAATCTAGGGGCCCTTCAGCAAACTGAATGGAGAGAATGTGGGGTGTGGCTTCAAAGAAACTTGAGTTTGCCTCCCAGCTCTGCTCCTCATGAACTGGGTAAGTTGGGACAAGCTACTTGACCTGTGAGGCCTGTTTTCTCTTAATGTGAGGATACCAATTTCCAATGAGACTATCCATGTAAAACTCCCAGTGAGATGCTTGGCATAAAGCAGGTGCTCAGTGGTGGCTCAGATGGTAAAGAAGTTGCCTGCAATGCAGAAGACCTAGGTTCAATCCCTGGGTAGGGAAGATCTCCTGGAGAAGGGAATGGCTACCTACTCTGGTATTCTTAGAGGAGCCTGGCAGGCTACAGTCCATGGGGTCGCAGATTCAGACATGACTGAGTGACTAACACTTTCACTTTTTCAATGGATTGTGAATTTGTGTCCCTTCTTCCTTGTTACTGATCCCTATCACAACACCAGTACAGAGAGCCTTGGTGGTTTTGCAGAACCATTTGCTGCAGAACCAACATAGTGACTTGAAGCAGCAGATTTCTGCAAGTTGCCCAGTGTCTAGTTGTCTCAAGACCAGCCTGAGTGTGGCTGCTACAACTGACTCAATTGCCTAAACTGAAGGAAGTATCTTAAAGGAAGTTGCATGCAAATGTGCTCATCAGTGTGGGTGGGCATATTTAGGTCTTCAAAGGTATTTAACATCCAAAATGCATCATCACTGAAATTGATGAGAAAATGGAGAAGCCAGCAGCCTTCTCTCTCAGCCTCACCTCCCTCCTCGAAAGACAAGGGGATCTCCCTGGAAATCAGGTGGATCTTTCCATGAAGTGTGAGTATTGCAAGGGTGGCAGGTTACATAGCAGCCTTTTTTTTTTTATGCACATAAAATATCCAACAAATATTTACTGGGCTTTCGCTACACATCAGCCACTGTGTGAGGGATGCAATGGTAAGCAAGACACATGCCATTCCCTCCCCTTACAGGAAATACAGAGAGCAGAAAGCTTGTCTGTAGATTACTATCTAGAGTCAGGTGGAGAGCTTTTAGACCCAGAGTGAAAAACAGGTTATTATTTATGAATTGGGCACAGTTTGTCTTGTTATTTGCTAACAGAGTGCACCTTGTGCAAAATCCATTTTCCCACTACAAAACATGTGGTCAAAGAATTAGTCATGTGAATTCGAGGCAAATAAGCAACTGTCTATGGGTAAGAGCTTGTATGATTCTAGTTTGGAGAGATCTGCTATGCAAATACATTGGCCAGCCCCTGGAGAGCACTGCTGATGGCCAAGTGGGGGCTGCTCTGTTACAGGGGCTCCAGAGGACTAGACTTTGAATTTTTGGCCTTTTTCATGGAAAAGGAAAGAAAGTAATGTCAGTTTAACTTTCTGATGGCTAAAACACAGATGTGGGATTTAACTCTCATAAATCCCAGCCCTTCTCTGCCAATGACCCAAAGTGGAGCTTCAGTCAACCTCAGTTCAACTGAGGTTCAACTGACTCAGTTCCTCCTTCCTACATCAGCAGAGAGCAAATCATAGGCTTAAAAGTCAGAAAACATATATTCCAATCCTGGTTCCTCAACGTGGAACTGAGAAGTTTGACTTTGGGAGCTTCTGTGTCTTTCTAAGTCACTGAAGTCTCTCTAATAGAAGTTTCAGTCCTTGAAATCAGAAACAAAACTCATCCCTTCAGCCTCTTGTAGAATAAGCCCACAACACTAGAATTTGGCTTCATCTACCTCAAGTGCCTTGAGCCCATAGATCGATACCTGTATGGACATGCTGAAGGTCTTTAAAGGTACTGCCTGGGCTTCTTGTACTGGTGGGCATGTCAGTGACGTTTGGTGTTTCCTTGGGAGCATGTGCACTGACAGCTCTTGTTTATTTCACATGGATTAACTTCTCTTGAAGGCCATTTCCCAACGTTTCCTCCTTTATTTTGTGGATCCCACCAGCTGAGTGTCTCCAGGTGTGTGTGGTGTGTGTGTTTTTCTGCCAAAGAACTGAACCAAATTTGAAACCTGCTTTGGCACTGGCCATCTCTGTGACTTTGGATGAGTCACCACATCTCCTAGGATCTCAGCTTTTCCATTCCCTCCATGGGGAGGATATTCCTGTGTTGCTGTTTCTATTTCTCCCATGGCAGGGTCGTACTGAAAATCAAATGGGATGATGATAATGATTATTATTATTCTTTTTGCATAAACTCAGAAGTAACTATAGGAACCAAAAGTAGAATTCTTGTAATTATTACTTACCAGTATTATCGACAATCTGGGGAGTTACATTAGTCTTACCTGTCATGTCATAGATACCTACTGGGGTTTCATAAGGAAATACAAAGAATGAGAGAATTAGAAATGCTGAAAGTCACAGCCAAATACCTCATCATGCCTAGAGAAGACTGCTTCCCTGCTCCCTGATGTCTTACTGACTTATATGATCTGGGGTGGCAGAGAGGCATCTCTGGAACTGCAGGAAGTCTAAAGTGAATATATGCCATTTTATATTCATTCATTTGTTTTTCTATCCAGCAAATAGTTATTAAATCTCAGCTGTGTGTGAAGATGAATCAAACATAGATTTGCTCTTGGTGATTCTTTGAAAAAAGTAAGAAAAATAGTACTCTTAGCTTCAAGCCAATAATACAAAGTAGGAAATGAAAGGCAAGATCCTCATGAGAGGGGTCTAGGTCAGTGCTGTGGTTGCACTGAGGCAGGAGGGAGAATTTATCACTAAGTGGCAGGGAGGCTTATTATAAGAGATGGTTCCTAACTGAGTCTTGGGGAATGGAGAGGATTTGAACTTAAAGAAGGTGATGGGGGAGGGAGGACATCCGGGCAGAGGAATGACCTGAGTAGAAACAGTTAGGTACCTCTTGTGACTTTGAAGTTCCCTCGATGCCTAGCATGGGTTCACTCCTTGTTTGAAGATTACTTTTTTTCATCTCCGTGTTTGACATTTTCCTTTGATCACTGTTAGGTTTCTAGAGATAATCAGCTATCTCACCGTGCAGTAGATCCGATTATGGGAGACTCCTGGCCTCTACTAGCATAATCCTGGCTCCACATTATGTAAGAAATCCATCAAAAATTCTTCTGGAATGTGAGGTTCACTTCAAAGCCGTCTTATGCTGACCAAGCCTTGGGAGGTGCCATGCTCAATCATCACTTCTCGGTTATTGAGTTTCCCCCATCTTGCTGTTAAGATCAGCGGAAAGGGTAATTCCATCATACACGTGAAAATGAGGTTCATTGATTATTTGTAGCTGATGTGGAGCAGAAATTCATTTAAGGAGGTCAAGAAACTGTCAGTCCAGAGTACGGGAGAAATCCTCAGCTTATTTGAAATGCTAAGGCCAGCTGGAAAACCCAGCATGGGCTGCCATAGCACTCCAGATGACCAAGCTTTGGTTTTGTGTGAATGCTTGGGAGACTATTATTGACATTATTCTTTGTTCTGGAAGCCAGGACCAGCCCCTTGAGTTAGGTTACACTCTGTGGCTCTCCCTTCCATTCATATCCAAGCAGCAAGACAAACAGAACAGGAATGGCTTAGTTTTTACCTGGATATGTTGCTTTCTAAGGTTGGGCTACCTGAGAAATATAAGATGATGATTTTCAGATTTTTGGATTTTTATGGACTGGTAAATGAAAAAAGAAAAATTGGGTTCAATATAGAGTTGTTAACCTTTTACTTTACCAAATTAAGGATGTTAGACTAAAAGAACATTGGTAACTACAAAATGATTGTCATCTTTTTAAGAAGAAAAATAATTTTTCTTCCAGTTATTGAGAAGAGCTTCATCTCCGAATAAAGATTGCTCCTTCCTAAGAAAGCTCAGTTGGTACTCTTCCATTTATGCTTTGCTCTAAAATGTTTTAAATAGCTTCATGGGGAGCCCAAGTCATGGAACTGGCCTGTGGGGACCCCATGTGTGTAGTGGATGAGAACTGACTTCATTTGTCCCCTTAGGACAGATCCTGCATGGACAGAGGAACTTCATGGGACCACGGATGGTTTCTATCGCAGTCACATCAACCCCCACAAGGTGTGTTTTGCTTTGGCATCATATTTCCTGGCATTTGGTGAGTGAGAGGATGATGTGTTCAATTCACTTTTATTCTGACTCATTTGTGGGAAGGGAAATTTAATTCTCTGGGAACCCTTGTTTGTATTAGTGTTAAATCATTTGTCTGCTGTTTAATGATTTATACACACAGTGCAAAGAGGTCCCAGAATTGCTTTCCCGATCGTTTCTGCCCCCGCCCCTCCACTCCAGGTTGGAGAAATAATTTAGTTTTGTGTCTTCCTTAGGGAATCCACCCAAGACACTGTTCTTTAGCTTACTCATTCCTAATACACACTATTGGAACTGGGCTTTTAGCTGAGTCTACAGCCTTCCCGAGGATGTTTAGATTGGTATTATGTGGTGTTTTGTGCTATTAACAAGCTGAACTGCTTTGCTTCCTTAACTCAGCAATTAGTCTTTTCCCGAACACGATGTACCCCTTTGGATCGTAAATGGTGATCCTCTGATTTATTTTTCTGGAGTTCATACACTTAATGTCCATGGGCTTTGGTGGTCATTAAAGCAGAGACTTTTATTTGAAGGGTTGCTCCCTACGTTGTGCTGATGGGACTTCATATATTACACTTATCCACACTGGCCATCTATAATTTAGTATAGTGCTCCCATTCATGTAATGTTTCAGCATTTGCAGTACTTATGAGTAATTGACAGCATACAATGGTAAGAATAAATCAGACAGTCTGGACCCAGCCCTTTATGGCCAGTTTCACTGTCTACCAGAAAGGAAGGCTGAAAACCAGTGACTGCCGTTAACTGGGGGCTTTTCAGACCATAAAGTCAGAGAAAGCACATTTGTTGGCTTTTATTTTTAATACATTTTTGAGTGGCTGTTTAAAATATATATCTCTGGTTGGATAAGAAGTCATGAAAAAACGGTTCCCTGTTATGCATACTTTAAAAATTACTGCAGTTCATTTCAAAGGAATGATCTACTTTGACAAAGTGAGTTAACTTGAGTTGTAATGTGTTTAACAGGCCATATGATATAGGAGGCATCAGCCTTGGTGATGTGGTATGTATGTCACAGAGCCAGAGAAATTAGGATTTATCTTCTTGAAATGAAAATCCTGAACAGGGTGGCATAGAATATAACACTCAAGAGTTGAGCATTGCATGTCTGGAATGCTCTTGTAGAGGGTGCATTGCCTGGGAACAGTACTGTCAGAGACTTAGCTCAAACTTCCATTATTGATCAAGAGTATCCTGTTTGAGCTCAAAACTGAGTGTTGTCTCCTCATAATAATTCTTCCTGCCATTGGGAGAGAGATGTAGGGGTCAAAGTGTGCAGGAGGAAACACAAAGTCTTTGAGGAAAAGGTACCCTCCAGTGCTTGATAACTCCAGTGCTGTGAAATACAAATCCTTATGAAGCTGGGCTATGTGGGATTAAAATCTAGAGGCAGGTCGACTTCTGGGTTTTATTTTCTGGCTCTGCCATTTATGCGCTAGTCACATGACCTCGGGTGAGTTATTTAACTTCTCAGAACATCCGTTTCCTTGCCTCTAAAATGGTGAGGAAATCCCTCTCATAAGGATTTTCTTTTTATAAGGATGTTTTGAAGAGAAGACTTGGTACACATATAACACCTGGATAGGTGCTAAATAGGTTTTTTAATCATTTAAAAATAGTTTAATGAAGCAATATAAAATTTATGCATTCACCTGTTCTATCAAAATTTATTTGAGTGCCTTCTCTGTTTTGGGCACTGGACTAGGCACTAAGGATACTCTAGGTAAAAAGTCAATGTCATGGAACTATTTCTTGTAATCAGGGGTTATGTTCAAATAGTTACCAACTTATGCATCACAGTCCCATATAATCAGCAGTAAAAACTGATTCTGCTACACCAGCGCCTCTCTGCTGAGTGTCCCCAAGACCTCACTCTTCTTGGTTTCATTGCTTGTAGCCTTTGAACCATTTACTGGAGATTTTCACTTGCTTAAGTGCTAAATAATTTTCATTTTTCTTCCCCTGGACTTCTGGACAAGAAGCAGAGTCATCAGCCAGCTTTTAGCTCTATAGATTCAGAAATCTCTTGGCATCTTTGAAGAGCAGTGTGATGGCCACAGGATAAAGATAGAATCTTGTATTCCACACCAAGAAAGAATGTTGGGCAGTTTAATTAGTGCTACGGTTGATAAAGCTGTTTTCGCTCAACCTGAAGTGAAATCATTTGTATCTGTGAGTACAAATAAAATAAATGCTATAGGTAAATTGGATTTTTACATCTTGCTTTTCAGGTCAGAGATACTTTTTTTGGTATTGATGTATAAAAATTAAGACCTGAAATCCTACTTGAGCTAATAATATTTTTTTTTGCAATAAAAATATAAATACAACTCTTCACTTGGGGGTACATAAGTGGGAATTCAGGTGTGTAGTCTTTATCTGTAACAGGGGACAGTAAGAACTAGTGCTTTCTGAACAGGAAGCTGTGGCTCCATTGTTTTGATCCAGATTTTACACTTCGATCTGTGCTCTAAGATACTGCTGTGGTGCTTCCCTGCTGGTTCAGACAGTGAAGAATCTGCCTGCAATGAAGGAGACTCAGGTTCGATCCCTGGGTCAGGAAGATCTCCTGGTAGAAGGGAATGGCTACTCACTCCAGAATTCTTGCCTGGCAAATTCCATGGACCAAAGAGGTTGGTGGGTTGCAGTCCGTGAGGTCACAGAGGGTCAGACATGACTGAGCTGCTAACGCTTTCACTAGCTACGGGCTGAATGTTTGTTTCCTCTAGAATTCATATGTTGAAATCCTAAATCCCAAAGGTATTCGGAGGTGGATTTGGAAGTTGACTAGGTCATAATGGTGGGGCCCTTATGAATAAGATTAGTGCTCTTATGAAAGAGGCTCCAAAGTGCTCCCCAGGCTCTTCAACCAGGTGAGGACATAGTGAAAAGTTGGCAGTTTGCAATTAGAACCTGACCATGCTGGCACCTTGATCTTGGACTTCCAGCCTCCAGGACTGTGAGATATAAATTTCTGTTGCTTATAAAGCACCCGGTATGTGGTATTTTATCATAGCAGCCTGAGCATATTTAAACAGAAACCAGTACAAACTGTATTTTTTCTTTTTTATACAATTTGTAATATCATTGGTAGATATAAGCAATGCAAAACAAAACAGATCTCCTAAACAAAACCTTGATGAAAGTATTACATCTTGGTAGATACATAGAAAACTGCAAAAATGGGACCTGGGGAAAATTTACTGGGTAGAAATTAGAAATAACACAAAACAAACAAGATGATGGCTAAAATTGCATATAATTTTCTGATTGAAATCTATGATGGAGAAATCAATTATTTGTGATGAGATTTAGATCTGAAAAGCTTAAGCTAGAAAAAATGGATTTGACAAAAATATTGGTTTCAGAAAGACAAGACAAAACAACAACAAACACTTGGCAGTGGATGGTGAGATTATGTAAATGTTTATACCATCATAGAGCTAATCGGTGAACAATTTATGCTGTAAATTTTACAAGGAAAAGAATCCCAATGAAAACAAGTTTATTTATAAAATTGAAGTATGGTTACTTTAAAATATTATATTAGTTTCAAGTGTACAGCATACGGATTCAGTATTTTTGCAGATTATATTTCATTATAGACTATTACAAGATGTTTGGATATAATTCTCTATGCCATACAGTAAATCCTTGTTGCTTATCTGTTTTGCATATAGTCGTTTGTATCTGTCCATCCTGTATTCCTAATTTGTCCTTCTCCAGGGCTCTCTCCTCTTCGGTTACCATAAGTTTGCTTTCTATGTCTATGAGTCTGCTTATGGAAAACACATTTATTAAAACAGAAATAAAAATGGAAACAAATGGATTGGGTATCACTGAACTAATTGAGGAATGAAATTGAGTTAATCGGGTTTACTCCTGAAATTACCTCTTTGTGAAACGGTGTGACTGTTGGTGTGATTCGGGTCTCCCTGCCCTACAGCAGGCTCCAGTGGGGTCTGGCATCATCATCAGCCCCCCAGTCCTTGCCATGGCCTTGTCCCTCTACCGCCTGGCCCTTGCCCTCATCTCCTCCCCCAGCTCCAGCGCCCTGTGTTTCAGCCACACTGGCCTTCTTGGTGTTCCTCCCACATGTCAAGCACATGCTCCTCAGGCCTTGGCACTTTCTCTGCCTGGAATATTCTTCCTACAGGTAGCTCACTCTGTGTTTTGCCAAAAGTTTTACTTTTGTTTTAGGTTTGAAAGATTCGTTAACAAAAGAAACCACTCATTACACAGACAAGGAACAATTTCCATACTTAATAGAGGATTATTTGACTTAATTTCAATATACAGTCATTAAAAGAAAAGAAATAGAAACAACGGGGTGAAGTAACAGTGTATGCATCACCTAATTGGGCTGATACCTACATTCAGACTTTCACAGTGCTGGGAAGTACCGAATGACTGCAATCTGGAGTTCCAGCTGGGAAAGAGTCCCAGGCGGTGTGTGCACCCCATGGACGAGACTTCAATGTGCAGCTTTGGGGCTCTTGCTTATAAGCCCAGATTGTAAATGGATATCACTATTGGTCTGTGGGCAAAAATGCAGCTCTGTTTTTTTCTGTAACTTTTACAATGCTATTTGTTTCACCTTGTGAATCGTAAGATTTCCTTAGACCCTGGGGTGGGAGTGGCTGGCCAAGTCCCCAGAGGTTTAAGGAATGCCAGGACCCATCCCCTTTCATATCTAAGGTGCCTCTTGACTTGCTGGTAACAGTTGATGTGCTTGCAGGCAGGCATGTAGTCCAGGCATGGTCAGAAGTCCATCAGAGGCCTGCTCCTCTACTTCTGAAGCCTGAACAAGACTACCTCCATTTTAAATTCCCTAACACTCTGTCACTTCTTGGTGACAGAAGTGACATGGCCACTTCATGGCCACTTCATGGTGGCCTCTACTTAAATGTCACTCCACCACTTTACCTTGCTTTCTGTTTTCTCACAGTAATGATTGTTTCCTGATGTTAATATATCTATTTCTTTGTCTACTCCCTTGACCAGAATATCAGCTCCAAAGGGTTGGTTCACTGTTTTGTCTCAGTGTTTCAAAGAGTGCTTGACATGAAGGAGGCTCACCAACTATTGGTTTGAACAAATTCTGCATCACAATGTTTGTGGTTGTTAACACCAGCCAACATCTTCCCCGAAATGGATTCCAGGGTCAGGATATACACCCAGTGGAAACTGTAGGAGAAAAGCAACAGTATCCAAATATCCTGCATCACTTAGAGCCTGCCCTGAGTGTGGATGACATTAGCAACTCCCAGCAGTTCTGGTCTTCCTTCCTGGCACATGGTCAGATCGCATTTCTCTCCTGAAGATGTGTCTAACCATAGACCTGGGCATGGCCAGTGAAGTGTGAGCAGAAGGACTAAGTGTCACTTCCTGCGGGAGGACCCTCAGAGCTAGCGTGGGGTTTTACAGATCCCTTCTACTTGCAGGACCGGAGAGGGAGACTCCCGGAGATGGTGGGTCGGTCAGCCTGGTCCTTGCAGGAGGAGGGCGTGGCCTGGCGCCCTCTCTCCAGCCCGGGCTGGGGATGGAGCACGAGTAGGACTCCACCTTCCTGGTTGTAGGTCACTGAGATTTTAGAGTTGCTTGTTGCGTGGTTGACTAGTACAAGTTGCATATTTTATCTCTTTCAGTTTTCACATTGTCTATAGGAAGCATTCTTATTCTTACTCACCACTGGGAAAATTGATCTTACAGAGGTTAAATTCACCAAAAGTCACACAGCTATGAAGAGGCAAAACTGAAATTTGAATCCAATTCTGGTTGATTCCATGGCTTGAACTCTTAAACATAAGCTTGTCCAGCTTCTCATATGTAATTGAATACATATGTTATAGTCCATATGGGTAAAAACTTGCTTACAAGACCTTCAATAGCTTCATTCAAAACAGGAGAACCACTGAAATCCTTTCAAAAATGAAGTAACATGTCAGCAACCTAGAGAGAAGTTGATTGGAATTATAGGTCTCTTGTTTTCCTTGACAGCATATACAATGAATTAAATTTAAAACCCATTTGAAGGTAACTTGGGTTTGATGACTTTGAAAGGAGGCTGGAAATAGTGCCCAATTGGATAGAATTATATTTATTCCCTCTCTCTCCATTTAGGAATTGCAGAAACTACAATAGCTTTGCTTAAAAACAAAATAGAAAAACCAAAAAAAAAAAAAAAAAAGCCTGAGAAACCTATTTTAGGAGGCCCTGAATATACTCCCCCTCTATGTGAATTAGAAGACAGACTCTCTGAAGGTCATGGGAGGACATGGACCAAGGCAAATGCCAGCAGGGATACACCTGAGACACATGTGGACTCAGGCTTCAGAGCCTGTAATCATGATAAGCCCACCTATAAATGGAAATGCAGCACAGAACTGGGGTGAATGGGGTGGCAGTAACACTCCTGTTTCTAAGATTTTATGATTTACCACCTGCCTTCACCCTGCCTTGCTCTTTTTTCCAAAAAAGCATTTATTTATTTGACTCTGCCAGGCCTAAGTTACGGTGTATGAACTCTTAGTTGCAGCATGTGGGATCTAGCTCCCTGATCAGGGACTGAACCCAGGACTCCTACATTGGGAGTGTGGAGTCTTAGCCACTGGACCACCAGGGAAGTCCCTTGCCCTTTTCCTTTAATTGGAGGAGTTTGGACTTGTTATGGCTGGTTTCTGTTTTGACAGTGGTGTTTTAACTTCTATTTAGATCAATTATGATTTGAATTCAGTTTCCAAGTTAGAAAAAGAGGGCTCATTACTCTTTACTTCATGTAGGACTATCTAGGCAAGCAGAAAATTCTCCACACGTGAAGAAGACTTTTAACCTATTTGGGATGATATAATCATTTCATGGCTTCCCCAGTGGCTCAGTTAGTAAAGAATCTGCCTTCCATCTTCCTGCATATCATTTATAGAATAAATGTGCTGCAATGGATTTATTTCAAGATGTCAGCCATAATGTATGTATGAATACAAACACACACACAGACATACACACTACATGTATGTCTAACTAAGAAGAGGGGCTTCCTTGGTGGCTCAGTGGTAAAGAATCTACCTGCAATGCAGGAGACTTGATCCTGCATGGGGCTGGATCCCTGGGTCGAGAAGATCCCCTGGATAAGGAAATTGTAACCCACTTCAGTACTCTTACCTGGGAAATCCCATGGATGGATGAGCCTGGCTGTCTACAGTCCATGGGGTCGCAAAAAAGAGTTGAACATGACTTATCAAATAAAAAACAAAAAATTAAGAATTGCTGAGTCCCTTCTTGTGGAACCATGTGACTCGATCAGGAACAACTTGATGTGTAGATGATTTTTTGTTTTATCCATGTCTTGGAAGGGAAAAGGATCAGGGACTAGCAGAGTCACCCAGATTAAAGGGTCAGAACATGGCCCTTCAAAACCTCACAATGTGAGTTCACCGGCTCAGGGACTCACTCACTGGATTCCTGTTCCTTTCTCAGGTGGAAACTGCAAAACACAGGTTAGTCTCTTAGCTGCAGATTTCTACCTGTTTATTGAAATGGAAAAGGTCTGTTAGGAAGAGGTCTGTATAGCACATTTCTGGACTCACGAAGGCACTCTAAACTGATACTACTAAAAAAGATGGAAGATGATCGGGGTTCCAGAGAGCTTTGCTGATGCCGTGAGCACCAAAGGAAAACAGTGAGATGCTTCTGCTAACAAATTTCATTCTAAAGAAACCGAGGTAAAAGAAGACATGAGGACAAAAGGAATTGTGGGCACTAATGAAAAGCCGAGAGAAGAGAAAATCAATAATCCCCTGCGAGTGGCTCTGAACACCCTTCCCTGTGGTCTGGAATCAGGGCTTTGTTGTGTGTGTGTATCTGTGGTTAAGAACACACTGGTGCTGCAGCAGGGGGCTGGAATGGAATAGAGATAAGGGCAGTGGATCGATGAATTTCTGCCAAGCCGTGTGACTTAGAGCTCCATTAAAAAGAAGGATGCCCTGGGAGGGGATGTAGTAGTTTTGTTCCAAAGGCATGAGGAGGCTGAGGCTGGGGAGGGAGAACAGTCCTGGAGCCCTGAGGGGACTGGAGACCTTTAACAGCCTGACAGTGTGTTGGAGATTGGATGCTGTCCTCCCCCAAAGACTGTGCAAGTCCTAATCACTGGTACCTGTGAATGTGACCTTATTGAGAAATAGGGTCTTTGCAATTGTAATCAAGTTAAGATGAGGTCATACTGGATGAATGTGGATTCTAATTCAGTGACGCGTGTCCTCACATGAAAGAGGGAAGAGGACCATGTGATGATGGAGACAGAGATTGGAATGATGGTGCTACAAACCAAGAATGTCAAGAATTTTCAGCAACCACCAGAAGCTAGGAAGAGGCCTGGAAAGATTCTACCCTGGAAGCTTCAGGGGACATATGGCCCTGCCTGCCACTTGGATTGCAGAACTCTGATCTACAGACCCTGTGAGAGAATAAATATCTATTGCTATAAGCCACTCAATTTGCAGTTTGGGTATGGCAGCCTAGGAAATTAGGGCAGTAAGCAAAGAGCCTTCAACTTCAGCCTCAGAGCAGAGGGAAAAGGTAGGCAGAACTTGGACTGAAGGTGGGCAGTGAAGTTTCAGAGATGATGGGAGTTAGATAGCCTGTTGATGTGACACAGCTACATAATAGAAAAGGTGGCTGATTGGTTCTATGCAGTTTTTCATTTAACAGGATTAGAGACGGACTTTTTGCCTGGTTTCAGGGGCAGTTAGCACTTAGGAATTCAGATGGGGCCAAATTTCTCAACCCCTCACCTCTCTCACTGTGACATTGCATTTCCCAAAGGTGGCCACAACTATAGCTCCTGTCCCTTCTGCTCTTTGGATCCCTGCTACACCCCCATCATACAGTGAGGTCTAATTCCCCTCCCCTTGAATCTGGGCAAGCTTATGTCCCCCTTGTAACCATCAGCATGTGGAGAAGGTGATGTGGCATGATTTCAAGGTTGGGTAATGAAAAGCACTGCTGCTTACATCTGGTGCACTGGAACAGCACTTTCCCTGGAGCCTGCAAGTACTTTATAAGTAGTCCAACTGCCCTGTAGCTGCCATGTTGCGAGGAAGTTCAAACTAGCGCATGTGGAGGGACCCACACGGAGAAACTCCAAGACCTCATGGAGAGAGAGATGCTGGGCCATTTCCCAGCTGCTCACAGCCCCTCTCCCCCACCCTACACTCTTCCAGCTCCAGCCATCATCTGATCCTGAGCCAGAACCTCTGACCAAGTTCCCCCCGAATGCCTGACACACACAAACTGTGGGAAATAATAAAGTAATTGTTGTTTTAAGCCACTCAGTTTTAGGAGGCCTTAGTGTGCAACAATAGTAACTGGAACCTCTTCAAACCATTGTCAAAGGGCCACTTTCCCCACGAGACATTCTGTCAACTCTTGATGACTCTCTCCCTTGAAGCTCCCATTTCTCACACAGCCATTAGCTGTCCCAGTTCTCAGCATCTCCCTTCAGTCAGAGCTCAGTTTTGCTGGTCTTCATTTTCTTCAGTTTCTTTGGGAACCCTCATGCTTTCCACCCCTTTATGACACGCAATTCATTGTGTCCCACCCTCTACATCTAACCTGCAGATGACACCTATCTCAACCCTCTCCGTTTTAAAAGAACCTTCAGAGAACAGATCTCACCCTTCTCAAGGGGCAGGTTTTGAGCGCCTGAAGTTTTTTAATATAACAAGATAACACTATTTTAGCTAATCATGAACTCTGAAAGGATAAACACATCTATTCCACCCACTGGGGGCTGTGTCTTATTCACTTTTACACCTGTAGTTTAGTTCACTGCTTGACAGAGAAAAGGCATGGGTGGATGGATGGCTGGAGAGAAAGCTTGGAAAATATGAAGTATGATTTGAAAAATTGGGGCCTCTATAACATAGGAGTGTGAGTCACTCAGTCGTGTCTGACTCTTTGTGACCTCGTGGACTGTAGTCCACCAGGCTCCTCTGTTCCTGAGATTTTCCAGGCAAGACTACAGCAGTGGGTATCCATTTCCTTCTCCAGGAGATCTTCCTGACTGAGGGATGGAATCTAGATCTCCTGCATTGGCAGGGGAGTTTTTGCCTCTGAGCCACCAGGGAAGTCCAAAATTGGGGCCTATGTGTTTCCATTTCCCAATTCTGGGCCCATGGAAGGCATGGCTAACAGATTCTAGCTGTTTTTCTGGGGACTGGAGAGGCTGCTTCACACTGTGTTTGAACTACAAATAGAAACTAGCAATCAATCATATTTTGTACTTGAGAGGACTAAAAGCCGAAAGGTTCTTTCTTGCAACTTCAATTTATTAAAAATATTATTAAAATAGAAGTCAAAATTCTATATACAAACTGCTTCCTGACTTTCTTCTAAGGTTTAAGCAAAGTTCGTTAAACTTATATACACGTTCCTGTGCTTTTCATGTGTGTTGTGTTCATGTGAAGAAAAATGTATCTTGATACTTTCTGGTCTTTGCAGTTGACTGCAGCATGGTGAAGTCTTTAAATAAAGAATTCATCTCAAAGGGGATTAAAATCCATCTCAAATAATAAGCAAAGTGTGGGATTCTGGAAGTCCATACGGTCAATAACGCTGGCATTGTTTACAACCAATCAGTTACCAGGATGACAGAAACAATGGAGAAAGGAAATTACCCACCTGCCTACATAATTGCACCAATTGCTAGAATCGGTTAATAGGCCATAAAAAAATCAATTTAAGAGAAGCATAAAGAGACACATAGGAGGGTAGATCTTTGTTATTATTGGTCTTGATTCACAGATCCATCGAGCACCTGACTTTTTATTAGGAGGATGACATTTCTGACAAATTATGCTGTCTACGCTTTTGTGCCCTCCTGTTGAGAATGAATTTTTTTTCCTTTTCTCTACTTTCTATGTTTTGATTTTTATAGCACTGTGCCTGGATTCTTTGGAAAGGGAGGGGGTGTTAGGACTGGAAGGAAGAAAACCTTTTGTTGTGCGTGGATCAGTACCAAGGAGGGTGTCAGACTCCTCATGCAACTTTCCCAACTACCCCCAACTCCAACCCTCCAGGAGATAGTTCCCATGGTTACCTCCACTCTACAGGGGAAGAAACTGATGTTCAGAGAAGTTTAGTGACTTGCTACATGACTAGAGGGGATTTGAATTTAGGGTTGTCTGTCTGAGCCCAAAGTCTTGATTTTTCTGTTGAACAAGTCCGTGATTTCTTATGGAAAATGTTTGGAATCAGATGCGTTTTGAAATTCAGTAGGGTACAGAACGGGGGTGTGATGCACATCCCATATAACTTAATACTCCCAGAGGGGTCAAGAGCAGCACCCCCTCAAACCCATTAATATTTTAGCACCAAAACATATCAACATTGGAACTAAATACAATAAATAAAAAGTACTATACAAATAGCCTCGGTTTTTGACTGCCAAATGATTTTGTACCTATCTTATTAAATTTCTGATTTCCAGAGCTTTGGGATTTTGTAATATTGAAAAAGGAATTGTGGGCTTGTATTATCATGGCTCCCAAGAGAGAGTTTGCACAGATTTGTTCTCTTTCTCAGGGAACTTTGAAATGGAACAAGTTAGAATTATAAAACAAAACAAAAGCCTGATGCTATTGGCCCTTGGCTAAATTTACACACACTTGGCATTTAAGAAATGAAAATGGCTTTCAGGAAAATTGGTAGCAGAACCATAATAGTCCTTCTCAGGCCTCTCAAATCAGAGAAGTGGGAAGATCAAGGATTTCCCTATGGTCTTTGTGAACTAATCTCATCCAGGAGACATTGAACTGTAATTCTAAACAGCAATGGATGCTGAATAGCCATTTGAATCTCCCATGAAACAGCCCCTTCTTCCCATTTCAGCTTTCTGACCCTCTTTCAGATACCTCCACTGAGGATTGACTGGTGTATTAGAGAGCCACTGGTATTTGTCCGAAGTAATTGGATTGACCCTGTGAAGAAAAGGCTAGTTTAGATGAAATGAAATTTCCAAGTGGAGGGTCAGATTCTCATCCAGGAACATCTGTAATCTTTCTTGGAAGATGGTTTTCATCACTGGTTCTATTATTTAATGTTTTTCTATTGTACTGGATTCACTTTTCCACATTCCCTGTACCCCAGGAGCTCCATCTCTTTGGTTGGTGTCGTTTGATCCTTCCCTGCTTCCTGTAGTCACAGCTAGTTGGATCAAGTTGTACCAGTCTCTCTCAGATTTAATTATAAGACCCAGAAACAATAACTCAGGTAATTAAGAAGTCTGTATTTTTAACCTCACTTTGAGTTAGGCCACAGTCATGACCTCAGGACCCTGCTCTTGTGTTCTCTATACTTGCTATGCTGTGAGCTGGTCCTCATGGAAGAGATTACAGAATGAAGTAGATTCCAGAAACAGTGGAGAGGGACAGAGAGGAAGAGACAGGGTGAGACAGATGGAGGAAAAGAGAGAGAGGGCCTTCCCTGTGGCCCAGTGATTAAGAACCCGCCTTCCAAAGCAGGGGACAACAGATTCAATCCCTGCTCCAGAAACTAAGATCCCACATGCTGTGGGGCTACTAAGTCTGCACACGGCAACTGCTGAGCCTGTATGCCACAGTGAAGACCCAGCACAGCCAAAATAATAAAAAATAGAGGAAGATTGAGTGCTGAGGCCTGATCAGGACTTGGTCTACTGATATCCTTCTAGTAGTCTGGATTCTCCAGAGAAAAGAAACATCAGGAGATAGATATATACTTAATATGCAATATACACTATACTACAGTATAATGTGTATGAGCTATAAGAAGTTGTTTTATGTGATTTTGGAGGCTGAAAAGTCCAAGCTCTGCAGTCAGTAAACTGGAGAGCTGGAGACCCAGGTGTGCTAGACTCTAGCACAGTCTGGAGTCTGTGCTCTAGACTGAACCCAAAGGCCTGTGAACAGAGAGAGCCCATGGTGTAAGTTACATTTGGAGGATGAGCCCAAAGGCAAGAAACAGTAGACACCTGGACTCAAAGACAGTTCTTTGGAGAAAAAGAATTCTTTCTTACTAAGCTTTTATTCAATAGATTGGATGGGGGCCATGCACATTGGGGAGGGCAGTCTGAGTTACTCTGCTCACAGATTCAAATGCTAATCTCATCCAGAAACACCCTCCCAAAAACATCCATAAATAATGTTTAGCCAAGTATGTGGACAACCTGAGGCCCAGTCAAGTTGACATATAAAATTAACCATCCCAACCATGGTAATAAATCTTTTAGGGCAGAGTGCATCAAGTTTATCTAAACAATCCAGAGACCAAGGATTGGTGGGGACCAGGGGCTGATAGCTCTCTGGAAATATCCTATCGTAGTCCTTGGAGGTCCTGCCTAGGGAAGCCGCTGCAGAACTTACCTTACACAGTTGCTGCCTTAGACTCCACTCTGCCCAACAACAATAATCTCTCCCAACCATTGTCCCTCCCTCTGAGGAAAGCGCAGCAGCAGAGTGGGGCTTTGTACACATTTTAAAGAGAGAGATTAGACCAGATCAATGTTTCCCAAGGTGTAGTATGTGTTGTTGTTCAGTCCCTCAGTCATGTCCAACTATTTGTGACCCCATGGACTGCAGCATGCCAGGCTTCCCTGTTCTTCACCATTTCCTGGTGCTTGCTCAAACTCCTGTCCATTGAGTTGCCAATCCAACCATCTCATCCTCTGTCATCCCATTTTCTCCTCCTGCCTTCAGTCTTTCCCAGCATCAGGGTCTTTTCCAATGAGTTGGCTCTTCGCATCAGGTGGCCAAAGTATTGGAGCTTCAGCTTCAGCATCAGTCCTTCCAATGAATATTCAGGATTGATTTCCTTTAGGCTTTGTAGTGTGTGTAGCACATGGAGAAAGTACATGGATAAGCCTGTCTTTGTCATTTGGGTATTTTCATGTATTTTAGACTAACCTGTGACTTACGTTTTGTATTAGTCAGGGTAGGTTAGGCTGTGTAAAAAATAGGATGTGTGCGTGCCAAGTCACTTTCAGTCATGTCTGACTGTTTGCAACGCTATGGACTATAGCCCTCCATGCTCCTCTGTCCATGGGATTCTCCAGGCAAGAATACTGGAGGGGGTGCCATTCTCCAGGGAATAGTCCCAACCCAGGGATCAAATCTGCATCTCTTATGTCTCCTGCACTGGCAGGCAGGGTTTTTTTTTTTTTTTTTTTTTTTTACCACTAGTACCACCTGGGAAGCCCCAACAAATAGAATATGACACAGTAAATGATTAAGTTAGCAAGTCCGGGAGGTCCAAACACTAAATATTCCAAAAAAAGTCTGACCCTTGAAAAGCTCCTGGGAGATAACCTCTAAGCTCTTGGGATAATCTACCTGTTAAGAGTCTTTATTTACCTGAGGCCCTGGACCACTTCAGAAAGTTTATGTTAACAGTGTGTTTCATGGTGGGGTCTTGGGCCACACAGTACCAGTCTCTTTTCTGAACAGGCTAGAATGAAGATCAGGCATGCCTATGTGATTGACCCTTCTTCCCACAATAAAAACCCTGAAGACCAAATTTGGGTTAACTTCTTGGTTGGAAATACTTCATACATGTTGTCATGTATCATTGCAGGAGAATAAAGTTCTGCTCACAGGACTCCAATGAGAGAGGACAAGTGGATACTGATACCTGGTCTCTACTCAGCCTCCTCTATGTACTTTTTCCCTTGCTGATTTCTATCTCCATCCTCCACTGTAACAGACTAGAATTATGAGTGTACTAGCTTTCTACATTCTGTAAGTCCTAGAGAATCACTGAATCCAAAGGCGATCCTGAGGACCCCTAAACACAACTTCAAAATCTTGACAGCTTAGCAACTTCCCTGGTGGTCCAGTGGCTAAGAATCTGCCTTTGAATGTAGGGGACATGGGTTTGATCCCTGGTTGGGGAACTAAGATCCTGCATGCCACTGGGCAACTAAACCTGTGTGCTGCAATTACTGAGCCCACACAGGCCACAACCAAGACCCAGTGTAGCCAAATGAAAAAAAAAATCTTGACAGTTTAACAATTTTTTTTTTTTTTTTTTTTGCTGTTCATGTAAAGTCTGGTGCAGAGCTGGATGATCATCTAACCAACACTTCCTGAGTAGTTAAGAAACTAAGTGCTGCCATTTCAGAGTTCGTTGTTTCTAGTCATTTGGATGGTGGAATGATAGCAAGGAAGAATGGCAGGATATCTTAAAGCCCAGACTTTTATCACTTCTGTCCAGATTTCAGTGGCCAGACTCCAGTCACATGGTACCAACCTAAATCAGGGCAGCTGAGAAGGGTAATCTTCCTGTGTCACCAAGAAAAGAATATTAACTTGGCAAGCATCTAACTAGTCTATATCATACACCAAGTCCTTGCCTCTATGGATATTAATGCTTAAAGCAAAGTCAAGTTCACATTACTATAAAAAGTGTTGGTTTAAAGAAAGACATTGTAGAAAAAAAAGTAAGTACTAATGCAGATGGTGTGCACTATGACAGAAGTCCAAGGTGGTAGATGAAAAACTGAAGCTTGTGTAACACTGAACGAGTAATGGCCATGGGGACATTTTTGGCTATAGTATGGATGTAAGAATTGGATTATAAAGAAAGCTGAGCACCAAAGAGCTGATGCTTTTGAACTGTGGTGTTGGAGAAGACTCTTGTGAGTCCCCTGGACTGCAAGGAGATCCAACCAGTCCATCCTAAAGGAAATCAGTCCAGAATATTCATTGGAGGGACTGATGCTGAAGCTGAAGCTCCAGTACTTTGGCCACCTGATGTGACGCGCTAACTCCTTGGAGAAGACCCTGATGCTGGGAAAGACTGAAGACAGGAGCAGAAGGGGATGACAGAGGATGAGATGGCTGGATGGCATCACTGACTCGATGGACATGAGTTTGAGCAGACTCTAGAAGTTGATGACAGACAGGGAAGCCTGGTGTGCTGCAGTCCACGGGGTTGCAGAGTCAGACATGACTGAGCGACTGAACTGAGCTGAACTGAACTGATGCTTCTATGACAATATCAACTGGTGGACACCACAGTTTTCTGCAAGGTTTCTGAGACTGTTAACTTTTCAAGTCAATTCCAATTTCAAGAGTTGGAATTTTAAATCAGTATCTCGAGATCTGATGACATTCTGCTGCATCAAAATTGAATGCACATTTCATTTTCACTCAAAATTTCCTTCTTGGGAATCAGTACAAGAAAAACTTTTTTCCAGTCTAAGTATGTTATTTCTTTCTTTTAAAAGGAAGTTCCATCCTGGCATAGTATAGAATATTCCCTTGAACAGTTCTGGCTTACTTTTGGTATGTGATTTAAATGGCTTAGTGAACATTTTCTTGTCAAAAGTAAAGCAGGTTGTTTGAAAGACCAGGGAAAATTTTGAAAGCTGACAAATCCTCTAAATGCAGTGAACTTATCAAAAGCATCTTTAGAGGTAAACTTTAGTTCATCTTGTGAAACTAAAATAGAGCAAAGACAATACAGCAAACAAAAACAATATTGGCAGGAAAACTATACTGGAAAATCAGTATTGTACATAGCCAACAGTTACCTTACCTGGCAATAACTTTTCTTAAGATAGCAAAAATAATTTAAATATATCTAGACTTCTAGAGGTGACAGGAATCTGATCTTATAGAATTCTAGAGTTTTGGAATCTGTGGAATTCAAGGGACAGCTATTTATTCCTCTGCCTTTGCCAGGGCTGTCTGAAAATCACTCAAATGTTATAGGAGCTGACTGACCAGTTGTGAGTTTGTTTTCTCAGCAGAACCTCTCATCAGTTAATATTTAGGTATATGTCACATCAACTTTGGAAATAGATGAGCAATTGTTACCTGGTGTCATTGAGACTTACATTTGATCTGTGGTTTGCTCTGCTATCCTAAAACAAAATAGCAGCCTTTAAAGTAAATTTCCTATAATGCTAATCAAGTGGCAGTGAAATTCAGTACAGAATGTGTATGGGAAATCTTGATTGCTTTGAGTGAAGTTCTTAATTCATACTACAATGAATTCAGTGAGTTTATCTTTAAAAATTTTGAGGAAAAAAGTCTCTAACAACTATGTCAACTGTAGGTGGTAGATGAGGATATCAATGAGATGCCCACCAATAACCCAGGAATAAGGTGGATTAGGGGCTTCCCTGGTAGCTCAATGCAGGAGACCCTGGTTCACTTCCTGGGTCAGGAAGATTCCCTGGAGAAGGGATAGGCTGCCTGCTCCAGTATTCTTGGGCTTTCCTGGTGACTTAGATGGTGAAGATTCTGCCCGCAGTGCGGGAGACCTGAGTTTGATCCCTGGGTTGGGAAGATCCCCTGGAGGTACAAGAATACCCACTCCAGTATTCTTGCCTGGAGAACTGCATGGGCAGAAGAGCCTGGTGGGCTATATAGTCCATGGGGTTGCAAAGAGTCAGACATGACTGAGTGACTAAGCACAAATAAGATGGATTAATTAAATAGAAATAAATTAGGCTAATTAAATAAAATTAAATGGGAGGAGTCAGCTCATGGGAGTCTGGAAATAAGATTGCCAAATTAAGTAGAAATAAATTACACCTCTTAAATAAAATGAAATAGGTAGTGCCAGCCTTTGGGAATATCTGACTTGTGATTTAACCAGTGATGTTAATATAGTACAAGAGAAAACATATGCATTACCACACACAAAGTGGATTTAAGAGAAGCAAACTATGCCAGTGCATACCCATAACTACATAGGGTGAGACCTATTTGGAGGACAGGGTGAAATATTGGAAAGGTGGTCTCTTAAAAACTCACTATCTTGGCTTGCATAAAAAAAATCCCTTATTATATTTACCTGAGGCTTCCCTGATAGCTCAGTTGGTAAAGAATCCATCTGCAATGCAGGAGAGCCCAGTTTGATTCCTGAGTTGGGAAGATCCCCTGGAGAAGGGATAGGCTACCCACTCCAGTATTCTTGGGCTTTCCTTGAGGCTCAGCTGGTAAAGAATATGCCTGCAGTGTGGGAGACCTGGGTTTGATCCCTGGGTTGGGAAGATCCCCTGGAGAAGGGAAAGGCTACCCACTCCAGTATTCTGGCCTGGAGAATTCCATGGACTGTATAGTTCATGGGGTCACAAAGAGACAGACATGATTGAGCAACTTTTAAAAAAAAATCTATGTACTTTACATGCACTCCATATAACCTTCTAATTACTAATGTGGCTTCCTGGGATACTGGGAATAACAAAACCCATTCCAGTTAAACAAAGCAGGTGTGAAGTTTATTACAGGATTTTGAATAGCTCACATCCTCTCTGGGAGGGCTGGAGCATTATGCTTGGATGCTCTGTGGCCTGAAACAGACCTCACGGTGGGATGGCTCCAGGGACTATCTCACTGCTGCCACCACTGGTCAAAGGTGCCCTGGAAAGCATATCCCCACTCACTGGCCACTGCTGCCTTAAAACACCTTTATGAGACAACAAGTGCTCAGGGCTGGTGCACTAGGATGACCCAGAGGGATGGGATAGGGAGGGAGGTGGGAGGGGGTTAAGGATGGGGAACACATGTAAATCCATGGCTGATTCATGTCAATGTATGGCAAAAGCCACTACAATATTGTAAAGTAATTAGCCTCCAACTAATAAAAATAAATGAAAAAAAAAAAAAAAACCACCTTCAATGTCATCCTCAAAAAACTCTAGTTTTGCACAATGCTAGGTCAAAATCTCAGGTGAGTGTGTCTGATTGGAAAAATCTAGGTCACATGACTTCCCTTAGGGAGTCAGGAAGTCATGCTCTCTGACTCTTTCTTGGGAGATGCCATTCACGCTGGGCAAAGTCCTTAAAAAAGAAACAATGACAAAGGTCCACCACAGGGAAGAGCCAGATGATAGAGTGAGCTTCCTAGTCATGGGAATGACATTTTCCCCACTGTCAATAAATACACTGACTGGTCTGTATTATTCACTAGCTTCAAGCCTGGAGCACCTGGGAATAGTGGAAAAGCTGTTTCTAGACTTGCAAGGCTGTGGAACAGACTTAAACCACAGTAAACTCACCCTCCTAAGGCCTCTTGAGTGAGGCCTCTGCTTTCAGTCAACCAGTCAGCTTCCCCGGGCAGCACCCTCTTGTTTTCAAATTCCAACAAAAATGTCTTAGACCACAGACGAATCCATCTCAAGGCCAAATGGCCTGATGTATGAAAAGAGGACCACAGGAGTAGCTACGTCAATGGTTGGTTTTTTGACTAACATATATCTCTGCTTGAGATGAGCTAAGGTTTAGAGTTGGGAACCGTGGCAGCTGGATTGATGCAGGGCCCACATGCAGGGTTATATAGGTGGGTGTGTCTGGCCTGAGTGGAGGCAATGTTTGTAGAGAGATTAAAAACAATAAAACTGACTGAAGGTTGGTTTGCTTTTATCACCGTGTGTGGGCAATTCTAAACCATGTTGGTGATAAAATGCTCATACCCCCCCAAATCTTTTTTTTGGGGGGGGGGTTATAGTCTGAACAATTATTAAAATTACTGTTAGGATTTAATAATACATATGTCAGTCTCAAATTAAATTTCCTTATTCTTTAATAAAGACTGTATTATACATGTAAGTTAATTTGAAGAAGTCCTTGTTCTTTAGTTGACCTCTGAGTTTTGAGAGTAAATGTCTACTGGTCTGGGATTGTCTAAGCTTGCTTTGGGCACAATAAACAATACTGCATATTCTGTGTTTAGATAGCAGGTTTGAAATAAACCATGATATCTCAGTGAATATAAAGGCAAAGACTTAGAGCCTGAGCTATTTTAATTCTGTCACCTATGTGACCACTTGAAGATTTTGTGTTTGAAATTTAAAATAGTAATTGCAGAGTGAAACACATTTGTTTGGTAAATGCAAATATTAGTTCATTAATAAAATGCTTTACTAAATTTTGAATAACACCCTTAGAATGGAAATTTCTTGTTTTTCAATTGTTATTGTTTTATAGTAAAGAGCAAGCACATCAAACACTCGTGGTTATTACTCATACAACCTGAATATAATTGAAAATAATTTTGTCAAGGAGAAGGGGGTGTTAAAAAATGGTCTGCTCTGAGTGTCAAATATACTAGGTCCTCTGTGAGAGGTGTCTCAAGGTCCCTGCAGATTTGGAGTAACAATTTTGATGATTAACCAAAACCAATTTTCTCCATGGCAAAGTGAGTAAGGTATCTTCAACACTGGCCCTGTGGCATCCTTTTTAGCATTATCACAAATGTCATACATAAAACAAACAAATGAACAATAAAAAGTACAAGCAATGAAAACAAGTCATAGCTTCCGTGTTAAGGCAAAGAACTAAATGTAAAATTAATAATAGTAACAAAATATGGGGTGGAAACAGTTACTTATTCATTTGAACCCTGGTCTGTCCCCATCACCCCAGTGTCCCTACTTGAATGAACAGTTCCCTTTTTTGGGAGCCAAGTCTTTGCTAGGCGCTGTGTCACACACATAAAATCCTCTTAAGGTAGATCCTGGGACCATCCTTTTGATAAAGAAATGGGGAAAGGAGAGATTAAGCAGTTTGTCTGAAGGCTCATGGTTAGTATAGTTACTACGCAGAAGGAGTTGGGAGTGAAGCCTGGTTTCTGGTTTCAAAGCACCTCTATTTGTGCTACTTCTGAAGAGCAGAAACTCCTCATCTCAGATTGTCCGATGAGTACTTAGAGAGTTTGCTCCAATCTCGATCTTGTGTCGATCACTCTTTTGCTCCACTCTCGGGACTGCAGGCAGCTTTGAACAGTCGTCACAGGGTATGGTGAAGCGGTCAATGACCGCTACACCCTGAGCTCCGCGTTCCTCCAGGCGCAGTGCTGGGGGCTGCGCACGCATCCGGTCTTCGGGTCTTTGCCCTGTCGGCATCCGCATCGCAGAGAAGGAATCCAAGGCTCGAGGAGGAGAAGCATCACCCTGACGTTTCTAACCACAGAGCACAGGCTTCCGATGGCTGCTCTTCACAGAGGAGGGCATGGAAAGCCACTCCAGTGTCCTTGCCTGGAGAATTCCATGGACAGAGGGGCCTGGCTGGCTACAGTCCATTTGGTCTCATAGAGTCTTAACACGGCTGAAGCGACTTTGCACGCACGCACACACACAGATCCTTCGGCACTTCTTCCTGCCATGTGCTTCAATTTCTAGTCTTGATTAACTTACTTAGACTTTCTTTGCTTGCTTTAGGTTTCGGGTCAGGTTTGGGGCTTTCTTATTATTGCTCCAAGGACCAGGCAGCTGTCACAGCCTCCACTTCTAGTGAGCTCTGAGATGCCCCAGTGACTTGCAGGATCAAACCCCTCTGTGATTGGGAGAGATTGGGAAGGCAAGGGATGGGGTGGAGGGAAAGAGGGGATGCTTATTGGGTATGCCCATCTCCTCCTCTTTCCTAATCTGCTGTTATCACAGGGCTTCTGCTGGCTGCTGTTTAAATAATTTGTATTTTATATTCCCACTCTTTCATTTAATTTCTTAATTCGGGCAACATGTTCACATGGTTCAAATATCAAAAAGCATTAAGAGGTATCCACAGAAGAATCTCTCTTCCACCCTTGTTTGGCCCCAACCCCTGGCCCCGGTTGCATTGCATCCCACCTCAGGGCAACCTTAGTTAGTCACTAAGTTGTGTCTGACTCTTGCTACCCCATGGATTGTAGCTGGCCAGCCCCTCTGTCCATAGGATTTCCCAGGCAAGAATACTGGAGTGGGTTGCCATTTCCTTCTCCAGGGGATCTTCGTGACCCAGGGATTGAATCTGTGTCTCCTGCGTTGGCAGGAGGATTCTTTACCAGTGAGCCACCAGGGAAACCCACTGTTGCAGTTACTTGTATTTCCAGGTTGGGTGCGTGGTGGGGTGGGGTGTGTGCATAAAAATACAAGCAAATACTATAAATTCTTATGTCCATCTCTTTTACAAAAAATGGTAGTGTCCCATACTGCCCTTTTAATTTAATGAGCCTTTCCATGGGGGATGGGTGGCAAAGAGATCCAGGGAATTAGCACTTCTTAGTCAATTTATATAGAGTGGTGAATCTGAGGAATCTGTGTGAATTCAGACCAGTAAAAACGTGTTGGACTTCTTTCTTCTTTCATCTTTTCTTGCCTCCTTTTCTTTCTTTTCCCTCCCTCCCCTGGTGTCTTTATTTTGGAGCAGGTAAGTGACTCCTTCAAATGTGGTTTCACTGCACAATTCTCCGGATGCCTAACAGAGGTGCGTCTCTGCTTGCAGGCTGTCCCCCATCCAAATGAGCAGATACCCTCCTGTCAGCTTTCGTGAGAGGCTCAAAGTAAAATGCGCTTCTGGGAATTAATCTGCCCACCAAGTGTAATTGTGCTTGGGTAAATACTCAGCAAATAACCAAACTCTTTCTGATTCACTACTCCTGGGAAGGCAGTGCTCGGCAGTGCCAGTTCGGAGGGGCCCTTTGAGCTGCTCTTGTCAGCACACCATGTGGGGATTCTCCTGCGAGGCCAGCATCACCCAGCACTGCCAATTCTTAGTCAACATTCGAGTAAACATGTTACATAGAAACCAACTGCGTAGTTTGGGGAGCTAAACAAATTTTGGAATGTGTAGCAAGACAAGGGAGGCGGCTCAAGCTATGTCCCTCATTCCCGTAAATGGAGACAGGTCCCTTCTCTCTGCCCTACAGATGGGTTTCACCTGATGTGAATGTGCCAGACACCTGCCTCTGAGGTCCATTGGCAATCCATCTGCTGTTAGTCTGTCCGGGTATTTAAAAACAGGGTGGCAATAATCTGGAGAAACTCCTCAGAGGATAAAACTTTTACATGGTGGTTTAAAAATTTTCCTCCTGTGGCGAATGCCTCTGGTAGGCCTCCTAAGCATTCTTAGTCTTTCAGACACGTTAAGATTATTGCAGCTGTGAGTGGCCTGTGGGTGCCTGTGTTTCTTCCCGGCTGGAAGCATCTCTTATGTCCCTGGTGATGTCCAGCTCTGGGGGTTTTATGAGTGGAAATTGTTGAGGGACTTTTGGCTTTCAATGTATTACTCAGTAGTTTTCCCTTTTTCCACAGATGTGCTATTCTGAAATGTAATTTGATGTGGCCGTCCATAGAAAGTGTTCTCCCTCACAGGGGACCTTATAGTCTGGTGTTGCTACTGAAGGAGGGGGCTGTGGTCAATAGCACAGTTGGTGACAGTTAGTTGGATGATTCACTTCAGGATTTTCTCTGCAGCTCCCATGGAAAGAGGTGTGGGCCAGCCTTGTAATTCAGGGGTGGTCTGTCATGGTGCTGGTTGGGCTTCAGGATGTATGGTATAGACAGAGAGAGGGAAAGGCAGCCAGCGAAAGGCAAGAGATTCCCTCCTGGTTGAAAGCAGTTGTTAATGGTAAGCTTTTCACGGGTTCTGTGTCCCCGTGTGCATGCGTGGTGGTGATTCGAGTTTAGGTGGAGAACAGGGGAGATCACTCTTCTTTCTTGGAGGAGAGAATCTCTCCTTTAGACTACTGTGTATGTGCATGCTCAGTCTTGTCCAGCTCTTTGCAGCTCCTTGGACTGTAGCTTGCCAGGCTCCTCTATCCATGGGATTTCCCAGGTAAGAATACTGTGGTTGGTTCATTTCTGTGTTATTGCCACAGGGCTGGGAGAGCCTGGAAAGAACACTAGGTTTGGAGCCAAACAGACAAAGGATTTGAATGCTGGCTTCCCCACTTACGGGAGAAGGCAATGGCACCCCACTCCAATCCTCTTGCCTGGAAAATCCCGTGGACGGAGGAGCCTGGTAGGCTACAGTCCATGGGGTCACGAAGAGTTGGACACGACTGAGCGACTTCACTTTCACTTTTCACTCTCATGCATTGGATAAGGAAATGGCAACCCACTCCAGTGTTCTTGCCTGGAGAATCCCAGGGACGGGGGAGCCTGGTAAGCTGCTGTCTGTGGGGCCGCACAGGGTCGGACACA
The DNA here is from genome assembly GCF_023699985.2 of Odocoileus virginianus. Taxonomy (NCBI): domain Eukaryota; kingdom Metazoa; phylum Chordata; class Mammalia; order Artiodactyla; family Cervidae; genus Odocoileus; species Odocoileus virginianus. The sequence goes on along the minus strand of NC_069704.1, from coordinate 33,034,267 downwards.
ACTGAAGCGACTTAGCAGCAGCAGCAGCTTCCCCACTTACTAGGAGGAGACCTTGATGAGTTTCAGAATCCCTGGGCTCTTGTCTAGAGTGGGAGGATGATCCCCACCTCTGAGGCTCATAATGGGACATTCAATGAAATAATGTTCATCCACCACCTGGCACAAAGTTGACATGAAATAATGTTAGTTTCTTTTCCTTGCCTTTCTTTTAATCCATCCCTTCCCCCTTCTGTTACTACATTTCCATCTGCCTTCGCTACAGCTGGGACGTCACACCTGGATTGGAGCGCAACTCCTCTGTCTTTAGAATGCACTGCTGTTTTCCGTTGAGAGCTGTGACCCACCAACCTACACCATTTTCACAAGTTATGGTGTAACCTGAGCCAGTGTTAGGAATTAGCACATGCATTAAAAAGTCTCCTGCAGACGTTTTGCTTTACGTGGTGATGGAGAGCCTGCTTGTTTCCAAGCAGATGTGTTGGTTGCTATCTGGCATTATAAAAGGAGGCTTGACTTGTGAACTTGAGTGGAGATATACGGACAAGTGCTGTGGCTTACTTACTTGAACTAGGCAGGATGTATATTGTCCTTTGTGGCCGCAGGATAATGAGGTGGTAGAAAGCATACAGGAATTTCAGGACACACAGCCAGTCATGGCTTAGGATGCAGTTGTAGGGGCGCCTTGATCTGATCCCCTTCCCGTCGTCTCTTTCCAGCCTGGCCCTTTGTGCCTGAGACTGATAGCTTCTGCTTGGAGGGACTTGTCTTGGAGACTGACATGTGGATGACTGGTCAAACCCAGGTCTTTAGGCATAGTCCAAAGCATGCCTTCTTGATGGGAGTGATTTCAAAATCCCTAAAGTCATGAAAATTGCTTCTTGGGGAATGGAAAAATTTTCTTTTTATGTATAAAGCATGGGTATGCATAGAATATATAAACTGATATAAGCTATGCTTGTGATATTAAAATTTCATGAGAGAGATATAGGGGAAAAATGTCTGAAAAGTCTCCTTAAGGGGGAAATAACGCCAAAAAAAAAAAAAAGTTTGAGAAAGAAGGTCTATGGATTTCCTGGTGGTTCAGTGGCTAGGAATCCATCTGCCAGTGCAGGGGACAGGAGTTCAATCCCTGATCCTGGAAGATTCCACATGCTATGGAGCAGCCAAGCCCATGTGCCACAGCTACTGAGCCTGCGCTCTAGGGACCCTTGAGCTGCAACTACTGAAGCCTTCCTGCCCACCGACAGCCTGGGCTCTGCAACAAGAGAAGCCACTGCAATGAGGAGCCCTCACACTGCAGCGAAGAGTAGCCCCTGATCGCCGCATTTAGGGAAAGTCTGTATGAAGTAATGAAGATCCAGCGTAGACAAATAAAGGATAATAGAAAGAAAATCTAAGGTTCTTGACTTTGAATGCACACTAGAATGATCAGAGGAGCTTTAAAAATCGTGTGGCCAAGGCTACACCCCAGGCTAGTCAAATCAGAATCTTTGGGCTTGCCTCAGGCTTTAGCATTTTTAAGATGCTCCAGATAATTCCAATGTGCCACCAAGTTTGACAACTCCTACTCTGGAGCCCTGATACTCAAAGTGTAGTCCACAGACCAGCAACATCAATGTCACCTGGGAGGCTGAAATGCAGACCCTCAGACCTCCAGGTGATCTGTGTGGTTACTGAAGTTTGAGAAACACTTGGATACATGTTTATGACTGACAAAACCTGAGAACACTTCAGTGCAGCTGTACTAATCCAGTGTCAGCCTGTTTCCAGCTGTTTGTTTTAGGACTTCATCGTTGGCCTTTGGCCTGAGAGGTCCAGTGTACTGGGAGTAGCCCAAGGTTATATTTGTGTTCTGATATGTTGGGGAGCCCTGTGCAGATGACTTGTTCCCAAGAAGAGAACCAATGAGAGTAAGGGGCCCAGTCCAGTCAGCCGGAGCTAAGAGAGGCAGGATCTCATCATTAAACCAGTTAGCTTAGTGTTGGTAGTTCTTGGGCAAGAGACTGATGCATAGAAAGTGAGGTCCTATAGAAAATGGGACAAAATTAACCTGGCAAGTCTATAGGATAAACAGGGGGCTTCCCAGGAAGCACTAGTGGTAAAGAACCCACCTGCCAATACAGAGGATTTGATCCCTGGGTTGGGAAGATCCCCTGGAGGAGGGCATGGCAAACCACTCCAGTATTCTTGCCTGGAGAATCCCATGGACAGAGGAGCCTGGCAGGCTACAGTCTATATGGTTGCAAAGAGTCAAATATGACTGAAGCGACTAAACACACAACACACAACATAGGATGAAAAAAAATGGAGAAACACTAGGAAGCTGATAAAAGCTCTGGAGTCTTGCTCAGATATCTTTGTGACATCTGCCAGCCAAGCATTTGTTAATTCATGTATTCTTTCAACAAATATTTACCGAATGATCACTATTAGGATCTGACCTGGAGTAGTTGTTATGGGAAGAGAGAAGGATGAATATGACAGATCTTGAAGGGAAAGCTTTGGAAGTAATGATCCAAAGAAATATATGTTGGGAGTTAGTTTTGAGAAACTTAAAATTACACTTCAAAACTATTATTGAAATTGACAGATGCAGTCTTTTTATTTTTAGCATTTGTTTTATTGAGATATAGCTGATTTACAGTGTTGTGTTAATTTTTGCTGAACAGCATAGTGATTAAGTTATACATATATATATATATATTTTTTTTTTCTTTTCCATTGGTTTATCACAGGGTATTAAATATAGTTTCCTGTGCTATACAGTAGGATCTTGTTGTTTATCCATTCTATATATACTAGTTGCAAAGTCTTTTTATATCTAGGATTTAGAACATAGTTTTATAAATGGATGACTTAGAAAATAAGTGAAGAATTTAATGTCATCTGTGTTAAACAAGAAAAAAGTCACTTCAGCCATATTTTCACTTCCTGTTTTAGATGGTCATAGGTTTGAATTAGAGTCTTGAAATATTTCTTTGCTATTGGTGCAAACTAGACCTTGATATTTTATTAAATGTTATTGTTGTTCAGTTGCTAAGTCATGTCTGACTCTTTGAGACCCCATGGACTGCAGCACTCCAGGCTTTCTTGTCCTTCCCTATCTCCCAGAGTTTGCTCAAACTCATGTCCGTTGAATCATTGATGTTATCTAACCAACTCATCCTCTGCTGCCCCTTTCTCCTTTTGCCTTCAATCTTTCCCAGCATCAGGGTCTTTTCCAATGAGTCAGATCTTCCCATTAGGTGGGCAAATTATTGGAGCTTCAGCTTCAGCAATAGTTCTTCTAATGAATATTCAGGATTGATTTCCTTTAGGATTGACTGGTTTGATCTCCTTGCAGTCCAAGGGACTCTCAAGTCTTCTCCAGCACCACAATTCAAAAGTATCAGTTCTTCAATGCTCAATTTTCTTTATGGTCCAACTCTTACATCCATACATGACTACTGGGAAAACTGTAGCTTTGACTATACAGAGCTTTGTCAGCAAAGTGATGTCTCTGCTTTTTAATATGCTGTCTATGCTTGTCATATTAGCTCTTGATATAGCTTTCTTTCCAAGGAACAAGTGTCATAATTTCATGGCTGCAGTCACCATCTTCAGTGATTTTCGATCCCAAGAACATAAAATCTGTCACTGTTTCCACTTTTCCCCCTTCTATTTGCTATGAAGTGGTGGGACTCAAGGCCATAATCTTAGTTTTTCTAAATGTTGAGTTTCAAGCCAGCTTTTTCACTCTCTTCTTTCACCCTCATCAAGGCGCTCTCAAGTTCCTCTTCACTTTCTGCTACGAGGGTCGTATCATCTACATATCTGAGATTGTTGGTATTTCTGCTGGCAATCTTGATTCCAGCTTGTGCTTCATCCAGCCTAGCATTTCACATGATATACTCTGCATATAAGTTAAATAAGCAGAGTGACAATATATAGCCTCAATGTACTCCTTTTTGAATTTTGAACCAGTTCATTGTTCCATGTAAATTTCTAACTGTTGCTTCTTGACCTGCATACAGGTATCTCAGGAGACAGGTAAGGTGGTCTGGTATTCTTATTTCTAAGAATTTTCCACAGTTTGTTGTGATCCACACAAAGACTTTAGCACAGTCAATGAAGCAGAAGTAGATGTATTTTCTGGAATTCCTTTGCTTTCTCTATGATCCAATGAATGTTTAATGCCTTTTCTGTGTACAAGCTGGGTTTAGAAAAGGCATTAAATGTTATTAGAGGAATGTAAAACTGATGAGTCCATCACTGTTCAGACAGACTCGGGCTGTAAACTGATATATTTCTGAGCCGAGCTGTCTACCTCTTGGCGTTCCTGCATCTACTTGACTACTGCAGGGCTAATTATTCTAAATCATAGTCTCATAATTGAACTGATTGAGGGTTACTAGAATAAAGCAAATACTTTATGTGGCTAATGGTTTAGACGTTTTCATGTCTCTGTCTTTAGAATGATCCATGTACAATGTGCTTAATTCTCCCACCAACATTAACTTCTCACATTTAAAATGTTGAATTAAACAATTTAGTGTCCTTGACAGTGTAATAAATTTTGTTTAATAGTCAATGTCTAAACCTGGACCCAGTTCACCTCATTTTAGTTAATGTATTTTTCCCACAAGGAATGTTTGATGTAAATCTATCAAACATGTATGGATCTATGTGACCTCATAAACCCCTCTGAAGATTACATAAGAATAATCATTCACATGCCCATTTCATCCCTGATGGTAAGGATGACATGAAAAGGTAAGAATGATGCAAAATGAAGAGGGTATGTCACTCATTTGTTCCCTAATCCTGGAAAAGAATGTATTAATACATCCAACATCCATGAAGAAACTGTGAACCTTAAATGCTGATATTAGGAATCGTATTTAATTATATACTATATGGGCTTCCCAGGCGGCCCAGTGGTAAAGAATCTGTTTGCCAATTCAGGAGACAGGAGTTTGATCCCCGTGTTGGGAAGATCCCCTGGAGGAGGAAATGGCAACCCACTCTGGTATTCTTGACTGGAGAATCCCATGGACAGAGGAGCCTGGTGGTCACAATGAGTCAAACACAACTTAGTGACTAAGCACACATAATACTATATAGTTACAAGGTTTCATAAAATGACTCTTAAATTTTCTTCTCAGCACCATTATGAGATTGCTTAGGTACTTTCCCCCCTACCCTTTTCACATCACGTAGAAAAAGCCTAGAAACAGTGGACAGAGAGGAGCTTGAACTTCTTGTTCACTGAACATTTTCCTCTGCTGGATTTCCTGTTAGGAGGACAGAGCAGTTCCTCTGTGGTCAGATCACCTGGGTCTTGATACCAGTTCTGCCATTCACTACCTCTTGGCTTCACTTCTTTATTTACTTACCTAAGACATACTTGTTTGAACACATTGTCCCAGGAATAAACTAAATGCATAATATTTATGGACCTTCTGGTCTCTACAATTGTCTCTAGTGGGCTAAATTAAGTGAATGCAACCCTTGTTTCTTATCTGTAAATGGGGATAATAATACCAAATTCCTGGGATCCAAGTGAGGAGAAAATGAGCTGGCAGGTACTCAATAAATGGTAGCTATCTCTGAGCCTTTAGTAGGAATTACTTACCACCACATGGATAAAGATTTATGGGTCCTTTCTACTTGTGTGAGCATCGACAATTTAAGGAAAAAGATGTAAGTCTGCTTCCTGGGCCTTCAAATAAGGAAATTTTATCTTATTTTGTAAACTGCCCAGAATATTTAGAGAGCTCTGTTCATAAAAAAGGCACTCAACAAACTTTTGCTGATGAAGAATTTCATCTTTTCAATGGTAAATACATTGGGGACCCAATAAGAGGCTTTGAATTGGCAGATAGATTTACTCTCTAATGAACTGAAAGCATTTTATAGGATGAAATTACTATTTAGTCCATATTTTTATTCAGATTGGCAGAGTTGGCAAGTAATAAGACCTCCAGGTCATTCCTCTTAGCCAACAGGTAGACAGGTTAGAGTCTATTAATCAGAAAATTGAGGCAGAATAGGTTTTGAGAGAAAGTTCATAAATGGAGTTTGATATGCCTTTAGGACCTTGAGCAGGCTGTTGATGTGTGTGTGTGTGTGGTGTGTGTGTGTGTGTGTGTGTGTGTGTGCATGGGAGGGATAAAGGCTTTGAAAGCAGGTGTGTCAAAAGAGAAGCAACACAAGTGGAAAAGGAATCCTGTTGTTGTTCAATCAGTAAGTCATGTCCTACACTTTGCGACCCATGGATTGCAGCATGCCAGTCTTCATTGTCCTTCACTATCTTCCAGAGTTTGCTCAAATTCATGTCCACTGAATCGGTGATGGCATCCAACCATCTCATCCTCTGCTGCCCTCTTCTCCGTGGGATTCCCTGGTGTCTAAGATGGTAAAGAATCTGCCCACAATGCAGGAGACCCAGGTTCAATCCCTGGGTTGGGAAGATCTCCTGGAGAAGGGAATGGCTATACACACTAGTATTCTTGCCTGGAGAATTCCACGGACAGAAGAGCCTGGCAGGCTATAGTCCATGGGGTTGCAAAGAGTCGGATATGAGTGAGTGACTAACACACACAAAAGGAATCCTAGGGAACAACAAATTTAAAGGGCAGAAAAAGTAGGTGGAGGCAGAAGGAGAGGTCTTGAGAAGTTCTGTTCTTCTAGTGTCCCCAGTCTTGATGACTATTCCCTGGTGGCTCAGTTGGTAGAGAATCCACCTGCAATGCAAGAAACCACCTGCAATTCAAGAGACCTGGGTTCTATCCCAGGTTGGGAAGGTCCCCTGAAGAAGGGCAACCCACTCCAGTATTCTTGTCTGGGAAATACCATGAACAGAGGAAGCTGGTGGGCTACAGCTCAGGGGGTTGCGAGAGTCGACTTAGCGATGAAACAATAACCACCACCACCTGGTCATCCAAGCTGGAAACCCAGGCATCATCTTTGACATCACCTTTTCCCATGTCCCATCCAAACCAGACCTTGCAAATTCTACCTCCTTAATCACGTTGTATCCATTTCCATTTTTCATCCTGCTGACAACTTTAGTTCCTCTCACATAATTCTGTAGGTTGGGAGTAAGGCTGTCTAACAAGCAGAATTTTCCTGAACAACTTGGAAAGGTTTAAGAGAGTTCCTTCCTTTCTTTCTTTCTTCTTAAGAGAGTTGCTTGGAGGAGTCCCAGTACCCTGATGATCCACATGATAAATGACTTGGATTTGGTCATTAGTTAGTGTTAACCACACTCCCTTTTAGCTGGTTTAGTGCTTGGTGTAAGGAATGCTACCCACCTGGCCTTCTAGTCTTGCCAACTGGGCAGAATGAATATGATCTATCTTTGCAGTGGTGAAATTGTCTTCAACTCAGATATGTGAGTGATTTGCAAAAGCAAGCCCTTTTTCTCTTAACATGATGCACAATTGAAGGCATACCAATAGCTTCATAGAAGAATTTGCTGAGATTGCATATATTATAAATATTTATGCTCAATGGAATTGTGATTTCAATGCACAGCTTTGAGCTGGCAACTTGAAAAAGTCCCACAGGGAATCATTTGGACAGCCAAACAACCTCTTGTATGAAATTAGTTTGGTTCCCATCTACTGCATTAGGTTTGTTTAAAAGTTGTTTGTTATGAGAATCAGAACTTTGAAATCAAACAACTCAGGCTTCTAGAATGGGCCGAATATGACCTGCTTCACTCTGGACTATGTTGTTCAGTTGCTCAGTCGTGTCTGATTCTGAGACCCCATGGACTGCAGCACTCCATGCTTCCCTGTCCTTCACCATCTCCTGGAGCTTGCTCAAACTCATGTCTGTTGAGTTTTGGTGATGCCATCCAACCATCTTGTACTCTGTCGTCCCCTTCTCCTCCTGCCTTTAATCTTTCCCAGAATCAGGGTCTTTTCCAGTGAGTCAGCTCTATGCATCAGGTGGCCAAAGTATTGGAGCTTCAGCTTCAGCATCAGTCCTTCCAATGAATATTTAGGGACTGGACTATGACTCATGTACAATTTTGATAAAAAAGCAATTCTTTTCCTAGTTCAGTGGTTGTCAATCTCAACTATATATTAGAATCACATTGAGAGCTTTAAAAAGTACTGATGCCTGGGACCCAGGATCTATTAAATCAGAATCTCTTGGAGATGGAGCCTAGTCTTTGGTATGTTCAGAGAATTCCCCAGATGATTGGAAGGTACAGTCAAGGTTGAGAATCACTACTCCTTGTTAACACATTTTGAGTTTCTACAGCATTACAGCCATGCTGATGTGAATTTCGAGATAGCAGCCTTGAAAATCAGTAATTACAGTAGAAGATAAATGTAATTAAGTATATAATGTTGAGCATCTCAAAAATGTCTTCCAGTAAAATTACATTTATAAATGGCAATCTTCTGAAGGTTACCAATAAAAAGACAACATGTATTCCTGAATCTTCCATGAACACTGGACTTTCCTCCAAGTCATGTCCAATTGTCAGTTTCTACCAGGGACCCTCTGGATTCACCTCTGTTATCAATCAGGTATCTCTATGGCTCACACATTGGATTTTGACCTGCCCTCATCACACTGGGGGTTCCTAGAGCACATACAATTGTCTGGGTCACTTGTATCCTGAGCAGCTAGCATATGCCAACAGGGCAGGGGTGGGGGAGTGAGCATTAGTACACACTTGTTGAAAGAGATAAAAGGTCACTGGTGGAGAAACTTCAGACATTTAGAATTGGAATGGCTCTGAAAGATGAAATAATCCATCTAGCTCCTTAACAGATAAGAAAATTGACCCTTGATGGTAAGTGATTTGCCTAAGTTCAAACAATTTGCTAGAGGCAGAATCAGAGCTGGACCCCTAATCTTCTGATAGGTCCACTTTATGAAGTTGCCTGAGAAGACCTCGTTATTCTATAGGTGGGGCTGCGATTAGTGAAGAGCAATTTGCATTATTTAATGCTAGTTTGAAACAACAGAAATAGAATAATGAAATACGTTAGCATAAACAGCAAAACTGAAAAAAAATATTATGGTTGCTTTGCATCTATGCTAAATATTTGACTTGTAATAATCAAATGCTCACTTTGTCACAGATTTGGGAGTATAGCAGTGACATAATTCTGACTTCACTATTTCTCTCAAGTCTAGGGGAAACATTGTAAAATAACTATTCTGATAATGAGAATTTATTTATTTATTTTTGTCCTGCTTGTTAAGAGTGGCAAATTATCTGGACAGAGTCAAGAAATCCTATGATTAGTTTAGAAAGGCTTGCCTAGATGGACAGTCAGATGGTTGACGGATCAGATAATTAGAAGGAAAGATTTTTCTACAAAAGGGAAATTTGTACTCCATACACATGGATCCCCAGCCTCTGGGATCTGATGATCTGAGGTGAAGCTGATGTAATTATAATAGTTGTAATAGATGTAATAATAATAGAAAGAAAGTACACAATAAATGTAATAGCTTGAATCATCCTGAAACCATCCCTCCCCACCCTGGTCAGTGGAAAAATTGTCTTCCACAAAACCGGTCCCTGAGGTGCCAAAAAGGTTGAGGACCACTGCCCATACAGACATTCCCATCATGCATCTTATCAGAGACACGGCAGTAGACTTCCTTCAAGATATTATGGCACATTAATAAAATGGATGAATTTTAAAAGAATTTTTTGCTGTTCATATAAAATATTAGATAAAATGACTATTCTCACTTGGCTGAGAATGACCCCAGGATTTGGAAATATCAGTAATATATACTGTATTTATTTGGTAAGATAGAAACCCTCTGGGGAGTATGTAGACCAGGTTGCTAAGCATTTTCAGAAGGAACCTAGGAGAGGGCTTAGTTAAGTCTGGTAACTCTGGTGCAGAGCTGTGAATTGCCTGTCCCTCCAGTTGTGTTCCCTCCAAGCCCAGGCTGCCCTGATTCCAAGTTCTTGGGCTGGACCAGCGCTGCGAGTCTCTGTATTTAGGCAACTTCAGGAGACAGGAGGCAGAGTACCACAGAAATAAGCTCAGGCTCTGCACCTTCCAATGACTATTTCCTGATTTTCTGCATGACATCTCCCCCATTCTCCCCCATGTTCATTTGTTTCAAGGATTTGGGCAGCTAGATTAGGCCCTCAAAAAGTAGAGTGACACTCATATTGTGTATTTACCACAAATCCTTGTAGGGGAAACTCTAAGAGGTAAAGACACTTATTTATTATTAGAAAGGCATGTTCTTTTCTTCATACTGACAGACTTGGAAATACAACATCTCCCCTTCCTTCTTGGCTTTTGGGATTTTGTGGTAATCCCACTAAATCTGGATTATAATCTAGAGGTCCTTTGCTTTTCTAATCTTTTGAATTTGGTCTTAGAAATGCTATATTAAAGTACATGTTCTTAGAGTTTGTTGGTGTCTGCCTGCTCACAGCTTCTTTATGAAGACTGAGCTGAGTCTCACCTTCTGGAAGGCAGAGGTAATAATCCCGCAGGGGAACAAGGGAGAAGGACTGCCCTGTGCTCGGGGCAAACATGTGCCTCCGCCCAGGAAAGGGCTTTTCTGTTCGGGACCCACTTGTTTTTTCTCTGACTTTGAAACTTTGACAGTGAAAGGAGGGAGCAAGTAGTGTTTATTGATGAGAAGGAATGGGCAGGACTGAGAAGCTGGTATCAGCCATTTAGAGGTTTGCTAGAAGGTTTTTTGGCCAGTACAGAGCAACCTATATATTCCTGACCTGTCTTAAAAATTTCAGGGGCTTCCCTGGTGGCTCAGTGATAAAGAATCCTCCTGTCAGTGCAGGAGACACAGGTTCAATCCCTGATCTGGGGAGATCCCACATACTATAGAGCAACGAAGTCTGTGTGCCACACTCTTGAGCCTGTGCCCTAGAGCCCAGGAGCCACAATTACTGAACCCACGTGCTGCAGCTACTGAAGCCCTAGCGCCCTAGTGCCCATGCTCTGCAATAAGAGAAGCCACTGCTATGAGAAGCCTACGCACTGCAACTAGAGAGTAGCCCCCACTTGCCACAACTGGGGAAAACTCTGTGCAGCAAACGAAGCCCCAGCACAGCCCTAAACAGATAAATAAATAAACTAAAAAAAAAAAAAAAGACTTCAGAAGATAGAGGATGCCCAAAGTTATATGTCATGGAAAATGTAGGGGCTTGAGAGATGGGGAAAGGTCATATAAATTAATGAAGTAGGCAGAGTGTTTAACAGTTGGGAATTACGAGGACCAAAGCAGACAGAGAAGGCAGTTCCTATTGAAAAGGGGTGGACGCTCCTCCCTTCCAGACTTTGCAGAATTTTTGCAGATCTTCTGAGGTTGCTGAGGAAGTTAGAAATCTGGGTGTCTATATAAAATCTCTTCTTTATAAAATTGTTATTGACCAATTAAACCACACACTCCTGGGCTCTAGATCTGGGGAAGGCCAGCCAGGGTACACCCCTGCACAGTTAGTTTCTGAAGTTCAGCTCTGTCCAGTTTTTGAAAATCGGGAGAGTGGGGGCCAGAGTGTCCCACAGGAGAGGCCGAGGACCAATCATCACAGAAGCATGGTCCCCCAAATTCTGCCGGACCTGCTTGTCCACTCTCACCTGGACCATAAGGTGGCCCGAAAGCTTTGTCTTTGGTTTCCACTTTTGGATTCCTATCCTGTGTGCTATTAACATGCTGAGTTGAGTAACTGTTCTTGCCCCAAGTCAGTGAGCCAAGCCTTCTTTGTAGGTACTGCAGTGTTATCCAACGACAGGGATAAAACAAACCACTCAACTCCTTGTCATCCTCTCATCTGCTTTTTACCTCATCATCTCCTTTTGTCCTGGCCTTCCTTCATTGTGTGATCAATCCTGGTATTAAAAACTCTGTTTTAAATATTCAAGTACTTTCTGACTTCTGATTAGATTCTGAGAAATTTGATAAAACTTTTACACCATATGTTAAGAATTGTTTATTAGTTTTTTAAGGATTAAGGAACCTCCACACTGTTCTTCCTAGTGGCTGTACCCCTTTGCATTCACACCAACAGTTAGGAGGGTTCCCTTCTCTCCTCATCCTCTCCAGCATTTATTGTTTGTAGATTTTTTGGTGATAGCCATTCTGGCTGGTGTGAGATTGTATCTCATTGTAGTTTCGGTTTGCATTTCTCTAATAATTAGTAATGTTGAACATCTTTTCATGTGGCTACTGGCCATCTGTATGTCATCTTTGGAGAAATGTCTCTATAGATCATCTTCCCATTTTTTGAGTGGGTTGTTTGTTTAGAGGCTGTTAAGCATCATGGGCTGCTTGTAAATTTTGGAGACTAATCCCTTATCGGTGGTCACATCATTTGCAACTATTTTCTCCCAATCTGTGGGTTGTCTTTTAATTTTGTTTATCGTTTCCTTTGCTTTGCAAAAGCTTTTGAGTTTAAGTAGGTTCCACTTGTTTATTTTTGTTTATTATATTGTCTCTCTTATTCTGGGAGATGGATTGAAAAAGATACTGCTGCAATTTATGTTCAGAGAGTGTTCTTCAAAAAAATGTAAAAATAGAGCTACCATATGACCCTGCAATCCCACTGCTGGTCATATATCTGGAGAAAAAGATGATCTGAAAAGATACTTGCACCCCAATGTTCACTGAAGCTCTGTTTACAATAGACAATACATGAAAGCAACCTAAATGTCTTCCTAAAAAATTTCAGAAGGTAGAGGATGTCCAAAATTATACACCAGTGGAAATGCAGGGACTGGGAGATGGGGGAAGGTCATATAAGTGAATGAAGTAAGCAGGGTGTAACAGTGTCTTTCCAGATGTGTAAATACAGAGGAATGGATAAAAAAGATGTGGTACAAACATACAATGGAATATTACTCAGCCACTAAAAAGAATGAAATAATGCTATTTGCAGCAACATGAATGGACCTAGAGTGTGTCATACTGAGTGAAGTAAGTCAGACAGAGAGAAGAAATGTCATATGACATCCTTTATATATGGAATCTAAAAGGAAATGATACGAATGAACTCACAAAGCAGAAAAAGACTCACAAACTTAGAGAATGAACTTATGGTTGCCAGGGAGAAGGGATAGTTAGGGAGTGTGGGATGGGCATGTACACACTGCTATATTTAAAATGGATAACCAACAAGGGCCAATTGTATAGCACAATTGTTCAATGTTCAATGTTATGTGGCAGCCAGAATGGGAAGGGGATTTGAGGGAGAATGGTTACATGTATATGTATGGCTGAGTCCCTTCTCTGTTCACTTGAAACTATCACAATATTGTTAATTAGCTGTATCCAGATACAAAATTAAAAATTCAAAAAGAATTGTTTATTAGTTTATAAATATTTTTCCCTATTTACATTAATTCAAGGTCATTACATTAATGATTTTGTTTTTAAAATAGTCATTTTGGTCCACTAACACAGCTTTCAAAATACTGTATATTTATTTCTGTTGGAATTGTTTAGAGAAAGAACTTTAGGAATTCATGCACAATGTTGCCACAGGTAATTTTATCCTGAAACCAAAGGACTGTTTTCATAACAAAACTTTTTTCATTATCCTTCTATCAATAGTATATGTTTATGATCATAAATTTGACCATTTATAGTCTTTTTAAAGAAATCACCTTTTTGAGGTATAATTTATGCAAAATACAATGCAAACACTTTCAGTGTATGTACAATTTGGTGAGCTTCGACAAATGCAAACACTTGTGTAACACGGACACAATCAAGAAGTAGAAAATTTAATCATCCCCAGCAGTTCCCTAAATCTCTTTATGGTCAATCCATCCAACCCAGGGTGCTGTTTGCTTTCTGTTACTACAAATTAGCATTTCCTTTTTTAGAATAACATATACATGGAATCATACAGTATGTTTTTGTAGTGTCTGGCTTCTTTCTCTCAACATATGATTTTTAAATCTAGTCATTCTGAATGTACCTTTTTCTCTTGGTATGGATTGAGTAGAATTTATCTATTTACCTTATATGGAAATTTGAGTTGTTTAAGTTTGGGGGGGTGGGTTATGAATAAAGCTGTTATAACAATCCGTATACAAATCTTTGCATGAAAAAATATTTTTTACTTGAGTAAATATCTAGGAGTTTTGTTGCTGAGTCACGTGGAGTATATGTTTAACTTTATGGAAAAATGCCAAAATGTCTTTAAAAGGTAGTCATAGCATTTTGCATTCCCACCAACAATGTATGAAAGACCTGGTTGCTCCACATCCTCACTAACAACTGGTATTATCACTGCTTTTTTATTTTAGCCTTTCTAGTGAAGTGGTAACTCATTAGAGGTTTTTTAAAAAAATGAATTTTAGTTTTTCCCAAATTTTATTGGTATAACTGGCAAAATTGTGTATATTTTGGGATTCCCTGGTGGCTCAGACAGTAAAGGGTCTGCCCGCAATGTGGGAGACCCGGTTTCGTCCCGTGGGTTGAGAAGATCTCCTGGGCAAGGAAATGGAAACCCACTCCAGTACTCTTGCCTAGAAAATTCCATGGCTGGAGGAGCCTGGTGGGCTACAGTCCATGGGGTCGCAAAGAATCGGACATGACTGAGTGACTTCACTTTCACTTTTCAAGATGTATATATGATGATTTGATATACCTATATATTATGAAATAATTATCGTAATAAATTAACACACCTTATCTCACATTGTTACCTTTTTTTTTTTATGGTGAGAGTTCTTAGGATCTCTTTCTTAGCATATTTCAAGTATACAACGCTGTATTACTAACTGTAGTTGCCATGTTGTATATTCGATACTCAGAATATATTCTTCTTATAACTGGAAGCTTGTAGCCTTTGACCCAAATCTTTCCATTTCCCTCACCCCCCCACTACCGAGCCCCTGGCAACTACCATTTCACTTTCTGTGAATTATACACATTTAGATTCAATATACAGATGAAACAAAAACATATTCATCTTTCTGTGTCTGGTTAATTGCACTTAGTATAATGTCCTTCAGCTTCATCCATGTAGTCACAAAAATCAGCATTTTTGCTTTTATGGCTGAATAATATTCCATTAGTGTATGTGTGCACATGTGTGCATATCACATTATCTTTATCCATTCATCTGTCAATCAATAAAACCTTTGTCATTTCCATATCTTGAATATTGTGAATAATGTTGCAATGAACATGGGAATTCTGATATCTCTTCAAGATCTTGTTTTTATTTCTTTTGTATATATGCTCAGAAGTGTGATTCCTGGGTCATCTGGTAATTTTATTTTTAATGTTTTGAGAAACCTCCATCCTGTTTTCCATAATAACTGTGTCAATTTACATCCATACCCAGCAATATACAAGTGTTCCCTTTTCTCCAAATTCTTCTCAACATTTGTTATATGTTGCCTTTTCAATGGTAACCATCCTCACAGGTGTGAGGTGATGTCTGATTGTTTTTTGATTTGCATTTCCTTGATGACTATTGTTGTTGAGCACCTTTTCATGTACCCATTGGCCATTTGTATGTCTTCTTTGGAGAAATAAATGTCTATTCAGATCTCTTGTTCATTTTAAAACTCAGGTTATTTGTTTTTTGTATATTTGAGTTTTAAGAGTCCTTGATATATTCTTGATATTAACCTCTCATCAGATAAATGGTTTGCAAATATTTTCTCCTATTCTGTAAATCACCTTTTCATTTTATTGACTGTTTCCTTTGTGTTATAGAGTTTTTTAGTTTGATGTGGTCCCACTTATTTATTTTTGCTTTTCTGTCTGTGCTTGTGGTGGCCTATCTAAAAAATATTATTGCCAAGACCAATGTCAAGGAGTTTTTCTCTTGTTTTCTGCTATTAATTTTAAGGTTTCAGGTTTTCATGAGGGCTTTGATTTGCATTTCCCTTATGACGAGTGATGTTGAACAACTTTTCATTGTGTATTAGCTATTGTCATATCTTTTTTGAAAGTGTTTATTTAAATCTTTTGCCTATCAAAATAAATTAGACTGTGTGTCTTATTAATAGTGAGTTGCAATATATATACATACATATATATATATAATATAG
Organism: Odocoileus virginianus; assembly: GCF_023699985.2. Taxonomy (NCBI): domain Eukaryota; kingdom Metazoa; phylum Chordata; class Mammalia; order Artiodactyla; family Cervidae; genus Odocoileus; species Odocoileus virginianus. Next base: position 33,018,245 of record NC_069704.1, on the reverse strand, counting down.
ATATATTAAATGTTTCGTCTCTCTGATTTGTCTTTTTATTTTCTTTTATAGAGCAAAATTTTGTACTTTGAAAAGTATTAATATAATTTATCATTTTTAAATGATTTGTGCTATTTTATTCAAGAAATCTTTGTCTACCTTAAGTTTGAAGATTTTTATCCTATGTTTTCTTCTAGAACTTTTATAGTTTTAGTTTTTAGTTTAGATCTTGATCAATATCAAATTAATTTTCATGTATGACTTAAGGAAAGGTTTGAGATTTTTTTCTCAAATTGATATACAATTGTTCCAGCCTTCAGTAATGCTTGTGGTGGAGTCGCTCAGTCATGTCTGACTCTTTGCGACCCTGTGGACTGTAGCCTACCAGGCTCCTCCGTCCATGGGATTTTCCAGGCAAGAATACTGGAGTAGATTGTCATTTCCTTCTCCAGGGGATCATCCTGACCCAGAGATTGAACTCTGGTCTCCCTCATTGCAAGCAGACTCTTTACTGTCTAAGCCACTATGGATCCCCAATTCCCTGCTAAACTAACATTTATTGAAATTGTTCAGGCTAATGTGACTTTGCCAAAAATAAGGTGATTAAGGAGTATCCTCATACTTTGAAAAAATTTATAAGAACAAGAATAAAAGGGCTGTAATATCCCTTTAGGATGATTTGGGGGGGGAAATCTTGCATATTTGGGAATACATCATTTAAGTGTTTGATCTTTAAATATTGATGCTTTATGCTGTAGCTAGAGGATAAAAATATATTGGGTGGTGCCTGAATCTAGGGCCTAAGATGTGACAGTACAAGATGCTAGTTAATATTTCCTTTTCATAAGTTACATTTCCTATAATAAAAGATTTTAATAGGATCCCAGGCCTCAAGTGTTTTCTGGATGTCTAAGGGCACAGCTGGGAAAAATATTATAGAATGTTCCTGTAGCTTCTAAATTATATACCCTGAGTTTTTGATCTGGTACATTGTAAAACTCAGGTATAAGTCTATTCCAATGTTCCACCATCATTTCCAAGACAAAACAGCAGAGTTCAGAAGAACCTACCACCACACCCCCTCCCTTTCCTTGTTTTTTTTTTTAAATTTATTTATTTATTTATTTTAATTGGAGAATAATTACTTTACAACACTGTGATGCTTTTTACTATACATCAACATGAGTCAGCCTTAGGTATACATGTGTCCCACCATCCTGAATCCCCCTCCCACCTCCCACCCTACCCTATCCCTCTAGGTTGTCCTGGATTTGGGTGCCCTGCTTCATGCATTGAACTCACACCGGTCATCTATTTCACATATGTTAATGTACATGTTTCAATGCTATTCTCTCAAATCATCCCACCCTAGCCTTCTCCCTCTTTCCTTGTTTTCTGATCAACAGGTTCATTCTAGCTTGTTTCAAGAAAGGCAGCATGAGTGAATAAAGTCATGGAAGTATTATCTTTGGAATTTGACTTCCTCATTTGTAAGTAAAGGACTGAGTGTTTATTAGTGATTCCCAGTTGGAGCTTACAATTGGACACTCCTTTAGTTTATAATGTTTCAAAGAGTCTAGCAGAAACATTACTTATTTTCTTATGAGGGTGCACAGGCTGAGCAAAGCATCACATTTCTTAGCCTTTTGGCTCTGAGTTTTTGAACTCAGCAGAATAGCTTATCTCCTACTGAGCTAAAACTGGGTTTGAAAATTATATATATCTTTAATATCAATAGCTGCTAACATTTATTGAGTGCTTACAACATGCTGAGTAGTGGTCTAAATATTAGACCCAAAGGAAATCTTATTAAATTGCCCATAGAAGACATTACTTTGGTCAAATTCACTATCTTTTTGCTGTTGATTTCTACAGTTAATGTATTGTGGTCAGCTATCAGACTCTGCTTTCAAATGGTCCTAAATAAGGTAAATGAAGTAGAGCGTATATAAAAATCACATTTCCTTTTTGCAGAAAGTAATCATGAAGATGATAATGAAAATAATCAACCCATAAACTGGTCATTCCTAATACACAGGAAATTGACAAATTAAATCAAAATTTTCTGATACTGAAAATGAATCTGTTCACTATAAAAATGAGGGATCTTCCTAGATGTTTAGACTAACTTTTCCCCCACCTTGTCCATGCCACATGCTATGCAGGATCTTAGTTTCTGGACCAGGGATCAAATCCATGCCTCCTGCACTGGGAGTGCAGAGTCTTAACTCCTGGACCATCAGGTATGTCCCTTTAGATGTTCAATAAGATAGGAAGAGAAGATGGAAATACACTTAGTTCAGAAAACTTTATTAGGTTTATCTTCAGTGCATGGCAAGATGTTTGGTGGATAACAGTGAAATTAAGTGTTGGGAAAGAATAGTTATAAAGAAACTAAGAGAACATAAAGTCCATTAATTTCCAGGAACTTGCAGTTGATTAGATAGTTGTTCAGTTGTTCTGGTTTTTTATTGTTGTGTAGTGAACCACCCCAGAACTCAATAACTTAAGGGGCAATCATTTTATTATAGAGCATAATTTTGTGGGTCATGAATTAAGGCAGGGTGTGGATGGGTAATTGTCTACCTCCATGTGCCATTCAATGAGGTTACTTGGTGGTATTCAGCTTGTGATGGGCTAGTCTGGAGGCTCCAAGTTGGTTTTGCTCACTAGTCAGGCACTCTGGCAGGCATAGCTAGAAGGTAGGATTCAGTTGGGACTGTCTACCACAGTGCCTACATGTGGTCTTCCTAGCCAGGCAGCCTCAGGGTAGTTGTGCATTTTCATGGTGAGATGGGGCCCCCAAGAATGTTCCAAGAGATACAGGTAGACGTCATAAAACTTCTTGTAATCTAGTCTAGAGTTCCCAGTGTGTTACTTCTACTTCCACTTGTTAGTCAAGCTAGTCATCAAGTCAGCCAACATTCAAGAGAGGAGAATTGGATGCTACCTCTCAAAGATAGGAAGGGTAAAGAATGAGTGGTCATCTTTAATTTATCACTGGAAACAATTAGCAAGAAAGTATTTGCATGACTGCTGACAAATGCTTGTAAGAGCCCACAGTTCAACTTATGATCACAATATGCTGAGAGAATGTGGAGTCAAGGAGTGATTCATGTAAGATGCCACCAAAGGAGCTTTGGAAAGGTCCCTGTTCCTCAGGCTGTGTTAGAGGGCATCTGTGAGCCTTTATGTTTCTGGGTACTGTCCTTAGTCTTTGAACAGCTTGTAATTCATGGTGAAGCCACTTTCAAATGGGTGGTACTGAAATAATTATAGGGCCTTTACAATTTTCCACCCCCATTACCTATTATTCTTGGTAAGTATTTTGGAAACTCCCAAAATGAAACCAGCTGTTGTTCTACTTGTCAGTGTTAAGTGTTACTTGGCTAGAGCAGTTGGCCAGTGGCTATTTACATGCCTATGTTACCAACAAGTTTAAGTGGCTGCTGGCACTAGCATTAGCCAGAAACCATATGGTCTTATGGAGACTATTACAGAACAGACCCACCAAAAGGAGAGTGTCCATTGACTGAAGATACAACAGGTTATAAGGGAACATCTCCTTGTTCAAACAAGCCATCTTCTGCCATCACCAGTTGGGCCACCATTTCTGTTGAGAAAGGCTTCATAAAGCTACATCCCAGAAGGTGGTGGCTTCAGGAAGCTGGCATTTGCTCCCCAGCTTCACTCCTCTCATTCCCATTCCTGTTGCTACCAAAACACTCAGTCTCCAACTAATCATATTCCCTCTTTGGAGATCTTGTCTTTTCCCTTTGTATTCTTTAGGTCAGCAGAGATGGGATAACATCATTTAAAATAACTTTATTAAAGAATATAAGGCAGGAAGAAATTTCTCAGAAAATACAAATTATGCAACAGAATCTAAGTTCAAAGTCACAGGATAACTACAATCTAGCCCCAGAAAGCTGGGTTCAAGTTCCAACTTGGTGGTTTTTTTTTTTTTTTCCCTCCTCTAACTTGTTCTGATTTTCAGGAAATATGCTTAAGTGCCACCTTATTAGGTGTTTTGGGCAAACATAAAAGATGCATTAATGCTAAAAACACTTTCCTCTTGCTTTGACTTTAACCACCATGTTATTTGTGGGCCTCTCACCCGTTGCTTTGTTTGTGGCCAATTGGCAGGGCTGTAGAGAAGCCAGACACAGCAGCCCCAGGCTAGTAACTCAATCAGGCTTTTAATTCTTAGAGATTTAGTAAGAAGACATCTTCCCTGGCCCCCAGAATGTAGTGGGTACACTGGCTTTATCATGGTCATTGTTAAAGGGGACTCTGAAGTTAGATTACCTTTCCACCTAACTCTTGCTTTTGAGCCTTAACTTCTCATCTATAAATTGGAAATAATAGTAGTGCATACTTCACAGAGTTGTGACTACTAAGAGAATAGTTAGGCATAGGGTACTTTAGAATAGTTCTTGCTACAAATTCTTAAAAAATGTTAGCTGTGATGATGATAATCTTGCTTACAGAGAGCCAGAGCTTTTTATTTAAACAACTTTTTATTGAAGCATAGTTAGTTTACAATGTGATATTAGTTTCAAAGGTACAGCATAGTGGTTCAGTTATATCTATCTATCTATCTATCTATCTATCTATCTATCTATCTATAGAGAGATATTCTTTTCCATTATAACTTATTACAACATATTGACTATAGTTCTCTGGGCTATACAGTAGGTCCTTGTTTATCTGTTTTATATATAGTAGTGTGTATCTGTTAGTCCCCAGCCCCTAATTTATCCTTCCCTACCTTCCCCTTTGGTAAACATAAATTTGTTTTCTATGTCTGTGAGCATTTCTATTTTGTAAATAAGTTCATTTGTATCATTTTATTTAGATTCCACATATAAGTGATAATATATGATATTTCTCTTTCTATGTCTGACATTTCGCTTAGGATGCTAATCTCTTGGTCCATCTATATTGCTGCAAAATGGCCTTATTTCATTCTTTTTTATGACTGAGTAGTATTCCATTGTGTATCTGTACCAGATCTTCTTTTTCCATTCATCTGTTGATGGACATCTAGGTTACTTCCACATCCAAGCTATAGTAAATAGTGATGCAGTGAACATTGGGTTGCATGTATCTTTTCAAATTAGAATTTTTATCTAGGACCAGAGCTTTCATTCCTCTAGAGAACAGCCATAGCTCTTCACTCCTCAGCTGTAGACAGCTGAGGAAGGAGAAGTTTCAAACAGAGTATCACAAACTCCCTAAGGTGTAAGAGGGGTGGGAAACTAGATAGTGAGAAGTGGGGAGGAGGAAGCTGACATTTAGAGAGTGCCTGCTTTGCACTCGACCTTATAAGAGAGTTTTATATGTATTGTTTATGGAATTTTCTCAGTGACACCATGAGGTGCTATGTACATCTCTCTTCCCTTTATATTTGTGGGAACTGAGGCACAGAAAGTTTGAGTAACTTGCCCAGAACAAAAACAGAAAAACTTAGAAAAGTAATGCCCCTGGTTAATCTTAACCAGTATTTTCTTATAAAGAAAGGGGAAGTTGAAGAAGTATAAAGAAGTATAAAGAAGTTATACTTGAAGTTGAAGAAGTATAAAGAAGTTGATGTTAGACTCTGTCACTATCACTTTTTGGCAAAGAAATGGTGACTTTTAAATAAAAAGACATTTGAGGACCCATCTTTTTAAAGCTGTAACTACCCTCCAAATACAACTTACCAAAAAAAAATTTATATACATGCTATTCTATATTCTTGTGTGCTATGCTATGTTCTTGAATGCTATGCTATGCTACTCTGGTCTGTTCATTCATTTATTCATTCCCCAAGTATTAACTGAGTGGCTCTAGCATGGTGGGTAGTATCCCAGGTGTGATGGATTCATTATCGTATTAGTCAGTGTGATTTATAGAATAATGGCATCCCCCCACCCTGCAGCACCATACATGTTACCCTATGTGGAAAAGTATTTTTTTCAGGAATGTTTAAGTTAAGGATCTTGAGATGGGGAGATTATCCTAGATTATCTAGGTGGGCTCAATGTAGTCATGGGTATTTATAAAAGAAAGGGAAGAGGATCAGCGTCACAGGGAGATATAACAATGAAAGCAGAGGTTGGAGTGGTGTGCTTTGGAGATGAAGGGATGGTCCACTAGCTAAGGAATGGAGGTGGCCTCTAGAACCTGGTAGAGCAAGGAAACAGATTATGCTTTAGTGAGTGCTTTCAGAATAATACAACCCCACCTCAACCTTGATTTTAGTTCCGTAAGACTCATTTTGGATTTCTGACCTCCAGTATTGCAAGAGGATAAGTTAGTGTTATTTTATGCCCCAAAGTGTTTGGTGACTTGTTACAGAAGCATTAGGAAACAAACATAGTAGGGAAAGCCAGAGTTTGATGCAATAACAAACAACTTCCAAATCTCATTGACTTATCACAGCAAAGGCTTGTTTCTTATTCATACTACTAGTCCACTGAGGGACAGATGAGGGCTCTGCTTACTGTTGTCAGCCAGAAACCCAAGCTGATGGAGGCACCATCACAATACATGCTTCCATAACCACTTCATCTTTATGTGGAAAGTGGTTCATAAATCTTTCTCCTGGAAGAGACAGAGCACTGTTGTTCACATTCACTGGCCAAAACAAATCAAGTGGTTATGCCAAACTTCAATTGGAGGGGGAACATATACTCCTACACATGGAGAAGGAAGGAAACTGAAGATGGGATACTAACCCTGTGGCTCCTCCAACAAGGAATAAGAGCTTATTCTTTTGGCCCCTGATTCTCATGGAGTTTGTATTTTTGGTCCCTATTCTCATGGAGTCTATGTTCTCTGTAAGATGGAAATTGATGAAACAAAAATAGAAACGAAACTCGACTAGATAGCAAAAGGGGTCAATTTTAGAACTTGATAAGTGTTACAGAGAGAATAAAATGGGGTGATGTGATAGAGTGATGGGGGTGGCCCCTTTTGATTGATGGTCAGGGATGGACTCTCTGAGAAAGTGGCCTCTGAATTGGGAGATGAGTGACGGCAGTCAACCATGAATGATTTTGAGACAGAGTGGTTCAGAAGAATCTAAAATCACTGTTTCCTGCTGCGCTGAAGAAATAAAAAAATCTTGGGGAGGGATGTTTCCTTTTGGTCTGTTTCTACAGGTTAGAGCAACTATTTATGACTGGAGGAAAACTGACAAAGATTCCATTACAGAATTTCAATAAACCAGAATTTTGTATGAAACAGAATGCCCTTTGCATCATGGAAGCCTAGGACCCTTGGATTAGGACTGGTTTCTGAAAGATTGGTTAATGCTCCCCTGGAAAGGACAAGGAGGAAAATCATTAAAACAGCAGTCAGAGGACTCAGCAGAGAATGACGGAGTAAAGCAAGTTGCTTCAGTGCTTGACTTGAACTCGTTGGCTGCATGACTCATCAGAACACCCAAGGTTTTAGTGAGGGAAGATGTCAGGCCACGTGGAGGAGAACAGACAGTGCACAGTATAAACCAGCTGGCAAGAAAGGATGTCAGAACATCCAAAGTATAAACTAAAGGTCAGAAGCTTCAGTTTGGGACACACCCAGAAAAATAAACAGCTCTGGATCTTGTTGGTTGGTGTCCGGAGAAAAAAGGCTCACAACCTCTCAGTGGAGAAATGTCCGCAGAGAGCTGTAAAACCTGGGAGAAGGGGAGATGGAGAGGAGGAAAACTGTCTCTGAGGAATGGAGCAAGAACAGTTCAGTGTCATGTTAAAGAGCTCATTCACCAGGACCCTGTATCAGAGGGTACCTGGGGAAAGGATACAATGCCTGACAACACTGAGCTCCCAGAAAAATCCATCTACTTCTGCTTATGGTCCATGTTCTGCTCCTAGTCCTGGAGAGCCTACCTCTCCATCAGGTGCCTTCTCCACCTTGGAGAACCTTAGGTATGTCTGGAAAACTGCCCTGCACTTCTTTTGCTAGTAGTTGCAGCAAAGGGCTAAACCCTGCCTATCTATCCTTGAAAAACATAAACATTCTCCTTTCAACCCTTATTGATGTGTGGATGAACTCATTCTGGACAAGAAAAAAGAGGATGGAACTTGTAATGAGGGAATCTGGGTTTAAATCTTGGCTTTTCTTAGATGGAATTCTTTGATAGAGTTTCAATAAACTGTGATTTTGTATGAAGTGAAAGGCAATTCTCAGTATCATGTAACCTTAACTTAGAACGACCTTTTGGTCTACCTGCCAAATTTCTCCCCATTTGCCGGTGGCCTAGAGCCAGTTTCTGCCTATGGAACCCTTTCCTGGTCACAGAAAACAGTTTCTGCTTAATGATAGACACTGGTAATATCCACCCTCTTAAGAGCAACTTTGCTTTTTAGCTGCATGTCAAACCTTACCTTGAGCCTTCAGTGAAATAGTCATGTTTGATAACAATGTTATAAGCCTAATTATGAACAACAAACACACAGTTTTGGGGTAGAAGATTAGAAATAGGCTAGTGTTGTACCTAAAATTGAATCTCAAATTCCAAGCAATTTCCAGAGATATGTGTGTTGGATAGTATATGAATTTTTGGTAAGCAGCATTAGGCACTCATCTCTTGTGTTCTGCATCACATAACCTTGGCCAATTTGATTTCACCCATAGTTTCAGTGGATAGTTCTGGATAAGCTTGAAATATCCCACCACAAGCCCAGATTTTCTCTGGTGTCATGGTAGCTTGTCCAATCAACATGAAAACACAACCGTGAAGTGTGGGAAACCAGTGCAGACCTCAATTAAATGGGGGAGGAGACCAGGGAGTAAATGCCCCAGCTGTCCATTGCTGAGGTAAGGCAACTCTGAGGCTGTTTTGTAGGTGAATTAGGAGATCCTGCCAAAGTCTTTAATAAAGTATCACAAACTAGGTAAAATAAGCAACACAAATTTGTAGTCTCCGTTCTAGAGGCTAAAGTACAAAATTAATGAGTTGGCAGATCCATACTCTCTCTGACAGCTTTAGGGGAAGATCAGTGCTTATCTTGAGGGCTTGGGCAAGTTAATTTACTTCCCTGAGCCTCAGTTTATACTTGCATAATTAAGCATAATCTTATCTTTCTGTCTTGAAAATTATGAGTTTCAGACATAACACACAGGAAGCTCTTAGCATGACCTTTGAAATGTAGTAGGAACTTTAAAAATGGTAGCTTTTATTTGTCATTTATTATTTACTTTATCATTTATGTATTTTTGCTTATTAATAAGTGTATTATCATTTATTCTTTTTAAAAATTTATTTATTTTAATTGGAGGCTAATTACTTTACAATATTGTAGTGATTTTTGCTATACATTGACATGAATCAGCCATGTGTGTACATGTGTTCCCCATTCTAAACCCCCCTCTCACGTCCCTCCCCATCCCATCCCTCTGGATCTCCCCAGTGCACCAGCCCTGAACACTCTGTCTCATGCATTGAACCTTGACTCGTGATCACATATGATAATATACATGTTTCAATGCTGTTTTCTCAGATCATCCCACCCTCGCCTTCTCCCACAGAGTCCAGAAGAGTGTTTTATACATTGCTGTCTCTTTTGCTGTCTTGCATATAGAGTTATCATTACCATCTTTCTAAATTCCATATACATGTGTTAGTATATTGTATTGGTGTTTTTCTTTCTGACTTACTTCACTCTGTATAATGGGCTTCAGTTTCATCCACCTCATTAGAACAGATTCAAATGTATTCTTTTTAATGGCTGAGTAATAGTCCATTTTGTATATGTACCACAGCTTTCTTATCCATTCGTCTGCTGATGGGCATCTAGGTTGCTTCCATGTCCTGGCTATTATAAACAGTACTGCAATGAACACTGGGGTACACGTGTCTCTTTCAGTTCTGGTTTCCTCGGTGTGTATGCCCAGCAGTGGGATTGCTGGGTTGTATGGGAGTTCTATTTCGAGTTTTTAAAGGAATCTCCACACTGTTTTCCATAGTGGCTGTGCTAGTTTGCATTCCCACCAATAGAGCGTTTTCTTTTCTCCACACCCTCTCCAGCATTTATTGCTTGTAGACTTTTGGATAGCAGCCATTCTGACTGGTGTGTAATGGTACCTCATTGTGATTTTTTATTTGCATTTCTCTGATAATGAGTGATGTTGAGCATCTTTCCATGTGTTTGTTAGCCATCTGTATGTCTTCTCTGGAGAGACATCTGTTTAGTTCTTTGGCCCGGTTTTTTATTGGGTCGCTTATTTTTCTGGAATTGAGCTGCAGGAGTTGATTGTACATTTTTGAGATTAATTATTTGTCTGTTGCTTCATTTGCTTTTATTTTATCCCACTCTGAAGGCTGTCTTTTCATCTTGCTTATAGTTTCCTTCGTTTTGCAAAAGCTTTTAAGTTTAATTAGGTCCCATTTGTTTATTTTTGCTTTTATTTCCATTCCTCTGGGAGGTGGATCATAGAGGATCCTGCTGTGACTTATGTCAGAGAGTGTTTTGCCTATGTTTTCCTCTAGGAGTTTTATAGTTTCTGGTCTTACATTTATATCTTCAATCCATTTTGAGTTTATTTTTGTGTATGGTGTTAGAAAGTGTTCTAGTTTCATTCTTTAACAAGGAGTTGATCAGTTTTCCCAGCACCGCTTGTTAAAGAGATTGTCTTTTCTCCATTGTATATTCTTGCCTCCTTTGTCAAAGATAAGGGTGTCCACAGATGCATGGGCTATGGACTTTCTAGAAGCTCTGGGCTTTCTATTTTGTTCCATTGATCTATATTTTTGTCTTTGTGCCAGTACCATACTGTCTTGATGACTGTAGCTTTGTAGTATAGCCTGAAGTCAGGCAGGTTGATTCCTCCAGTTCCATTCTTCTTTCTCAAGATTGCTTTGGCTATTTGAGGTTTTTTGTATTTCCATACAAATTTTGAAATTTTTTGTTCTAGTTCTGTGAAAAATACCATTGGTAGCTTGATACGTATTGCACTGAATCTATAGATTACCTTGGGTAGTATACTCATTTTCACTATATTGATTCTTCCAAACCTTGAAGGTGGTATATTTTTCTATCTATTTGTGTCTTCTTTTATTTCTTTCATCAGTGTTTTATAGTTTTCTCTCTCTATATATATCTTTTGTTTCTTTAGGTAGATCTATTCCTAAGTGTTTTATTCTTTTCATTGCAATGGTGAATGGAATTGTTTCCTTAATTTCTCTTTCTGTTTTCTCATTGTTAGTGTATAGGAATGCAAGGGATTTCTGTGTGTTAATTTTATATCCTGCAATTTTACTATATTCATTGATTAGCTCTAGTAATTTTCTGGTGGAGTCTTTAGGGTTTTCTATGTAGAGGATCATGTCATCTGCAAACAGTGAGAGTTTTACTTCTTCTTTTCCAATGTGGATTCCTTTTATTTCTTTTTTTGCTCTGATTGCTGTGGCTAAAACTTCCAAAACTATGTTGCATAGTAGTGGTGAGAGTGGGCACACTTGTTTTCTTTCTGACTTTAGGGGAAATGCTTTCAGTTTTTCACCATTGAGGATAATACTTGCTGTGGGTTTGTCATATATAGCTTTTATTATGTTGAGGTATGTTCCTTCTATTCCTGCTTTCTGGAGGGTTTTTTAAAAATCATAAGTGGATGTTGAATTTTGTCAAAGGCTTTCTCTGCATATATTGAGATAATCATATGGTTTTTATCTTTCAATTTGTTAATGTGGTGTATTACATTGATTGATTTGTGGATATTAAAGAATCCTTGCATCCCTGGGATAAAGCCCACTTGGTCATGGTGTATGATTTTTTAAATATGTTGTTGGATTCTGTTTGCTAGAATTTTGTTAAAGATTTTTACATCTATGTTCATCAGTGATATTAGCCTGTAGTTTTCTTTTTTTGTGTGTGGCATCTTTGTCTGGTTTTGGTATTAGGGTGATGGTGGCCTCATAGAATGAGTTTGGAAGTTTACCTTCCTCTGCAGTTATCTGGAAGAGTTTGAGTAAGATAGGTGTTAGCTCTTCTCTAAATTTTTGGTGGAATTCAGCTGTGAAGCCGTCTGGTCCTGGGCTTTTGTTTTCTGGAAGGTTTCTGATTACAGTTTCAATTTCCATGCTTGTGATGGGTCTGTTGAGATTATCTATTTCTTCCTGGTTCAGTTTTGGAAGGTTATACTTTATAAGTATGTGTCCATTTATTCCAAGTTGTCCATTTTATTGTCATATAGCTGCTGATAGTAGTCTCTTATTATCCTTTGTATTTCTGTGTTGTCTGTTGTGATTTTTCCATTTTCATTTCTAATTTTGTTGATTTGATTCTTTTCCCTTTGTTTCTTGATGAGTCTGGCTAATGGTTTGTCAATTTTATTTATCTTGTCAAAGAACCAGCTTTTAGCTTTGTTGATTTTTGCTATGACCTCTTTTGTTTCTTTTGCATTTATTTATGCCCTAATTTTTTAAAAAGATTTTTGCTTATTAATAAGTGTATTATTTATCATTGTATTCTATTATTTAATTATTATTATTTATTATGTTCAGATAATAGGCCAGCTTAGCCTCTAAACCATCAGGATTAAGCCAAGTTTGGTAATGGAGAACTAAAGAACCTTAAGGAGCCTATCAGTGAACTATACCCCCAACAGTGCTGCATAACAAACCAGCTCAATACCCAGTGACTAAGCCAGTAATTGTTTATTCTCCATGGATCTGTGGGCAGTTGACCCTGGCCAAGTTCTGTTTCTAGTGTCTCTCCTCCTTCTGTGGGCACAAGCAGGTTGATTCCCATGGGCCCAGGGCTGGCCTGGGCATGCTCTTCTCATGGAAAGGGGCAAGGCACCAGAGGGCAAGCCCATCACCCAAAGATCCCATGTCACATCCATTAACCTTCAATTTATCCAAACAAATCACATGCCTGGATCCAGTGTTGAGTGAGGATAAGGGAATGTACTCATTCCTATTCACTGAGAAGGATTTCAAAGACCCATGGCAATATGAATACAGGGTGAGGGGTGAATGATCAGGCCATTAACACATTCTCTTTCAGGGAGTATCTAGATATGTTACTGGTAGGAGAAGAGGATCTCGTGAAGAAGACCTCAAGTAACAGATGGAAATGTTGAAAGGGAACTAGAAAACTGCAGGGTCAGGCCAATGTATGAAAAAGGAGATTCAAGACTGTCCAGTGCTTCAGAGAGTACCCTCGAAGTGAAGTCTGAGTAAAGGATTTTTCAAAGGTGAAGTTATCAATGGCTTTGAGAGACCAAATAAGCAGGTCACTCAGCTAATCTTTTGATAGCAGGGCTGAGCTGACTGATCTGCTCCCATCCAGAAGCAAATGAGAAGTGTTTATTGCTTTGTTTTCATCCTCAAAAAGGCATAGAGAAAACTTTTGTTGTTGTTGTTGTTGTTGTTCAGTTGCTAAGTCATGTCCCACTCTTTGGGACCCCATAGACTGCAGCACACCAGGCTCTTCTGTTCTCCACTATCTCCCAGAATTTGCTCAGATTCATGTCCATTGAGTTGATGATGTTAATTAGCCATCTCATCCTCTGCCTCTCCATTTTCCTTTTGCCTTCAGTCTTTCCCAGCATCAGGGTGTTTTCCAATGAATCAGCTCTTTGTATCAATTGGCCAAAGTATTGGAGCTTCAGCTTCAGCAACAGTTATTTCCATAAATATTCAGGGTTGATTTTCTTTAGGATTGACTGGTTTGATCTCCTTGCTGTAAAAGGGACTCTCCAGAGTCTTCTCCAACACTGTAATTCAAAACTATCAGTTCATTAAAGATATAAATGTAAGACCAGAAGCTATAAAACTCCTAGAGGAGAACATAGGCAAAACACTCTCTGACATAAATCACAGCAAGATCCTCTATGACCCACCTCCCAGAATATTGGAAATAAAAGCAAAAATAAACAAATGGGACCTAGTTACACTTAAAAGCTTTTGCACGACAAAGGAAACTATAAGCGAGGTGAAAAGATAGCCTTCAGAATGGGAGAAAATAATAGCAAACGAAGCAACAGACAAAGGATTAATCTCAAAAATAAATAAGCAACTCCTGCAGCTCAATTCCAGAAAATAAATGACCCAATCAAAAAATGGGCCAAAGATCTAAACAAACATTTTTCCAAAGAAGACACAGAGATGGCTAACAAACACATGAAAAGATGCTCAACATCACTCATTATCAGAGAAATGCAAATCAAAACCACAATGAGGTACCACTACACGCCAGTCAGAATGGCTGCTATCTAAAAGTCTACAAGCAATAAATGCTGGAGAGGGTGTGGAGAAAAGGGAATCCTCTTACACTGTTGGTGGAATGCAAACTAGCACAGCCACTATGGAGAGCAGTGTGAAGATTCCTTAAAAAACTGGAAACAGAACTGCCATAGGACCCAGCAATCCCACTCCTGGGCACACACACCAAGGAAACCAGATCTGAAAAAGATACATGTACCCCAATGTTCATCGCCACACTGTTTATAATAGCCAGGACATGGAAGCAACCTAGATGCCCATCAGCAGATGAATGGATAAGAAATCTGTGGTACATAGACACAATGGAATATTACTCAGTCATGAAAAAGAATACATCTGAATCAGTTCTAATGAGATGGATGAAACTGAAGCCCATTATATAGAGTGAAGTAAGTCAGAAAGATAAACACCAATACAGTATACTAATGCATATATATGGAATTTAGAAAGATGGTAACGATAACCCTATATGCAAAACGGAAAAAGAGACACAGCTGTATAGAATAGACTTTTGGACTCTGTGGGAGAAGGCGAGGGTGGGATGATCTGAGAGAATAGCATTGAAACATATGTATTATCAAGTGTGAAACAAATCACCAGTCCAGCTTGGATGCATGAGACAAGTGCTCAGGGCTGGTACACTGGGATAATCCAGAGGGATGGGATGGGGAGGGAGGTGGGAGGGGAGTTCAGGATGGGGAACGCATATAAATCCATGGCTGATTCATGTCAATATATGGCAAAAACCACTACAATATTGTAAAGTAATTAGCCTCCAACTAATAAAAATAAATGAAAAAAAGAAAAAAAAGAAAAAAAAAATCAGTTCTTTGGTGCTCAGCCTTCTTTTTGGTCCAACTCTCATATCCATACATGACTACTGGAAAAACCATAGCTTTGACTATACAGACCTTTGTCAACAAAGTGACCTTTGTCAACAGCCTTTTAATATGCTGTCTAGGTTTGTCATAGCTTTCCTTCCAAGGAACAAGTGCCTTTTAATTTCACGGCTACCGTCACTGTCCTTAGTGATTTTAGAGCCCAAGAAAATAAAATCTGTCACTGCTTCCACTTTTTCCCTTTCTACTTGCCATGAAGTGATGGGCCTGGATGCCATGATCTTAGTTTATTATTTTTTTTTAATGTTGAGTTTCAAGCCAGCTTTTTCACTCTCCTCTTTAAGTCTCATCAAGAGGCTCTTTAGTTCCTCTTCACTTTCTGCCATTAGGGTGGTGGTATCATCTGTATATCTGAGATTGTTGATATTTCTCCTGGCAATCTTGAAAGAAAGCTTTGGCAAATTATAATACCGGCTCTTTATTAAGTGCTTTTTGAGTGTGATTTTAATGCTTATATATGTTTTTCTGTGTTAACTATACCTAGTACAAGAAGAGAAAGGTGCTAAATAAGCAGCCAGAAAGGGGAAAAGTAGTATTTGCTTCTCTAGTTTTGGTGGTTTGCTAGCATGTGCAAATACCTGAAGTGAAACACTGCTTTGAAATCCAAGTCTAATTAAATTCAAAAAATTAAGAAAACACAATTGTTGATTAACTCAGTGAGCAAGCCCAGTGCACACATGGTGCCAAAAAGATATTACCCAGGGCCATCTGCATCAGTGGTGTGGTTACAATCACAGAGCACAACATGCACAAAGCAGGAGGATTTGATAATCAGATTGAGCTGATCAAGGGAAAATTCTGTGATTTCATGCTCACAGTCTCTCAAATTAGAATTGTAGTTGGCAATTGTGCAGCTGCTTTTTTTTTTTTTTTGAACAGTCCCCAGCCGGAGAAACGTTCTCCTATTTTGATCCAGGACTGTGAATATCCGATTTGGGAATGCATATCTGTTACAAGCTTTTTTGGATTTGGTTTTACAAGAAACCTAAACCTTGTTTAGGCTAGATAAGTCTTGAAAAGACCTTGAGGGGTCTTGAAACCCTCTTTTCTAATATTTTCTTGACCATTTTCTTGAAGACTCTTGGAATTGCTATAAAATTTGTGTTTTTGCAAATCTTTGATGACTTACACAACTTCTCTCAGCCAAAGTGGATAGAAATTGCTCAGAATACATATCAGTGGAAGGGAGAGAGGAAAGTAAACAACACATATGGTAAAATACATACAGCTCTGAATATGAAGCACACGAGCTCAGTGGCTGAGAGAGCTCACAGTATGGGATACTAACTACCAACAGCCAAGGGCGTCAGTAGGATATGTGTCAAGTAACTTCATTGGCTGAGAGTAATGGTTAGCGTTCAATCAGTTCAGTTTAGTCTCTCAGTCGTGTCCGACTCTTTGCAGCCACACGGACTGCAGTACTCCAGGCTTCCCTGTTCATTACCAACTCCCAGAGCTTGCTCAAACTCATGTCCATTGAGTCAGTGATGCCATCCAGCCATCTCATCTTCTGTCGTCCCCTTCTCCTCCTGCCTTCAGTCTTTCCCAGCCTCAGGGTCTTTTCCAGTGAGTCCAGTAGCATTCCGATAGTATTCAGAATGAGAAACAAATGGTGTGCTGTAGTTGGTTGAATTTTATATTATACACATACATATATGTGTGTGTGTGTGTAAATTATATATATATGTATATAATGTAAACATATTTTATGTAAATACATTTAAAGTGTACAGCTTTTTAATACATTATGTATTCTAAACTTTTTCAAAAAATAAATTATTTCAAAGACAAATAGCATTTTAACAAATGATCAGGGTAGGTGTATATAGATTTTCTCCCCTTAGGAAACTGGAATTTTGCATTTTCAACTGTCTTTTGTTACTAATCCTAAATTCTTGATTATTGTGCTGTTAGCTCAAGAGGAACACTGGCAGATAAACTTGTAAAAACGCCAGACAAGAAGCACTTTAAGTAGGGCAAGTGAGCTGGATTTTAACAAACCTGGAGCAAAATAAGGAAGAATGGACAGCCTCACTTTATGGTTGAGATGACTTTGAGGGAGGGAGATTTAAACGGAAAGAGCTATGGTCATGTCTGTTCTGACTTAGATCCAAACAGGAAATACAGTGTGTGACAGTAAATGCAAATATGCCTTTGTCCCTTTTACAAAGTCTCCTCTGTTTTCATTTGTTTTTGCTTACTTATTGGTTAAAAACAAAATCTCTTCTGTTTTCATTTATTTTTGTTTACTTATTTTTGTTACTTATTGGTCCCATCTCAGAAAGCTATGGAAACAATATAAAATGAGGGCAATTAGTGTATATGCTGCAAACAACTGTTTAGATTCTTTCCTTCCAATTCAATTACTATGAGACTCCTCTTTTTTGATACAGTTCAGATGTGACGCAGTTCCTATATTTTTGTTGGCTAATTGTTGGAGAGTAATGGAAAGGAATTTGGGAAGTTGTCAGTGGAAGTTCCCTATATTCCTGGCTCTGCTTCCATTTCCAAAGTACTTTGTACTCCTAGCTTAACTGAATACTGATTTTAAATCCACTCTGTTCTTCTAATAAAGAGTCATTAGAAACATGAGCTAGTAAACTGACTCAGTGTAGCCATTCACACAATGGGATCTTCTTTTGCTTCAGACACTTTGTACCTATATTTGAGCCATGTCACCCTCAAGATGTGGACCACAGTTTAAAGGAGCTTGGGCTGATGGAATCCCTTGTGGGTGATCTCCTTTTATGTTTTTGCTTTCCTTTAGTTTTAGAGTAAACACTTATTTTGAAGAATTCTAACTACATCTTCATGAAATTAAAGAGGAAGTGTTCTGTGGTTTCTAAGTTGGGAGAATGTGGAGGAGGAATTCAGTGCACAGGCTGGGAGATCTTGGCTTCCATGTTCCTGGCTTAGAGGAGGGGTGTTGGGATGGACAAAGGAACAGAACTTTGCAGGGAGGGGGACAGTAATGGGGAGAACCCAGCGTCTTGATCTTTTCACAACTAAATCTTCCTCTCCTGGTTGGTATTCTAACGATGATCACTTAGTGTTGGTTAAAAAGGCATTCTTCTTCAGATCTCTTTCCCATAGCTGATTTGCATGGACATACAGATTCTGATATTTCTGTACTGGAGCAGTTTATATAGGCTGACTGAGGCAAGGTGCAGTCACTTAACAGGAATCATATTTTGCAGAGTTGCATATTAAAAACTCTTCATTTATTCTGTATCTGACTAGGCTTCTCTTCATATATGTTGACAAAGTACAATATTAACAAGTTAAAAGCACAATGGCTATAAAAATATATAGTAAGAATATGTAAGGTCTTCCCTGGTAGCTCAGCTGGTAAAGAATCTGCCTGCAATGCAGGAGATGCTGGTTTGATTCCTAGATTGGGAAGATCTGCTAGAGAAGGGATAGGCTACCCAGTCCAATATTCTTGGGCTTCCTTAGTGGCTAGCTGGTAAAGAATCTGCCTGCCATGCGGGAGACCTGGGTTTGATTCCTGAGTTGGGAAGATCCCTTGGATGAGGGAATGGAAGAATATGTAAAAGACTGAACTAATCAATGAGGGTACCAGCAGGATGACAAAGTGGCTACAAAGACAGATATGAGAAACTGATACCTATCCTGATCTTTCTTTCTTTTTTTTTATTCCTTCCTTCTTTTTTCCTTCTTTCTCCCTCCCTCCCTCCCTCCCTCCATCTTTTTCCTTTCTTTCTCTTTCTCTCCATATCTCTACATATGTCTGATTGGGACAGGATCACTGGGATAGGATGCTCTGCAGGGCAATAAACAGCACATTGTGAGGTTATGGTCTCTTCCAGACAGTAATGATTGTTGATGGGTCTAAAAGTTAACTTCTAACTTTACCCTGTCTAGGACTTGATCATAGCAAATGAGAGTCAAAGTGCACTAGAGCGGAGATCAGGGTGCCAAATGGCCTGCCTTCAGGGCTTATTCTCTGTAGCTTAGGGTCACAACCACATCCTTTCATTTAGCATAGCTTATGGCTGTTTTTGCACTACTGTGGCATACTGAATAGCTGTGATAGAAGCAAGGTCTGATGCTGTAAAGAGCAATATTGCATAGGAACCTGGAATGTTAGGTCCATGAATCAAGGCAAATTGGAAGTGGTCATACAGGAGATGGCAGGAGTGAATGTTGACATTCTAGGAATCAGTGAACTAAAATGGACTGGAATGGGTGAATTAAACTCAGATGAACATTATATCTACTACTGATGGCAGGAATCCCTCAGAGGAAATGGAGTAGCCATCATGGTCAATGGAAGAGTCCGAAATGCAGTACTTGGATGCAATCTCAAAAATGACAGAATGATCTCTGTTTGTTTTCAAGGCAAACCATTCAATATCACGGTAATCCAAGCCTATGCCCCAACCAGTGATGCTGAAGAAGCTGAAATTGGAGGATTCTATGAAGACCTACAAGACCTTTTAGAACTAACACCCCAAAAAGATGTCCTTTTCATTATAGGGGACTGGAATGCAAAAGTAGGAAGTCAAGAAACACCTGGAGTAACAGGCAAATTTGGCCTTGGAGTACGGAATGAAGGAGGGCAGAGGATAATCGAGTTTTGCCAACAGAACGCACTGGTCATAGCAAACACCCTCTTCCAATAATGCAAGAGAAGACTCTACACATGGACATCACCAGATGGTCAACACTGAAATCAGATTGATTATATTCTTTGCAGCCAAAGATGGAAAAGCTCTATATAGTCAGCAAAAACAAGACTGAGAGCTGACTGTGGCTCAGATCATAAACTCCTTATTGCCAAATTCAGACTTAAACTGAAGAAAGTAGGGGAACCACTAGACCATTCAGGTATGACCTAAATCAAATCCCTTATGATTATACAGTGGAAGTGAAAAATAGGTTTAAAGGACTAGATCTGAAAGATAGAGTGTCTGATGAACTATGGATGGAGGTTCATGACATTGTACAGGAGACAGGGATCAAGACCATCAACATGGAAAAGAAATGCAAAAAAGCAAAATGGCTGTCTGAGGAGGCCTTACAAATAGCTGTGAAAAGAAGAGAAGTGAAAAGCAAAGGAAAAAAGGAAAGATATTCCCATTTGAATGCAGAGTTCCAAAGAAGAGCAAGGAGAGATGAGAAAGCCTTCCTCAGTGATCAATGCAAAGAAATAGAGGAAAACAACAGAATGGGAAAGACTAGAGATCTCTTCAAGAAAATAGAGATACCAAGGGAATATTTCATGCAAAGATGGGCTCGATAAAGGACAGAAATGGTATGGAACTAACAGAAACAGAAGATATTAAGAAGAGGTGGCAAGAATACACAGAAGTATACAAAAAAGATCTTCATGACCCAGATAATCACAATGATGTGATCACTCATCTAGAGCCAGATATCCTGGGATGTGAAGTCAAGTGGGCCTTAGGAAGCATCACTATGAACAAAGCTAGTGGAGGTGATGGAATTTCAGTTGAGCTATTTTTTTTCCCCATTTATTTTTATTAGTTGGAGGCTAATTACTTTACATCATTACAGTAGTTTTTGTCATACATTGAAATGAATTAGCCATGGATTTACATGTATTCCCCATCCCGGTCCCCCAGTTGAGCTATTTCAAATACTGAAAGATGATGCTGTGAAAGTGCTGCACTCAATATGCCAGCAAATTTGGAAAACTCAGCAGTGGTCACAGGACTTAAAAAGGTCAATTTTCATTCCAATACCAAAGAAAGGCAATCACAAAGAATGTTCAAACTACCACACAATTGCACTCATCTCACATACTAGTAAAGTTATGCTCAAAATTCTCCAAGCCAGGCTTCAGCAATATGTGAACCGTGAACTTCCAGATGTTCAAGCTGGATTTAGAAAAGGCAGAGGAACCAGAGTTCAAATTGCCAACATCGCGGGGTCATCAAAAAAGCAAGAAAGTTCCAGAAAAACATCTATTTCTGATTTACTGACTATGCCAAAGCCTTTGACTCTGTGGATCACAATAAACAGTGGAAAATTCTGAAAGAGATGGGAATACCAGACCACCTGACCTGCCTCTTGAGAAACCTGTATGCAGGTCAGGAAGCAACAGTTAGAACTGGACATGGAACAACAGACTGGTTCCAAATAGGAAAATGAGTATATCAAGGCTATATATTGTCACCCTGCTTATTTAACTTATATGCAGAGTACATCATGAGAAACACTGGGCTGGAGGAAGCACAAGCTAGAATCAAGATTGTTGGAGAAATATCAATAACCTTAGATATGCAGATGACACCACCCTTATGGCAGAAAGTGAAGACCAAAAGTGCCTCTTGATGAAAGTGAAAGAGGAGAGTGAAAAAGTTGGCTTAAAGCTCAACATTCAGAGAACTAAGATCATGGCATCCAGTCCCATCATTTCATGGCAAATAGATGGGGAAACAGTGGAAACAGTGTCAGACTTTATTTTTTGGGGCTCCAAAATCACTGCAGATGGTGACTGCAGCCATGAAATTAAAATACACTTACTCCTTGGATGGAAAGTTATGACCAACCTAGACAGTATATTAAAAAGCAAAGACATTACTTTGTCAACAAAGGTCCGTCTAGTCAAGGCTATGGTTTTTCCAGTGGTCATGTATGGATGTGAGAGTTGGACTATGAAGAAAGCTGAGCACAGAAGAATTGATGCTTTTGAACTGTAGTGTTGGAGAAGACTCTTGAGAGTCCCTTGGACTGCAAGGAGATCCAACCAGTCCATCCTAAGGGAGATCAGTCCTGGGTGATCATTGGAAGGACTGATACTGAAGCTGGAACTCCAATACTTTGGCCAGCTCACGTGAAGAGTTGACTCATTGGAAAAGACCCTGATGCTGGGAAAGATTGAGGGCAGGAGGAGAAGGGGATGACAGAGGATGAGATGGTTGAATGGCATCACTGACTCGATGGACATGGGTTTGGGTGGACTCCGGGAGTTGGTGATGGACAGGGAGGCCTGGTGTGCTGCAATTGATGGGGTTGCAAATAGTCGGATATGACTGAGCAACTGAACTGAACTGAACTGAATAGCTGTGATAAAGACTTTCATAGGGTCTTCAAAGCTGAAAACATTTACTGTTTGGCTCTTTATAGAAGTTTCCAACCCCTGGTCTAGAGACTTAGTCCAGTGACCCTTTGGTAGGCTTTTTAAGAAATGCTCTAGAATGACCCTGAGGCCTTAATTTCAAGTTGTGGATAATTTTTCTCAACAACATTATGCATATGTGCATAAATGTATATTTTACCTTAAAATTGCTAAACCTACCTAATTATGAATTTTCAAAATAAGGAGAACTGAATTAGCTCAGGCTAATTCCTATTGCTTGTCAAGTGTGACTAGGTCCAGGAGATGATCCCTGATCCTGAGCTCTCCCCTGCCTCCCAGCCCTGTCGCTAAGGCTAGATTAGGCATTTGTCCTGCTTAAATGGGCTCTGAGTGTCTCTGTCTCAGCAGCATGACTCTTTATCTGTTGTCCATGTGACCTTCAGAACTGACTACACAACTTTCAGGGCCCAGTACAAAACAAGAAAGCAGGGCCCTTGCTCAAAAATTATTAGCAGTTTCTATATAGCAACACCAGGGCAATAAACTGAATGCACTGAACTGCCCAGTTCATACACCCATGATGCCGTGCTGGTTCCAGTCACTGGAATTAGATCTCCTTGTCCTGTTCACTTTTGCATCCCAAGCACAGTATTTGTGACATATAATAGACACTGGACGAATATATCTGTGGAATGTAATTCATTATCCAACATGTTTTGTAAAAAAAAAAAAAGAACTTCTTCGATGATGTCATTTTTAAAAGTTACATTTATTTTCAAAGCCATATCATTGCATAAAATACTTGTATGCATATATTTACATGTGAAGGAGGCTATATTGTGTATTTAGTATACTATATGTGAGTGTTGGGGCTTCCCCTGTGGCTCAGCCGTAAAGACTGGCTACAATGCAGGAGTTGCAGGGGACACAGGTTCGATCCCTGAGTTGGGAAGATCCCTGAAGGAGGGCGTGGCATCCCACTCCAGTATTCTTGCCAGGAGAATCCCATGGACAGATGAGCCTGGTTGCAGAGTTGGACACTACTGAAGGGACTTGGCACACATGCACATGTGATTGTTCACTTTTCTTCATTCTTTTTTATATTTGTTTGTTGGCATGTGGGATTTTCAATTTTTGTTAAAGCATGTGGGATCTTTAGTTGTAGCATGCAACTCTTGCCTTACGTCTCAATGTCTTGGCGCACTTGGTGGAATGGCATTTGAGGAGCTTACATTGTTTGTCTTTCCCTCCACACCCACACACTCAGCACACCCACATAAAGTTCAGACACAGATTAAGGTTTGGAGACACATCTTTGTAATACAATGTTAGGCTTATCTGCAAGCTCAAGGTTGTCTCAGTGTCCCTTTCTTAAGAATCCTTTCCCATAAAACTTCGTAGGTCTTCATAGAATAGATATTTCTGGAAGGCCACACCCTGTGGATTTATGAGACAAGCTCAGACAGTTCTTACCCAGCACAAAACATGTTGCTCTGTTGCCCCATCCACCTCAGCTCCCTAAATAGCTAAGGACATATCTTGTTTTCCCCTCATTTCCATTGAACTTTATTCAGATCCTTTGGGAGAATCAATGATTCATTTAGTACAATGGAGAGTCCACTTGTATTGTAATTAACCAAACTTATTTAGCATGTTTTATGTATTCAGGGTTTCAAATGTCATGTTTGCTCAGAGTCCATTTTTAAGAACACAGCATAGCTATATATGCATATTTGTCATGTTCTGGCGGGTCATTTTGGCTAGAATAAGAGGGAACAGCAGATCGTGTTTAGGCAAGGATTTGGTTCAAGGCCACCACCCACAGGGTTGCAAGAAAAAACCAAACAAGCCATAAATAAGTACAAATGGGTTGTGAGTTTTAATTCATGATGATTAATCCACACAGTTTACAATTAAAAAGTAAAAAATACCTTATATCAAAAAATAAACTTTGGCTGAAACCTCTGATGGGAATTTTCCAAAGTCTTTTGAAAAGTTAAATCCATCTTAAAAGCCAGCACTGCAAATGGCATTTATACAGCATTTACCATGAGCCAGGCCAGGCACTGCTTTAAGCTTATCAGAAACATGAACTCATTGAACCCACAGGACAGCCTTATGATATAGGCACTTTTAGATATCGATTCCTAGTTCACATTTAGACAGAGCTTCCCTGTTCTTTTGCAAATATACGCTCCTGTTTGGAGAAATGGGCAATGATGTTTATTTTACACTAGTACATGTGTATGATTTCTAACTATGCAGATCATCTTGATTTTTTTCCCATCAACAATCAGTAAATTAATACAAATTTCCTCCAAAAATAGTTCTTATTTATTAACAGGTTTAAGATATTTAGAAAATAATTTTATATTTGTCTTAGAGAAGAGCAAACATGAAGATAATTTATCATTTTGTCAGAAAAGAGTAACATGGAAACTTACATTACCATATGTAAAATAGATAGCCAAAGGGAATTCGCTGTGTGTCCCAGGAAACTCAAACAGGGGCTTTGTGTCGATCTAGATGGGTGGGATGGGGCAAGAGATGGGAGGGAGGTTCAAAAGGGAGGGGATATATATATATATATATACCTATGGCTGAATAAAAATAATTTTATATCTGTATTACAGAAGAACAAATAAAAGGATAATCTATCATTTTGTCAGGTTAACTGGTCTGATGAAGACAGTTGACACAAATTAAGTAAGCGATTGATACAAAGACATGAATTAATAAGAAGACATGAATTAGTTAACCTCTAGAAAACTGTTCATGTGCA